>NC_091980.1:305375898-305731085 GCF_044704955.1 Pristiophorus japonicus
AAGCAGCGCCCTTGTCTTCAAAGGGTGTCAGTGGCTGCAGATTTTCTGGGCCTCCTCCTTGTTCGCGTTCTTTCCATTTGCTGTGTGCCACCTTCCTCCGCAAAGATGAAATCTTAACTTTTTAGGGAGGGTGTCTTTCTGCTGGGTGGGACATATACAGCTGGCCACATTTACAATTGCAATGAAAATATTACTTACACTAACTACTTGACCAAGGTCCTGCCACTTCTATTTGCACTGGCCTCCAGACCTCGGGGTGGTCACCATTACACAGTAATCTTCCGCAAGTTGGTTGCAGCGTTTCTTCATTTCTTTTGGTGAAACTTTTGTGTGACCTCTGCTGGTGTCCAGCTCCTGCCATCTCCCCTCAATCACAGTAACTAGTGCCTCCACTTCATCCTGTGAGAAATTCTTGGTCCTTGAGCCGCGTTGCGTCTTGTATTGCAGCTCCGATTTTTCCACTGAGAATTAAAGTTCTCACATACAACTGGCTCTTTAAAAATGGCCGAATGCAGACCGGGAGCTGTACTGGGCATGCCGCCCATAGCAATCATGTCAAAAACTTCATTTTTGCCCCGCTCATGCGCAGAAGGGGCAGGGGGGGGGGGGGGGCATCGCTTTTTTGGTGCAGACATTAGGCTCCACCTCCCCGGAGCTACAGAACAGGCTGCGCAGAGCCAATTTCAAAATATAGAACAGGGAACCTTGCTACCTTTTTTTTTGAGTAGTTAATGCCAAAGAAAATGGGCATAACTGTGGCAATACGCCAAAAAACAGCATTGGTAAAAATTGAGCCCATTTTAACCAGCAGATTGTCGTGAAAATAAAATCTGGTTCACTAAGGTCTGTTAGGGAAGGAAATCTTACCCTCCAAACTTTCGCCTCTCCTGCAGGGGCTGACTCCTGCTGAAAGGGTCAAAGTTCAGTTCCACAGGCACCAGTCATGCTTGCTGCCTTATCCCTTCCCTATGTCTGTAACCTCCTCCAGCCCTCTGAGGTCTCTGCACTCCTCCACTTCTGGCCTCTTTCTGATTTCCAGTGCTCCTAATCTTCTGACCTGGTCTGGCCTACATGTGACTCCAGGCTCACAGCAATGTGGTTGACTCTTAACATCCCTCTGAAATGGCCTGGCAAGGCACTCACTTAAGGGCATTTAGGGATGGGCAATAAATGTTGGCCTTGCCAGAGACGCCCACATCCTATGAATGTATAAAAGAATGGAGCGTAAATCTGGCAAAATCTGACACCGAGCTACATAAGGAGATATTAGGACAGGTGACCAAAAGCTTGGTCAAAGAGGTAAGTTTTAAGGAGCGTCTTAAAAGAGGAAAGAGAGGTCGAGGGGTGGAGAGGTTTAGGGAGGGAGTTCCAGAGCTTGGGGTTGGGCAGCTGAAGGCACGGCTGCCAATGGTGGAGCGAGGGAAATCGGGGATGGTCAAGAGGCCAGAATTGGAGGAGCGCAGAGATCTCGGAGGGTTGTAGGGCTGAAGGAGGTTACAGGGATAGGGAGGGGGCGGGGGGGGGGGGAGGTGTAGGGCAGGAGGAAGTTACCGGGATCTCGGAGAATTGGAGGGCTGGAGGAGCGCAGAGATCTCGGAGGGTTATAGGGCAGGAGGAGGTTACAGGGATAGGGAGGGGGCGGGGGGGGGGGGGAGGTGTAGGGCAGGAGGAAGTTACCGGGATCTCGGAGAATTGGAGGGCTGGAGGAGCGCAGAGATCTCGGAGGGTTATAGGGCAGGAGGAGGTTACAGGGATAGGGAGGGGGGGGTGTGCAGGGCCTGAGGAGGTTACAGGGCTCTCAGAGGGTTGTAGGGCAGGAGGAGGTTACAGGGCTCTCAGAGGGTTGTAGGGCAGGAGGAGGTTTCGGGAATCTCGGAGGGGTATAGGGCTGGAGGAGGTAACAGGGATCTCGGAGAGGTGTAGGGCTGGAGGAGGTTACAGAGATAGGGAGAGGGGTTGAGGTTGCGAACATGCCTGGTGCCTGTGGAACTGAACACCGATCCCTTCAGCACGAGTTAGCCCCGACAGGAGAGGAGACCCCAGTGGTGGGGTCACTGCTGTGCTTGCCATGTTAGGAATGCTCTCTGACAGCTGCGCCCACAGCTGTTCTGGGATATGAGTGAGCCTTTTGCGAAACGAATCCCTTTTATTGAGGTGAGGACACCTGCTTAATAGCAGGGACGGCATGCAAAACATAAGCTGAGGCCAGGAGGGCAAGTGAGACATTTGAGATCACAAAGTGGCTACTTGAAAAGGATAAGATATGAAGGTGGAGGGAAGGGGAGTGTCCCAATGTTGGCCGTACAAGGGGTGACAAGACGCCTGCATCATAATCTGTGCAAATTCCACCAAACGTCAAACAAAGACCGGGATAGATTCCAACTGGCAAACTCCTTGCGATGATTTCAACACATCTGCTCTTCCCGTTTTATTGAGACCATATCAATAAATTATATATAGCAATCTGAGGTACTCTGTCTGGTACAAGCATTTAGGAACATAGGAATTGTTGGACGAAAAAAGGCCAAAATCCATTTAGTTCACCTACTATTCTCGTCGTCGCAGTTAAAACATTTTTTAAAATTTGTTCCGGGATGTTGGCGTCGCTGGCAAGGCCGACATTTATTGCCCATCCCTAATTGCCCCTTGAGAAGGTGGTGGTGAGCCGCCTTCTTGAACCGCTGCAGTCCGTGGTGAAGGTGCTCCCTCAGTGCTGTTACAGAGAGAATTCCAGGATTTTGACCCAGAGACGATGAAGGAACGGTGATATATTTCCAAGTCAGGATGGTGTGTAACTTGGAGGGGAACTTGGAGGTGGTGGTGTTCCCATGTGTCTGCTGCCCTTGTCCTTCTAGGTGGTAGAGGTCACGGGTTCGGGAGGTGATGCCGAAGAAACCGTGGCAAGTTGCTGCAGTGCATCTTGTAGATGGTACACACTGCCGTCATTGAACTACAGTACACAGACGACGCTTGAGCCGCGCACACTCGGAGGCCGAACTCCAAGCTGTCGTCAACACCTTCACCGAGGCGTACGAGAGTATGGGCCTTACATTAAACATCCGTACGACAAAGGTCCTCTACCAACCTGACCCCGCCACACAACACTGCCCCTCGGTAATCAAAGTCCACGACGAGGCCTTGGTCAACGTAGAAACATAGAAATTTACAGCGCAGAAGGAGGCCATTCCAGCCCATCATGTCCGCACCGGCCGACAAAGAGCCACACGGCCCTTGGTCACAGCCCTAAAGATTACATATAAACCTATGAACAATGACGGAAAGGCAAAGAACACCCAGCCCAACCAATCTGCGACACCCCTAATACTAAAATATTCTACACTCCACCCCAACCAGAGCCATGTGATTTCCTGGGAAAGGCAAAAACTAGATAAAAACCCAGGCCAATTTAGGGAGAAAATATCTGGGAAAATTCCTCTCCGACCTATCCAAGCGATCGAAACAAGTCCAGGAGATCACCCTGGCTGTATTCTATTCCCTGCAGATACAATACCATTATATCTGCTCCATCCAACAAAAGGTCATCCAGTCTAATCCCAATTACGAGCTCTAGGTCCGGAACCCTGCAGCTAACTGCACTTTAAGTGCCCATCCAACCATCTCTTAAAAGTGGTGAGGGTTTCTGCATCCACCACTATTCCAGGCAGTGAGTTCCAGATCCCCACAACCCTCTGCGTAAAGAAACCCTCCCTCAAATCCCCTCTAAACCTTCCACCAACCACCTTAAAACTATGCCCCCTTGTAATAGCTCCCTCCACCATTGGAAATAGACCCTTACTATCCACTATGTCCAGGCCCCTCAATATTTTGTACACCTCAATGAGGTCTCCTCTCAACCTCCTCTGTTCCAATGAGAACAAACCCAGCCTATCCAATCTGTCCTCATAACTAAGATTCTCCATTCCAGGCAGCATCCTAGTAAATCTCCTCTGCACCCTCTCCAGTGCAATCACGTCCTTCCTATAATGACCAGAACTGCACGCAGCACTCCAGCTGTGGCCTAACCAAAGTATTACACAATTTAAGCATAACCTCCCTGATCTTATATTCTATGCCTTGGCCAATAAAGGCAAGCATTCCGTATGCCTTCTTAACCACCTCATCCACCTGGCCTGCTACTTTCAGGGATCTGTGGACAAGAACACCAAGGTCCCTTCGTTCATCTACATTATAAAGTGGCCTGCCGCTTAATGTGTATACCCTTTCCTTATTAGCCCTCCCAAAGTGCATCACCTCAGACTTCTCTGAATTAAATTCCATTTGCCACTGCTCGGCCCACCTGACCAGTAGATTGATATCCTCCTGCAGCCCATGACTTTCCTCTTCATTATCAACCACACAGCCAATTTTAGTGTCGTCTGCAAACTTCTAAATCATACTCCCTATATTCAAATCTAAATCGTTGATATATACCACAAAAAGCAAGGGACCCAGTACTGAGCCTTGCAGAAACCCACTGGAAACATCCTTCCAGTCATAAAAACATCCATCAATGAAACATTTTCCAGACCTCGGGAGCCTACTATCAGCAAGGGTAGACATCAACGCCGAGGTCCAACACTGCCTTCAATGCACCAGTGCAGCCTTCACTTGTCTGAGAAAGAGAGTGTTTGAAGACAAGGTCCAGTAGTGATACCCGCTCAGAGATGTGGACTATATACAGCAGGCACCTCAAAACACTGGAGAAGTACCACCAACACTGCCTCCGCAAGATCCTGCAAATCCATTGGCAGAATAGGCGCACCAATGTTAGTGTTCTCGCTCAGGCCAACATTCTCAGCATTGAAGCATTGACCACGCTCGACATTTTTACTGTGGAAGCAAGTCGTCCTCGACTCCGAGGGACAGCCTTAGAGAAGAAGACACATTGCAGCCACGTACGCCGGTGGTGGAGGGAGTGAATGTTTAAGGTGGTGGATGGGGTGCCAAACAGGTGGGCTGCTTTGCCATGGATGGTGTCGAGCTTCTTGAGCTGCACTCATCCAGGCAAGCGGAGAGTATTCAATCACACTCCTGACTTGTGCCCTGTAGATGATGGAAAGGCTTTGGGGAGTCAGAAGATGAGACACTTGCCGCAGAATATCCAATCGCTGACCTGGTTCTTGTTGCCACGGTATTTATGTGGCTGGTCCAGTTAAGTTTCTGGTTAATGGTGACTCGCAGGATGTTGATGGTGGGGGATTCGGTGATGGTAATCCTGTCAAATATCAAGGAGAGGTGGTTAGGCTCTCGCTTGTTGGAGATAGTCATTTCCTGGCACTTGTGTGGCATGATACAATGATAATGGAGTTGCTGACAAATTCTAGCAATCAATCTTGATCAATTAGTGTACAACAGACCCAGACATGAGGCGAGGGAAACCCCAGTGGTGGAGAGCTTTAGGAACCATGGCGTAGAAATTGGGTGGTTTATCGCCACCTTTTACCGTCATAATCGGGCGGAAAAAATGGCGACCGCCACCTTTCTGCCAATTGGCGGCAGGTCCTATGGAAGCCGCCATTTTCGGATGGCTGGCAGCGCTGCCGATAGCAGCGATCGCGAAAATCATTGAAATGAAGCATATCGTGACGTCAGTGAGTGTGCTACGCTCACTTGACGCCTGAGCTGCGCGGTTGGACTTTGCCGCAACACTTACCGGCATGCCTTAAGTACGATAAGCTGAGAAAGGGTTGAGAAGCAGGAAGGAGGCGGCAGCTGTGGTATTTAAAGGGATCATCAGCAATCACTTGCACCCGACATGTTTGTTCAGTTTGACGAGCTCTGCGCAACTTTTTTAACTCATTGTTTTAACTCCAGCAGCTTTATTAACTCATTGCAAAGTTCTAAGGTAACAGTGAATCTTGTTGCAGGTGGAGAACGCCTTTATTCTTATTTAACATAGAAACATAGAAAATAGGTGCAGGAGTAGGCCATTCGGTCCTTCGAGCCTGCACCACCATTCAATAAGATCATGGCTGATCATGCAACTTCAGTACCCCATTCCTGCTTTCTCTCCATACCCCTTGATCCCTTTAGCCGTAAGGGCCACATCTAACTCCCTTTTGAATATATCTAACGACTGGCCTCAACAACTCTCTGCGGTAGGGAATTCCACAAGTTAACAACTCTCTGAGTAAAGAAGTTTCTCCTCATCTCAGTCCTAAATGGCTTACCCTTTATCCTTAGACTGTGACACCTGGTTCTGGACTTCCCCAACATCGGGAACATTCTTCCTGCATCTAACCTGTCCAATCCCGTCAGAATTTTATATATTTCTATGAGATCCCCTAATTTCCAATTAATATAAGCCTAGTCGATCCAGTCTTTCTTCATATGTCAGTCCTGCTAACAGAATGAGTCTGGTGAACCTTTGCTGCACTCCCTCAATAGCAAGAATGTCCTTCCTTAGATTAGGAGACCAAAACTGTACACAATATTCAAGGTGTGGCCCCACCAAGACCCTGTACAACTGCAGTAAGACCTCCCTGCTCCTTATTTAAAGGCTTCTGCTCACAGTACTTGCTCACAGTCATGGGGGAATCTACTGGCAGTCATGCTTGTATCTTTGGGAGAGGGAGCAGAGGCAGCGAAGAAGACAAAAGCAACAACAACTTGTATTTATATAGTACCTTTAACATAGTGAAACATCCCAAGGTGCTTCACAGGAGTATTATGAGATAAAAAATTTGACACCAAGCCACATAAGTAGAAATTAGCACAGGTGACCAAAAGCTTGGTCAAAGAGGTAGGTTTTAAAGAGCGCCTTGAAGGAGGAGAGAGAGAGGTAGAGATGAGAAGATGCACACAGAGGGTGGGGGAGGAGAGCCGAGTGGGCTCTCAAAAGGAGAGCTTACCCATCAAGGTGCTTCCGAGAGCAATTCTCTTATATCCATTTAAACCAGGAGCAGTGTATTAGGAGACTACGCTTCACCAAGGAGGTGGTCGCAGAATTCTGCCACGTCCTGCAACCAGACCTGCAGCCTGAGAGCAGGGTGACCACGGCTCTCCCAGTGCCAGTCAAGATCACTGTGGCCCTCAATTTCTTTACCAGCGGATCCTTCCGACCTGCAGCAAGAGAGATAGCTTCGCTGTCCTTCCGTCGCTGTATCCGGGAGGTCACTGAGTCTCTCTACACCAGGAGAAGGGACTACATTGTCTTGAGCTGAGAGAAGCAAGATGAGCGTGCATGTGGCTTTGCCAGGATAGCGGGCTTCCCCATGGCGCAGGGCGCCATCAACTGCACCCACGTGGCTTTGCGGGCATCGCATCACAATCTTGAGATCTTTCATAACTGCAAAGGCTACCACTCACTGAATGGCAGTTAGTCATTATCCTGCCATTCACACCCTATCTCGACTAATGTGTTTCTAACTCCTGGCATTACCATTTGAATTCGTCCCATCATCCTTTTTGTCTCTCTAATCCCTCCTGTCTTCCACCCTATCACAGACCTTCCCTTTTGACTTTCTTCCCCTCCACCTTTCAGTGATTATTAAGAATCTGTTCCTTTCGAACACTCTTCAGTTCTGACGAAGGGTCATCGACCCGAAACAATAACTCTGTTCCTCTCCATAAATGCTGCCTGACCCACTGAGATTTCCAGCATTCTCTGTTTTTATTCCAGATTCCAGCATCCGCAGTATTTTGCTTTGTATTAATGTGCAGTTGGTGTGGGACCATGTCCGGTGATTCTCGATGTTCGATGCCCGCTATCCTGGCAGCAGCCATGATGCCTTCATCCTGCATCAGTCCGGTGTGCCAGCAATCTTCCAGCCATCATACTCGAGGGTGGCTGCTCGGAGACAATCTGGCAACCAGGGATTCGGGACCACCTCAGGAGGAGGACGAGGGAGAGGAGGAGGAGGAAGGGGAGGGATGGAGGACGTGGGATTTAAACCACGCGAGCATGGCCACTAGCAGAACAGACGAGAGGTAATGTGTTAAGGAATGGTTGGGACAGAGATTCAACATTGTTAAAGCAGCACACAGTTCTCCAGGCAGACAAGGGCAGTCAGGCATGCCCCAACATGTAGTCGAACCCAGAGGGGAAGTTCGACAGAGACAATGGCAAGCTGAATGGCGATTCATGCCATTGCAAGGGACAATGCGGCCAGTAATGGGGCCATCAACACCTGTTAATGGCGCACTGAAGGACAGTCACGGGACAGTCAGGGACGATCGACTGGCAAGGGACCTTTTATTTCCAACAACAGCTCATGTTGGAGGTGTGGAGGCACATACTCAGCCGGAGTTTGCAGAGATGAGCAAAATATCTGCAGAAATTGCAGAAATGAACGCTGGGGGAAATCGCTGGAAGCTGAAGTTCAACGAGTTTATGTGGAGCACGTATACAGTTCATACACCAGGACGCCACCGATAATGATGAAAGTGCTCCTCAATGGCATCCCAATATCAATGGAGCTAGACACGGGGGCCAGCCAGTCCCTGATGGGTATCAAACAGTTCGAAAAGGTGTGGGCGGCCAAGGCCAGGAGGCCCAAATTATCGCCGATTGACGCACAGCTACGGACATACACAAAGGAGATCATTCCGGTGCTAGGCAGCGCCACGGTAGTCGTGACCCACAAAGATTCGGAGAACAGATGGCCACTCTGGATTGTCCCGGGGGACGGTCCCGCACTACTGGGAAGGAGTTGGCTTGCTGTCATGAACTGGAAATGGGGCGATGTCAATGCAATTTCCTCTGTGGAGCGAGTATCATGCTCACAGCTCCTGGACAAATTTGACTCATTATTTCAACCCGGCATTGGCACTTTCATGGGGGCCAAGGTAATGATTGACATAAACCTGGACGCCAGGCCAGTACACCACAAGGCCAGAGCGGTGCCGTACGAGATGCGGGAAAAGATAGAAGGCGAATTGGACCGCCTGCTGAGGGAAGGCATCATCTCACCAGTCGAATTCAGTGACTGGGCGAGCCCGATTGTGCTGGTGCCCAAGGCGGATGGGTCGGTCAGGATATGTGGTGATTACAAGGCCACCATCAATCGGGTGTGTGTTGCAGCATGTCAATGCCAAGGGTCAGTTCCAGCCGGTAGCTTATGCCTCCAGAAGTCTGTCCCAGGCAGAAAGGGGCTACGGGATGGTAGAAAAGGAGGTGATCGCATGTGTATATGCAGTAAAGAAAATGCACCAGTACCTGTTTGGCAGGAAATTTGAGCTGGAGACAGATCACAAACCCCTAACGTCCCTTTTGGCCGACAACAAGGCCATAAATGCAAACGCATCGGCCCGCATACAGAGGTGGGCACTCACATTAGCCGCTGATGAGTATACAATTCGGCACAGACCGGGCACCAAAAACTGCGCCAATGCACTCAGCAGGCTCTCACTAGCCACCACTGAGGGGGCTACCGAGCATGGAGCTGAGATGGTCATGGCTGTTGATGCTTTCGGAAGTGAAGGCTCACCCGTGACAGCCCATCAGATTAAAGTCTGGACAAATAGAGACCCGCTATTGTCTCTGGTCAAGAAATGTGTCCTGAATGGGGACTGGGCAGCCATGTACAGGGCATGCCCTGAGGAATTTAAACCATTTCACAGGCGCAGGGATGAACTCTCGATTCAGGCCGATTGCCTACTGTGGGGAAACCGCGTAATCATGCCCCAGATGGGCAGAGAGGTGTTCATCAGAGAACTCCACAATGAGCACCCGGGCATTGTCATGATGAAGGCAATTGTTAGGTCACACGTTTGGTGGCCAGGGATAGATGCAGACCGGGAACTTTATGTTCACAGGTGCAACACGTGTGCCTAGCTGGGCAATGCGCCCAGGGAAGCCCACCTTAGACCCTGGCCATGGCCCGCCAAGCCTTGGTCACGCATCCATGTGGACTATGCAGGTCCTTTCATGATAAAAATGCTTTGGTTGTAGTACACGCCTACTCCAAATGGATCGAGTGTGACATTCTCAATTCAAGCACATCCTCTGCCATGGTAGAAAATCTACAGGCAATGTTCACAGCCCACGGTCTACCGGACATCTTGGTCAGCGACAATGGCCCGTGCTTCACAAGCATTGAATTCCAGGACTTCATGGCAGGCAATGGAATTAACCATGTCAGAACGGCACCATTCAAGCCGGCCTCAAACAGCCAGGTGGAACAAGCAGTGCAGATAATCAAACAGGGGATGCTCAGAATCCAAGGGGGTTCCCTACAAAGCCGCTTATCATGCTTCCTGTTGGCCTACAGATCCCGACCACACTCGCTCACAGGGGTTCCACCCGCAGAGCTGCTCATGAAAAGGACGCTCAAAACCCGGTTATCCCTCATACACCCCACCATGAAAGAAATTCATGTTTTTGTCCTCAACAACACAGCAGGGCCCAAATGGCTCGCAGGCTCTGTGATTGCCAAAGAAGGAAATAGGATTCTGGTAGTTAAACTTACCATTGGACAAATCTGCCGCAAACACGTGGATCAAACAAAAAGGAGGTTCAGCAACCCCATAGAAGAAGCAGAGGAAGAACACGATATAGAGTTCACTCCACCACAGGCGACCGAATACCGGAACCAAGGGAGGAGAGCCCAGTCACTGTGGACAGTCCGGATAGGCCTGAGGCACCGCAAACAGCAGACACTCAAGCCAGCGCCCAACAACCGGAGCCCCAACTCAGGCGCTCGACAAGAGAGCGTAAACCACCAGAGAAACTCAACCTGTGATCCCAATAAGACTTTGTGGGGAGGTGATGTCATGTATTCAACCAGCATTGTAACCCATATATAAACTGACCTCAGTTGTACACTAGGAGAACAATGACCATTAGGCGGTGAAGTTGTGGGAGACACTCCTAACCTGGACCTTCAGGTATAAAAGGGGAAGCTCCACCCATCTTCATCACTCGAGTGTGAAGGAATAAAGGACAGGTCACAGGCGGACCTTCTCTCAAGCATGGGCCTCGTGTGCCTTTAAACTGTATAGTAAGGACGTATCAAATATTACCACAAATATGACAGTAATATTACCTCAAATAAGGCAGTAATATCACACCAAACATGGCAGTAATATGACCCCAAACATGGCAGTAATATCTCCCCAAACATGGCAGTAATATCATCCCAAACATGGCAGTAATATCACTACAAACATGGCAGTAATATCACCCAAACATGGCAGTAATATCACCCCAAACATGGCAGTAATATAACCCCAAACATGGCAGTAATATTACCCCAAACATGGCAGTAATATCACCCAAAACATGGCAGTAATATCAACCCAAACATGGCAGTAATATCTCCCCAAACATGGCAGTCATATCAGCCCAAACATGGCAGTAATATCACCCCAAACATGTCAGTAATATCATCCCAAACATGGCAGTAATATCTCCCCAAACATGTCAGTAATATCACCCCAAACATGGCAGTAAGATCACCCAAACATGGCAGTAATATCTCCACATATATGACAGTAATATCACCCCAAACATGGCAGTATTATCTCCCCAAATATTGCAGTAATATCTGCCCAAACATGGCAGCGATATCACCCGAAACATGGCAGTAATATCAACCCAAATATGGCAGTAATATCTCCCCAAACATGGTAGTAATATCACCCCAAACATGGCAGTAATATCTCCCCAAACATGGCAGGAATATCACCCCAAACATGGCAGTAATATCTGCCAAAACATGGCATTAATATCACCCCAAACATGGGTAACATCTCCCCAAACATGGCAGTAATATCATCCCAAACATGGCAGTAATATCACGCCAAATATGCCAGTAATATCTCCCCAAACATGGCAGTAATATCACCCCAAATATGGCAGTAATATCTCCCCAAACATGTTAGTACTAGCACGCTAAACATGGCAGTAATATCTCCCTCAAACATGGCAGTAATATCTACCCCCAAATGGCAGTAATATCTACCCAAACATGGTAGTAATATCACCCCAAACATGGCAGTCATATCACCCCAAACATGGCAGTAATATCATCCCAAACATGTCAGTAATGTCTCCCCAAACATGGCAGTAATATCAACCCAAACATGGCAGTAATATCTCCCCAAACATGGCAGTCATATCAGCCCAAACATGGCAGTAATATCATCCCAAACATGGCAGTAATATCACCCCAAACATGGCAGTATTATCTTCCCAAACATGGCAGTAATATCACCCGAAACATGGCAGTAATATCTCCCAAAACATGGCAGGAATATCACCCCAAACATGGCAGTAATATCTGCCAAAACACGGCATTAATATCACCCCAAACATGGGTAACATCTCCCCAAACATGGCAGTAATATCATCCCAAACATGGCAGTAATATCACGCCAAATATGCCAGTAATATCTCCACAAACATGGCAGTAATATCACCCCAAATATGGCAGTAATATCTCCCCAAACATGTTAGTACTATCACCCTAAACATGGCATAATATCTCCCTCAAACATGGCAGTAATATCTACCCCCAAATGGCAGTAATATCTACCCAAACATGGCAGTGATATCACCCCAAACATGGCAGTCATATCACCCCAAACATGGCAGTAATATCACCCCGAACATGGCAGTAATATCTCCCCCAAACATGGCAGTAATATCACCCAAAACAAGGCATTAATATCTCGCACAAGCATGGCAGTAATATCTTCCCAAACATGTCAGTAATATCTCCCCAAACATGGCATTAATATCACCCCAAAAATAGCAGTAATATCACCCCAAACATAGCACTAATATCACCCCAAACATCGCAGTAATATCTCCCCAATCATGGCAGTAATATCTCCCGAAACATGTCAGTAATATCTCCCCAAAGATGGCAGTAATGTCACCCCAAACATGGCAGCAATATCACCACAAACATGGCAGTAATATCTCCCCAAACATGGCAGTAATATCGCCCCAAACATGGCAGTAATATCTCCCCAAACATGTCAGAAAGATCACCCCAAACATGGCAGTAATATCTCCCCAAACATGGCAGTAATATTGCCCCAAACATGGCAGTAATATAACCCAAACATGGCCATAATATCACCCCAACCATGGCAAAAATATCTCCCCAAACATGGCAGTAATATCACTCCAAACATGGCATTAATATCTCCCCAAACATGGCAGTAATATCTCCCCAAACGTGGCAGTAATATGAGTCCAATCATGGCAGTAATATCACCACAAACATGGTAGTAATATCTCACCAAACATGGCAGTAATATCTCCCCAAACGTCAGTAATATCACCACAAACATGACAGTAATATCACCACAAACATGGCAGTAATATCGCCCCAAACATGGTAGTAATATCTCCCAAACATGGCAATAATATCACCCAAACATGGCAATAATATCTCCCCAAACATAGCAGTAATATCACTCCAACCATGGCAGTAATATCACCACAAACATGGCAATAATATCACGCCAAACATGGCAGTAATATCACTCCAAACATGGCAGTAATATCACCTCCAAAAAATGGCAGTAATATCTCCCCAAACATGGCAGTAATATCACCCCAAACATGGCAGCAATATCACGCCAAACATGGCAGTAATATCACCCCAAACATGGCAGTAATATCTCCCCAAACATGGCAGTAATATCACCACACACATTGCAGTAATATTTCCCCAAACATGGCAGTAATATCAACCCAAACATGGCAGTAATATCTCCCCAAACATGGCAGTAATATTACGCCCAAATATGGCAGTAATATCACTCCAACCATGGCAGTAATATCAGCCCAAACATGGCAGTAATATCACCCCCAAACATGTCAACAATATCACTCCAAACATGTCAATAATAGCACAACAAACATGGCAGTAATATCACTCCAACCATGGCAGTAATATCAGCTCAAACATGGCAGTAATATCACCCCCAAACATGTCAATAATATCACTCCAAACATGTCAATAATATCACGACAAACATGGCAGTAATATCTCCCCAAACGTGGCAGTAATATCAGTCCAAACATGGCAGTAATATCACCACAAACATGGTAGTAATATTTCACCAAACATGGCAGTAATATCTCCCCAAACGTCAGTAATATCACCACAAACATGACAGTAATATCACTACAAACATGGCAGTAATATCGCCCCAAAAATGGTAGTAATATCTCCCAAACATGGCAATAATATCACCCCAAACATGGCAATAATATCTCCCCAAACATAGCAGTAATATCACTCCAACCATGGCAGTAATATCACCCCAAACATGGCAGTAATATCACCTCCAAACATGGCAGTAATATCTCCCCAAACATGGCAGTAATATCACCCCAAACATGGCAGCAATATCACCCCAAACATGGCAGTAATATCACCCCAAACATGGCAGTAATATCTCCCCAAACATGGCAGTAATATCACCCCAAACATTGCAGTAATATATCCCCAAACATGTCAACAATATCACTCCAAACATGTCAATAATATCACGACAAACATGGCAGTAATATCTCTCCCAAACATTGCAGTAATATCTCCCCAAACATGGCAATAATATCTCCCCAAACATGGCAGAATTATCGACCCAAACATGGCAGTAATATGTCCCCAAACATGACAGTAATATATCCCCAAACATGTCAATAATATCACTCCAAACATGTCAATAATATCACGACAAACATGGCAGTAATATCTCTCCCAAACATGGCAGTAATATCTCCCCAAACCTGGCAGTAATATCTCCCCAAACATGGCGGCAATATCGTCCCAAACTTGGCAGTAATATCTCCCAAACATGGCAATAATATCACCCCACACATGGCAAAAATATCTCCCCAAACATGGCAGTAATATCACGCCAAACATAGCAGTAATATCACTCCAAACATGGCAGTAATATCACTCCAAACATGGCAGTAATATAAGCCCAAACATGGCATTAATATCTCCCCAAACATGGCAATAATATCTCCCCAAACGTGGCAGTAATATCAGTCCAAACATGGCAGTAATATCACCACAAACATCGCAGTAATATCTCCCCAAACGTCAGTAATATCACCACAAACATGACAGTAATATCACCACAAACATGGCAGTAATATCGCCCCAAACATGGGAGTAATATCTCCCAAACATGGCAATAATAGCACCCCAAACATGGCAATAATATCTCCCCAAACATAGCAGTAATATCACTCCAACCATGGCAGTAATATCACCCCAAACATGGCAGTAATATAACCCCAAACATGGCCGTAATATCTCCCCAAACATGGCAGTAATATCACCCCAAACATTGCAGTAATATTTCCCCAAACATGGCAGTAATATCAACCCAAACATGGCTGTAATATCTCCCAAAACATGGCAGTAATATTACGCCCAAACATGGCAGTAATATCACTCCAACCATGGCAGTAATATCAGCCCAAAAATGGCAGTAATATCACCCCCAAACATGTCAATAATATCACGACAAACATGGCAGTAATATCTCCCCAAACATGGCAGTAATATGTCTCCCAAACATGGCAGTAATATCTCCCCAAACGTGGCAGTAATATCAGTCCAAACATAGAAGTAATATCACCACAAACATGGTAGTAATATCTCACCAAACATGGCAGTAATATCTCCCCAAACGTCAGTAATATCACCACAAACATGACAGTAATATCACCACAAACATGGCAGTAATATCGCCCCAAACATGGTCGTAATATCTCCCAAACATGGCAATAATATCACCCCAAACATGGCAATAATATCTCCCCAAACATAGCAGTAATATCACTCCAACCATGGCAGTAATATCACCCCAAACATGGCAATAATATCACGCCAAACATGGCAGTAATATCACTCCAACCATGGCAGTAATATCACCCCAAACATGGCAATAATATCACGCCAAACATGGCAGTAATATCACCCCAAACATGGCAGTAATATCACCTCCAAACATGGCAGTAATATCTCCCCAAACATGGCAGTAATATCACCCCAAACATGGCAGTAATATCTCCCCAAACATGGCAGTAATGTCTCCACAAACATGGCAGTAATATCACCCCAAACATGGCAGCAATATCACACCCAAACATGTCAATAATATCACTCCAACCATGTCAATAATATCACTACAAACATGGCAGTAATAGCTCTCCCAAACATGGCAGTAATATCTCCCCAAACATGGCAGTAATATCACCCCGAACATGGCAGTAATATCTCCCCAAACATGGCAGTAATATCACCACAAACATGGCAGTACTATTTCCCCAAACATGTTAGAAATATCTCCCAAAAATTGGCAGTAATATCACCACGAACATGGCAGAAACATTCCTCCAAACATGGCAGTAATATCTCCCCAAACATGGCAGCAATATCTCCCCAAACATGGCAGTAATGTCACCACAAACATGGCAGTAATATCACCCCAAACATGGCAGTAATATTACGGCCAAACATGGCAGTAATATTACTCCAAACATGGCAGTAATATCACCCCAAACATGGCAGTAATATATCCACTAACATGGCAGTAATATCACCCCAAACATTGCAGTAATATTACCCCAAACATGGCAGTAATATCTCCCCACACATGTCAGTAGTATCACCACAAACATGGCAGTAATATCACCAAAAACATGGCAGTAATATCGCCCCAAACATGGCAGTAATATCTCCCAAACATGGCAATAATATCACTCCAAACATGGCAATAATATCTCCCCAAACATGGCAGTAATATCACTCCAACCATGGCAATAATATCACCCCAAACATGGCAATAATATCACGCCAAACATGGCAGTAATATCACCCCAACATGGCAGTAATATCACCCCAAACATGGCAGTAATATCTCCCCAAACATGGCAGTAATATCTCCCCAAACATGGCGGTAATATCGCCCTACACTTGGCAGTAATATCTCCCAAACATGGCAGTCATGTCACCAAAAACATGGCAGTAATGGCTCCCCACACATGGCAGTAATATCATCCCAAAAATGGCAGTAATATCTCCACAAACATGGCGGTAATATCGCCCCAAACCTGGCAGTAATATCTCCCAAACATGGCAATAATATCACCCCACACATGGCAAAAATATCTCCCCAAACATGGCAGTAATATCACCCCAAACATTGCAGTAATATCTCCCCAAATATGGCAGTAATATCAACACAAACATGGCAGTACTATTTCCCCAAACATGTTAGAAATATCTCCCAAAAATTGGCAGTAATATCACCACGAACATGGCAGAAATATTCCTCCAAACATGGCAGTAATATCTCCCCAAACATGGCAGCAATATCTCCCCAAACATGGCAGTAATGTCACCACAAACATGGCAGTAATATCACCCCAAACATGGCAGTAATATTACGGCCAAACATGGCAGTAATATCACTCCAAACATGGCAGTAATATCACCCCAAACATGGCAGTAATATATCCACTAACATGGCAGTAATATCACCCCAAACATTGCAGTAATGTTACCCCAAACATGGCAGTAATATCTCCCCACACATGTCAGTAATATCACCACAAACATGGCAGTAATATCGCCACAAACATGGCAGTAATATCGCCCCAAACATGACAGTAATATCTCCCAAACATGGCAATAATATCACTCCAAACATGGCAATAATATCTCCCCAAACATGGCAGTAATATCACTCCAACCATGGCAATAATATCACCCCAAACATGGCAATAATATCACGCCAAACATGCCAGTAATATCATCCCAAACATGGCAGTAATATCACCCCAAACATGGCAGTAATATCTCCCCAAACATGGCAGTAATATCTCCCCAAACATGGCGGTAATATCGCCCTACACTTGGCAGTAATATCTCCCAAACATGGCAGTCATGTCACCAAAAACATGGCAGTAATGGCTCCCCAAACATGGCAGTAATATCATCCCAAAAATGGCAGTAATATCTCCACAAACATGGCGGTAATATCGCCCCAAACTTGGCAGTAATATCTCCCAAACATGGCAATAATATCACCCCACACATGGCAAAAATATCTCCCCAAACATGGCAGTAATATCACCCCAAACATTGCAGTAATATCTCCCCAAACATGGCAGTAATATCAACACAAACATGGCAGTAATATCTCCACAAACTTGGCAGTAATATAAGCCGAAACATGGCATTCATATCTCCACAAATGTGGCAATAATATCATTTCAAACATGGCAGTAATATCACCCTCAATCATGGCAGTAATATCTCCCTAAACATGGCAGTAATATCATTCCAAACATGGCAGTAATATCACCCCCAAACATGGCAGTAATATCATCCCAAACATGGCAGTAATATCACCACAAACATGGCAGTAATATCAGCCAAACATGGCAGTAATATCACCCCAAGCATGGCAGTAGTATCTTCCCAAACATGGCAATAATATCACCACAAACATGGAAGTAATATCACCCAAACATAGCAGTAATATCACCACAACCATGGCAGTAATATCACCCCAAATATGGCAGTAATATATCCAATAACATGGCAGTAATATCACTCCAACCTTGGCAATAATATCACCCCAAACATGGCAATAATATCACACCAAACATGGCATTAATATCACCCCAAACATGGCAGTAATATCACCCCAAACATGGTAGTAATATCTCCCCAAACATGGCAGTAATATCTCCCCAAACATCGCGGTAATATCGCCCCACACTTGGCAGTAATATCTCCCAAACATGGCAGTAATGTCACCAAAAACATGGCAGTAATGGCTTGCCAAACATGGAAGTAATATCTCCCCAAACATGTCAGTAATACCACCCCAAACATATCACGCCAAACATGGCAGTAGTATCACCCCAAACATGGCAGTAATATCACCTCCAAACATGGCAGTAATATCTCCCCAAACATAGCAGTAATATCTCCCCAAACATGGCAGCAATATCACCCCAAACATAGTAGTAATATCTCCCCAAACATGGCAGCAATATCACCCCAAACATAGTAGTAATATCACCCCAAACATGGCAGTAATATCACCCCAAATATGGCAGTAATATATCCAATAACATGGCAGTAATATCACTCCAACCTTGGCAATAATATCACCCCAAACATGGCAATAATAGCACACCAAACATGGCAGTAATATCACCCCAAACATCGCGGTAATATCGCCCCACACTTGGCAGTAATATCTCCCAAACATGGCAGTAATGTCACCAAAAACATGGCAGTAATGGCTTGCCAAACATGGTAGTAATATCTCCCCAATCATGTCAGTAATACCACCCCAAACATATCACGCCAAACATGGCAGTAATATCACCCCAAACATGGCAGTAATATCAACACAAACATGGCAGTAATATCTCCCCAAACATGGCAGTAATATCTCCCCAAACATGGCAGCAATATCACCCCAAACATAGCAGTAATATCACCCCAAACATGGCAGTAATATCAATACAAACATGGCAGTAATATCTCCACAAACTTGGCAGTAATATAAGCCGAAACATGGCATTCATATCTCCACAAATGTGGCAATAATATCATTTCAAACATGGCAGTAATATCACCCTCAATCATGGCAGTAATATCTCCCTAAACATGGCAGTAATATCATTCCAAACATGGCAGTAATATCACCCCCAAACATGGCAGTAATATCATCCCAAACATGGCAGTAATATCACCACAAACATGGCAGTAATATCAGCCAAACATGGCAGTAATATCACCCCAAGCATGGCAGTAGTATCTTCCCAAACATGGCAATAATATCACCACAAACATGGAAGTAATATCACCCAAACATAGCAGTAATATCACCACAACCATGGCAGTAATATCACCCCAAATATGGCAGTAATATATCCAATAACATGGCAGTAATATCACTCCAACCTTGGCAATAATATCACCCCAAACATGGCAATAATATCACACCAAACATGGTATTAATATCACCCCAAACATGGCAGTAATATCACCCCAAACATGGTAGTAATATCTCCCCAAACATGGCAGTAATATCTCCCCAAACATCGCGGTAATATCGCCCCACACTTGGCAGTAATATCTCCCAAACATGGCAGTAATGTCACCAAAAACATGGCAGTAATGGCTTGCCAAACATGGAAGTAATATCTCCCCAAACATGTCAGTAATACCACCCCAAACATATCACGCCAAACATGGCAGTAGTATCACCCCAAACATGGCAGTAATATCACCTCCAAACATGGCAGTAATATCTCCCCAAACATAGCAGTAATATCTCCCCAAACATGGCAGCAATATCACCCCAAACATAGTAGTAATATCTCCCCAAACATGGCAGCAATATCACCCCAAACATAGTAGTAATATCACCCCAAACATGGCAGTAATATCACCCCAAATATGGCAGTAATATATCCAATAACATGGCAGTAATATCACTCCAACCTTGGCAATAATATCACCCCAAACATGGCAATAATAGCACACCAAACATGGCAGTAATATCACCCCAAACATCGCGGTAATATCGCCCCACACTTGGCAGTAATATCTCCCAAACATGGCAGTAATGTCACCAAAAACATGGCAGTAATGGCTTGCCAAACATGGTAGTAATATCTCCCCAATCATGTCAGTAATACCACCCCAAACATATCACGCCAAACATGGCAGTAATATCACCCCAAACATGGCAGTAATATCAACACAAACATGGCAGTAATATCTCCCCAAACATGGCAGTAATATCTCCCCAAACATGGCAGCAATATCACCCCAAACATAGCAGTAATATCACCCCAAACATGGCAGTAATATCAACACAAACATGGCAGTAATATCTCCACAAACTTGGCAGTAATATAAGCCGAAACATGGCATTCATATCTCCACAAATGTGGCAATAATATCATTTCAAACATGGCAGTAATATCACCCTCAATCATGGCAGTAATATCTCCCTAAACATGGCAGTAATATCATTCCAAACATGGCAGTAATATCACCCCCAAACATGGCAGTAATATCATCCCAAACATGGCAGTAATATCACCACAAACATGGCAGTAATATCAGCCAAACATGGCAGTAATATCACCCCAAGCATGGCAGTAGTATCTTCCCAAACATGGCAATAATATCACCACAAACATGGAAGTAATATCACCCAAACATAGCAGTAATATCACCACAACCATGGCAGTAATATCACCCCAAATATGGCAGTAATATATCCAATAACATGGCAGTAATATCACTCCAACCTTGGCAATAATATCACCCCAAACATGGCAATAATATCACACCAAACATGGTATTAATATCACCCCAAACATGGCAGTAATATCACCCCAAACATGGTAGTAATATCTCCCCAAACATGGCAGTAATATCTCCCCAAACATCGCGGTAATATCGCCCCACACTTGGCAGTAATATCTCCCAAACATGGCAGTAATGTCACCAAAAACATGGCAGTAATGGCTTGCCAAACATGGAAGTAATATCTCCCCAAACATGTCAGTAATACCACCCCAAACATATCACGCCAAACATGGCAGTAGTATCACCCCAAACATGGCAGTAATATCACCTCCAAACATGGCAGTAATATCTCCCCAAACATAGCAGTAATATCTCCCCAAACATGGCAGCAATATCACCCCAAACATAGTAGTAATATCTCCCCAAACATGGCAGCAATATCACCCCAAACATAGTAGTAATATCACCCCAAACATGGCAGTAATATCACCCCAAATATGGCAGTAATATATCCAATAACATGGCAGTAATATCACTCCAACCTTGGCAATAATATCACCCCAAACATGGCAATAATAGCACACCAAACATGGCAGTAATATCACCCCAAACATCGCGGTAATATCGCCCCACATTTGGCAGTAATATCTCCCAAACATGGCAGTAATGTCACCAAAAACATGGCAGTAATGGCTTGCCAAACATGGTAGTAATATCTCCCCAATCATGTCAGTAATACCACCCCAAACATATCACGCCAAACATGGCAGTAATATCACCCCAAACATGGCAGTAATATCAACACAAACATGGCAGTAATATCTCCCCAAACATGGCAGTAATATCTCCCCAAACATGGCAGCAATATCACCCCAAACATAGCAGTAATATCACCCCAAACATGGAAGTAATATCTCCCCAAACATGGCAGTAATATCACCCCAAACTTTGCAGTAATATCTCCCCAAACAAGGCAGTAATATCACTCCAAACATGGCAGTAATATCACCCCAAACATGACAGTAATATATCCACTAACATGGCAGTAATATCACCCCAAACATTGCTGTAATATTACCCCAAACATGGCAGTAATATCTCCCCACACATGTCAGTAATATCACCACAAACATGGCAGTAATATCACCACAAACATGGCAGTAATATCGCCCCAAACATGACAGTAATATCTCCCAAACATGGCAATAATATCACTCCAAACATGGCAATAATATCTCCCCAAACATGGCAGTAATATCACTCCAACCATGGCAATAATATCACCCCAAACATGGCAGTAATATCTCCCCAAACATGGCAGTAATATCACCCCAAACATGGCAGTAATATCTCCCCAAACATGGCAGTAATGTCACCACAAACATGGCAGTAATATCACCCCAAACATGGCAGCAATATCACCCCCAACATGTCAATAATATCACTCCAACCATGTCAATAATATCACGACAAACATGGCAGTAATAGCTCTCCCAAACATGGCAGTAATATCTCCCCAAACATGGCAGTAATATCATCCCGAACATGGCAGTAATATCTCCCCAAACATGGCAGTAATATCACCACAAACATGGCAGTACTATTTCCCCAAACATGTTAGAAATATCTCCCAAAATTTGGCAGTAATATCACCACGAACATGGCAGAAATATTCCTCCAAACATGGCAGTAATATCTCCCCAAACATGGCAGCAATATCTCCCCAAACATGGCAGTAATGTCACCACAAACATGGCAGTAATATCACCCCAAACATGGCAGTAATATTACGGCCAAACATGGCAGTCATGTCACCAAAAACATGGCAGTAATGGCTCCCCAAACATGGCAGTAATATCATCCCAAAAATGGCAGTAATATTTCCACAAACATGGCGGTAATATCGCCCCAAACTTGGCAGTAATATCTCCCAAACATGGCAATAATATCACCCCACACATGGCAAAAATATCTCCCCAAACATGGCAGTAATATCACCCCAAATATTGCAGTAATATCTCCCCAAACATGGCAGTAATATCAACACAAACATGGCAGTAATATCTCCACAAACTTGGCAGTAATATAAGCCGAAACATGGCATTCATATCTCCACAAATGTGGCAATAATATCATTTCAAACATGGCAGTAATATCACCCTCAATCATGGCAGTAATATCTCCCTAAACATGGCAGTAATATCATTCCAAACATGGCAGTAATATCACCCCCAAACATGGCAGTAATATCATCCCAAACATGGCAGTAATATCACCACAAACATGGCAGTAATATCAGCCAAACATGGCAGTAATATCACCCCAAGCATGGCAGTAGTATCTTCCCAAACATGGCAATAATATCACCCCAAACATGGAAGTAATATCACCCCAAACATAGCAGTAATATCACCACAACCATGGCAGTAATATCACCCCAAATATGGCAGTAATATATCCAATAACATGGCAGTAATATCACTCCAACCTTGGCAATAATATCACCCCAAACATGGCAATAATATCACACCAAACATGGCATTAATATCACCCCAAACATGGCAGTAATATCACCCCAAACATGGTAGTAATATCTCCCCAAACATGGCAGTAATATCTCCCCAAACATCGCGGTAATATTGCCCCACACTTGGCAGTAATATCTCCCAAACATGGCAGTAATGTCACCAAAAACATGGCAGTAATGGCTTGCCAAACATGGAAGTAATATCTCCCCAAACATGTCAGTAATACCACCCCAAACATATCACGCCAAACATGGCAGTAGTATCACCCCAAACATGGCAGTAATATCACCTCCAAACATGGCAGTAATATCTCCCCAAACATGGCAGTAATATCTCCACAAACATGGCAGCAATATCACCCCAAACATAGCAGTAATATCACCCCACACATGGCAGTAATATCTCCCCAAACATGGCAGGAATATCACCCCAAACTTTGCAGTAATATCTTCCCAAACATGGCAGTAATATCAGCCCAAACATGGCAGTAATATCACCCCAAACATAGCAGTAATATCACCCCAAACATGGCAGTAATATTATGCCCAAACATGGCAGTAATATCACTCCAACCATGGCAGCAATATCTCCCCAATCATGGCAGCAATATCACCCCAAACATAGCAGTAATATCACCCCAAACATGGCAGTAATATTACGCCCAACATGGCAGTAATATCACTTCAACCATGGCAGTAATATCTGCCCAAACATGGCAGTAATATCACACCCAAACATTTCAATAATATCACTCCAAACATGTCAATAATATCACGACAAACATGGCAGTAATATCTCTCCCAAACATGGCAGTAATATCTCCCCAAACATGGCAGTAATATCTCCCCAAACATGGCGGCAATAACGCCCCAAACTTGGCAGTAATATCTCCCAAACATGGCAGTAATGTCACCAAAAACATGGCAGTAATGTCTCCCCAAACATGGCAGTAATATCTCCCCAAACATCAGTAATATCACCCCAAACATGGCAGTAACATCTCCTCAAACATGGCAGTAATATCGCCCCAAACCTGACAGTAATATCTCCCAAACATGGCAATAATATCACCCCACACATGGCAAAAATATCTCCCCAAACATGGCAGTAATATCACTCCAAACATGGCAGTAATATCACTCCAAACATGGCAGTAATATAAGCCCAAACATGGCATTAATATCTCCCCAAACATGGCAGTAATATCTCCCCAAACGTGGCAGTAATATCACCCAAACATAGCAGTAATATCACCACAACCATGGCAGTAATATCACCCCAAACATGGCAGTAATATCACCCCAAATATGGCAGTAATATATCCAATAACATGGCAGTAATATCACTCCAACATTGGCAATAATATCACCCCAAACATGGCAATAATATCACCCCAAACATGGCAGTAATATCACCCCAAACATCGCGGTAATATCGCCCCACACTTGGCAGTAATATCTCCCAAACATGGCAGTAATGTCACCAAAAACATGGCAGTAATGGCTTGCCAAACATGGTAGTAATATCTCCCCAATCATGTCAGTAATACCACCCCAAACATATCACGCCAAACATGGCAGTAATATCACCCCAAACATGGCAGTAATATCAACACAAACATGGCAGTAATATCTCCCCAAACATGGCAGTAATATCACCCCAAACATGGAAGTAATATCTCCCCAAACATGTCAGTAATATCACCCAAACTTTGCAGTAATATCTCCCCAAACATGGCAGTAATATCACTCCAAACATGGCAGTAATATCACCCCAAACATGACAGTAATATATCCACTAACATGGCAGTAATATCACCCCAAACATTGCAGTAATATTACTCCAAACATGGCAGTAATATCTCCCCACACATGTCAGTAATATCACCACAAACATGGCAATAATATCTCCCCAAACATGGCAGTAATATCACTCTAACCATGGCAATAATATCACCCCAAACATGGCAATAATATCACGCCAAACATGGCAGTAATATCACCCCAAACATGGCAGTAATATCACCCCAAACATGGCAGTAATATCTCCCCAAACATGGCAGCAATATCTCCCCAAACATGGCGGTAATATCGCCCTACACTTGGCAGTAATATCTCCCAAACATGGCAGTCATGTCACCAAAAACATGGCAGTAATGGCTCCCCAAACATGGCAGTAATATCATCCCAAACATGCCAGTAATATCACCCCAAACATTGCAGTAATATCTCCCCAAACATGGCAGTAATATCAACACAAACATGGCAGTAATATCTCCCCAAACATGGCAGTAATATAAGCCGAAACATGGCATTAATATCTCCACAAATGTGGCAATAATATCATTTCAAACATGGCAGTAATAACACCCTCAATCATGGCAGTAATATCTCCCTAAACATGGCAGTAATATCATTCCAAACATGGCAGTAATATCACCCCCAAACATGGCAGTAATATCATCCCAAACATGGCAGTAATATCACCACAAACATGGCAGTAATATCAGCCAAACATGGCAGTAATATCACCCCAAGCATGGCAGTAGTATCTTCCCAAACATGGCAATAATATCACCCCAAACATGGAAGTAATATCACCCAAACATAGCAGTAATATCACCACAACCATGGCAGTAATATCACCCCAAACATGGCAGTAATATCACCCCAAATATGGCAGTAATATATCCAATAACATGGCAGTAATATCACTCCAACCTTGGCAATAATATCACCCCAAACATGGCAATAATATCACACCAAACATGGCAGTAATATCATCCCAAACATGGCAGTAATATCACCCCAAACATGGCAGTAATATCTCCCCAAACATGGCAGTAATATCTCCCCAAACATCGCGGTAATATCGCCCCACACTTGGCAGTAATATCTCCCAAACATGGCAGTAATGTCACCAAAAACATGGCAGTAATGGCTTGCCAAACATGGAAGTAATATCTCCCCAAACATGTTAGTAATACCACCCCAAACATATCACGCCAAACATGGCAGTAGTATCACCCCAAACATGGCAGTAATATCACCTCCAAACATGGCAGTAATATCACCCCAAACATGGCAGTAATATCTCCCCAAACATGGCAGTAATATCTCCCCAAACATCGCGGTAATATCGCCCCACACTTGGCATTAATATCTCCCAAACATGGCAGTAATGTCACCAAAAACATGGCAGTAATGGCTTGCCAAACATGGTAGTAATATCTCCCCAAACATGGCAGTAATTTCACCCCAAACATATCACGCCAAACATGGCAGTAATATCACCCCAAACATGGCAGTAATATCACCTCCAAACATGGCAGTAATATCTCCCCAAACATGGCAGTAATATCTCCCCAAACATGGCAGCAATATAACCCCAAACATAGCAGTAATATCACCCCAAACTTTGAAGTAATATCTCCGCAAACATGGCAGTAATATCAGCCCAAACATGGCAGTAATATCACCCCAAACATAGCAGTAATATCAGCCCAAACATGGCAGTAATATTATGCCCAAACATGGCAGTAATATCACTCCAACCATGGCAGTAATATCTCCCCAAACATGGCAGCAATATCACCCCAAACATAGCAGTAATATCACCCCAAACATGGCAGTAATATTACGCCCAAACATGGCAGTAATATCACTCCAACTATGGCAGTAATATCTGCCCAAACATGGCAGTAATATCACCCCCAAACATTTCAATAATATCACTCCAAACATGTCAATAATATCACGACAATCATGGCAGTAATATCTCTCCCAAACATGGCAGTAATGTCTCCCCAAACATGGCAGTAATATCTCCTCGAACATGGCGGTAATATCGCCCCAAACTTGGTAGTAATATCTCCCAAACATGGCAATAATATCACCCCACACATGGCAAAATTATCTCCCCAAACATGGCAGTAATATCACTCCAAACATGGCAGTAATATCACTCCAAACATGGCAGTAATATCTGCACAAACATGACAGTAATATCTCCGCAAACATAGCAGATATATCTCCCCATACATGGCATTAATATCATCCCAAACATGGCAGTAATATCACCCCAAACATGGCAGTAATATCTCCCCAAACATGGCGGTAATGTCGCCCCAAACGTGGAAGGAATATCTCCCAAACATGGCAGTAATATCGCCCCAAACGTGGCAGCAATATCTCCCAAACATGGCAATAATATCACCCAACACATGGCAAAAATATCTCCCCAAACATGGCAGTAATATCACTCCAAACATGGCAATAATATCACCCCAAACATGGCAATAATACCTCCCCAAACATGGCAGAAATATCCCCCCAAACATGGCAGTAATATCTCCCCAAACATGGCAGTAATATCACCCCCAAACATGTCAATAATATCACTCCAAACATGTCAATAATATCACGACAAACATGGCAGTACTAACTCCCCAAACATTGCAGTAATATCAACCCAAACATGGCAGTAATATCTCCCAAACATGGCAATAATATCACCCTGAACATGGCAATAATATGTCCCCAAACATGGCAGAAATATCACCCCCAAACATGGCCGTAATATCTCCCCAAACATGGCAGTAATATCACACCAAACATGGGAGTAATGTCTCCCCAAACATGGCAGTAATATCTCCCCAAACATGGCAGTAATATCACCCCAAACATGGCAGTAATATCTCCCCAAACATGGCGGTAATATCGCCCCAAACCTGGAAGTAATACCTCCCAAACATGGCAGTAATATCGCCCCAAACTTGGCAGTAATATCTCCCAAACATGGCAATTATATCACCCCACACATGGCAAAAATATCTCTCCAAACATGGCAGTAATATCACTGCAAACATGGCAGTAATATCACTCCAAACATGGCAGTAATATCTGCACAAACATGGTAGTAATATCTCCGCAAACATAGCAGATATATCTCCCCATACATGGCATTAATATCATCCCAAACATGGCAGTTATATCTCTCCAAACATGGCATTAATATCATCCCAAACATGGCAGTTATATCTCCCCAAACATGGCATTAATACCAGCCCAAACATGGCAGTAATAGATCCCCAAACATGGCAGTAATATCACCTCAAACATGGCAGTAATAGCTCCCCAAACATGGCAGTAATATCACTCCAAACATGGCAGCAATATCACCCAAACATGGCAGTAATATCTCCACAAACATGGCAGTAATATCACCCCAAACATGGCAGTAATATCTGCACTAACATGGCAGCAATATCTCCCCAAACATGACAGTAATATCAACCCAAACATGGCAGTAATATTACGCCCAAACATGGCAGTAATATCACTCCAACCATGGCAGTAATATCAGCCCAAACATGGCAGTAATATCACCCCCAAACATGTCAACAATATCACTCCAAACATGTCAATAATATCACGACTAACATGGCAGTAATATCTCTCCCAAACATTGCAGTAATATCTCCCCAAACATGGCAATAATATCTCCCCAAACATGGCAGAAATATCAACCCAAACATGGCAGTAATATCTCCCCAAACATGGCAGTAATATCACACCCAAACATGTCAATAATATCACTCCAAACATGTCAATAATATCACCACAAACATGGCATTAATATCATCCCAAACATGGCAGTTATATCTCCTCAAACATGGCATTAATACCAGCCCAAACATGGCAGTAATAGATCCCCAAACATGGCAGTAATATCACCTCAAACATGGCAGTAATAGCTCCCCAAACATGGCAGTAATATCACTCCAAACATGGCAGCAATATCAACCAAACATGGCAGTAATATCTCCACAAACATGGCAGTAATATCACCCCAAACATGGCAGTAATATCTGCACAAACATGGCAGCAATATCTCCCCAAACATGACAGTAATATCAACCCAAACATGGCAGTAATATCTCCCCAAACATGGCAGTAATATCTGCACAAACATGGCAGCAATATCTCCCCAAACATGGCAGTAATATCTGCACAAATATGGCAGCAATATCTCCCCAAACATGACAGTAATATCAACCCAAACATGGCAGTAATATCTCCCCAAACATGGCAGTAATATTACGCCCAAACATGGCAGTAATATCACTCCAACCATGGCAGTAATATCAGCCCAAACATGGCAGTAATATCACCCCCAAACATGTCAACAATATCACTCCAAACATGTCAATAATATCACGACTAACATGGCAGTAATATCTCTCCCAAACATTGCAGTAATATCTCCCCAAACATGGCAATAATATCTCCCCAAACATGGGAGAAATATCGACCCAAACATGGCAGTAATGTCTCCCCAAACATGGCAGTAATATCACACCCAAACATGTCAATAATATCACTCCAAACATGTCAATAATATCACGACAAACATGGCAGTAATATCTCTCCCAGACATGGCAGTAATATCTCCCCAAACATGGCAGTAATATCTCCCCAAACATGGCGGCAATAACGCCCCAAACTTGACAGTAATATCTCCCAAACATGGCAGTAATGTCACCAAAAACATGGCAGTAATATCTCCCCAAACATGGCAGTAATATCTCCCCAAACATCAGTAATATCACCCCAAACATGGCAGTAATATCTCCTCAAACATGGCGGTAATATCGCCCCAAACTTGGCAGTAATATCTAACAATCATGGCAATAATATCACCCCACACATGGCAAAAATATCTCCCCAAACATGGCAGTAATATCACTCCAAACATGGCAGTAATATCACTCCAAACATGGCAGTAATATAAGCCCAAACATGGCATTAATATCTCCCCAAACATGGCAATAATATCTCCCCAAACGTGGCAGTAATATCGGTCCAAACATGGCAGTAATATCACCACAAACATGGCAATAATATCACGCCAGACATGGCAGTAATATCACCCCAAACATGGCAGTAATATCACCTCCAAACATGGCAGTAATATCTCCCCAAACATGGCAGTAATATCACCCCAAACATGGCAGCAATATCACCCCAAACATGGCAGTAATATAACTCCAAATAAGGCAGTAATATCTCCCCAAACATGACAGTAATATCACCCCAAACATTGCAGTAATACTTCCCCAAACATGGCATAATATTAACCCAAACATGGCAGTAATATCTCCCCAAAATTGGCAGAATTATTACGCCCAAACATGGCAGTAATATCACTCCAACCATGGCTTTAATATCAGCCCAAACATGGCAGTAATATCACCCCCAAACATGTCAACAATATCACGACAAACATGGCAGTAATATCTCCCCAAACATGGCAGTAATATCTCTCCCAAACATGGCAGTAATATCACTCCAACCATGGCAGTAATATCAGCCCAAACATGGCAGTAATATCACCCCCAAACATGTCAATAATATCACTCCAAACATGTCAATAATATCACGACAAACATGGCAGTAATATCTCCCCAAACATGGCAGTAATATCTCTCCCAAACATGGCAGTAATATCTCCCCAAACGTGGCAGTAATATCAGTCCAAACATGGCAGTAATATCACCACAAACATGGTAGTAATATCTCACCAAACATGGCAGTAATATCTCCCCAAACGTCAGTAATATCACCACAAACATTACAGTAATATCACCACAAACATGGCAGTAATATCGCCCCAAACATGTCAGTAATATTACGCCCAAACATGGCAGTAATATTTCCCCAAACATGGCAGTAATATCAACCCAAACATGGCAGTAATATCTCCCCAAACATGGCAGTAATATTATGCCCAAACATGGCAGTAATATCACTCCAACCATGGCAGTAATATCAGCCCAAACATGGCAGTAATATCACCCCCAAACATGTCAATAATATCACTCCAAACATGTCAATAATATCACGACAAACATGGCAGTAATATCTCCCCAAACATGGCAGTAATATCTCTCCCAAACATGGCAGTAATATCTCCCCAAACGTGGCAGTAATATCAGTCCAAACATGGCAGTAATATCACCACAAACATGGAAGTAATATCTCACCAAACATGGCAGTAATATCTCCCCAAACGTCAGTAATATCACCACAAACATTACAGTAATATCACCACATACATGGCAGTAATATCGCCCCAAACATGGCAGTAATATTACGCCCAAACATGGCAGTAATATTTCCCCAAACATGGCAGTAATATCAACCCAAACATGGCAGTAATATCTCCCCAAACATGGCAGTAATATTATGCCCAAACATGGCAGTAATATCACTCCAACCATGGCAGTAATATCAGCCCAAACATGGCAGTAATATCACCCCCAAACATGTCAATAATATCACTCCAAACATGTCAATAATATCACGACAAACATTGCAGTAATATCTCCCCAAACATGGCAGTAATATCTCTCCCAAACATGGCAGTAATATCGCCCCAAACGTGCCAGTAATATCAGTCCAAACATGGCAGTAATATCACCACAAACATGGTAGTAATATCTCACCAAACATGGCAGTAATATCTCTCCCAAACATGGCAGTAATATCACTCCAACCATGGCAGTAATATCAGCCCAAACATGGCAGTAATATCACCCCCAAACATGTCAATAATATCACTCCAAACATGTCAATAATATCACGACAAACATGGCAGTAATATCTCCCCAAACATGGCAGTAATATCTCTCCCAAACATGGCAGAAATATCCCCCCAAACATGGCAGTAATATCGCCCCAAACATGGCAGTAATATCACCCCCAAACATGGCAATAATATCACTCCAAACATGGCGGTAATATCGCCCCAAACTTGGGAGTAATATCTCCCAAACATGGCAATAATATCACCCCACACTTGGCACAAATATCTCCCCAGACATGGCAGTAATATCACTCCAAACATGGCATTAATATCACTCCAAACATGGCAGTAATATAAGCCCAAACATGGCATTAATATCTCCACAAACATGGCAATAATATCTCCCCAAACTTGGCAGTAATATCACTCCAAACATTGCGGTAATGTCACCCCAAACATGGCAGTAATATCTCCCCAAACATGGCAGTAATATCTGCACAAACATGGCAGCAATATCTCCCCAAACATGACAGTAATATCAACCCAAACATGGCAGTAATATCTCCCCAAACATGGCAGTAATATCTGCACAAACATGGCAGCAATATCTCCCCAAACATGGCAGTAATATCTGCACAAATATGGCAGCAATATCTCCCCAAACATGACAGTAATATCAACCCAAACATGGCAGTGATATCTCCCCAAACATGGCAGTAATATTACGCCCAAACATGGCAGTAATATCACTCCAACCATGGCAGTAATATCAGCCCAAACATGGCAGTAATATCACCCCCAAACATGTCAACAATATCACTCCAAACATGTCAATAATATCACGACTAACATGGCAGTAATATCTCTCCCAAACATTGCAGTAATATCTCCCCAAACATGGCAATAATATCTCCCCAAACATGGGAGAAATATCGACCCAAACATGGCAGTAATGTCTCCCCAAACATGGCAGTAATATCACACCCAAACATGTCAATAATATCACTCCAAACATGTCAATAATATCACGACAAACATGGCAGTAATATCTCTCCCAGACATGGCAGTAATATCTCCCCAAACATGGCAGTAATATCTCCCCAAACATGGCGGCAATAACGCCCCAAACTTGGCAGTAATATCTCCCAAACATGGCAGTAATGTCACCAAAAACATGGCAGTAATGTCTCCCCAAACATGGCAGTAATATCTCCCCAAACATCAGTAATATCACCCCAAACATGGCAGTAATATCTCCTCAAACATGGCGGTAATATCGCCCCAAACTTGGCAGTAATATCTCCCAAACATGGCAATAATATCACCCCACACATGGCAAAAATATCTCCCCAAACATGGCAGTAATATCACTCCAAACATGGCAGTAATATCACTCCAAACATGGCAGTAATATAAGCCCAAACATGGCATTAATATCTCCCCAAACATGGCAATAATATCTCCCCAAACGTGGCAGTAATATCGGTCCAAACATGGCAGTAATATCACCACAAACATGGCAATAATATCACGCCAGACATGGCAGTAATATCACCCCAAACATGGCAGTAATATCACCTCCAAACATGGCAGTAATATCTCCCCAAACATGGCAGTAATATCACCCCAAACATGGCAGCAATATCACCCCAAACATGGCAGTAATATAACTCCAAATAAGGCAGTAATATCTCCCCAAACATGACAGTAATATCACCCCAAACATTGCAGTAATACTTCCCCAAACATGGCATAATATTAACCCAAACATGGCAGTAATATCTCCCCAAAATTGGCAGAATTATTACGCCCAAACATGGCAGTAATATCACTCCAACCATGGCTTTAATATCAGCCCAAACATGGCAGTAATATCACCCCCAAACATGTCAACAATATCACGACAAACATGGCAGTAATATCTCCCCAAACATGGCAGTAATATCTCTCCCAAACATGGCAGTAATATGACTCCAACCATGGCAGTAATATCAGCCCAAACATGGCAGTAATATCACCCCCAAACATGTCAATAATATCACTCCAAACATGTCAATAATATCACGACAAACATGGCAGTAATATCTCCCCAAACATGGCAGTAATATCTCTCCCAAACATGGCAGTAATATCTCCCCAAACGTGGCAGTAATATCAGTCCAAACATGGCAGTAATATCACCACAAACATGGTAGTAATATCTCACCAAACATGGCAGTAATATCTCCCCAAACGTCAGTAATATCACCACAAACATTACAGTAATATCACCACAAACATGGCAGTAATATCGCCCCAAACATGTCAGTAATATTACGCCCAAACATGGCAGTAATATTTCCCCAAACATGGCAGTAATATCAACCCAAACATGGCAGTAATATCTCCCCAAACATGGCAGTAATATTATGCCCAAACATGGCAGTAATATCACTCCAACCATGGCAGTAATATCAGCCCAAACATGGCAGTAATATCACCCCCAAACATGTCAATAATATCACTCCAAACATGTCAATAATATCACGACAAACATGGCAGTAATATCTCCCCAAACATGGCAGTAATATCTCTCCCAAACATGGCAGTAATATCTCCCCAAACGTGGCAGTAATATCAGTCCAAACATGGCAGTAATATCACCACAAACATGGAAGTAATATCTCACCAAACATGGCAGTAATATCTCCCCAAACGTCAGTAATATCACCACAAACATTACAGTAATATCACCACAAACATGGCAGTAATATCGCCCCAAACATGGCAGTAATATTACGCCCAAACATGGCAGTAATATTTCCCCAAACATGGCAGTAATATCAACCCAAACATGGCAGTAATATCTCCCCAAACATGGCAGTAATATTATGCCCAAACATGGCAGTAATATCACTCCAACCATGGCAGTAATATCAGCCCAAACATGGCAGTAATATCACCCCCAAACATGTCAATAATATCACTCCAAACATGTCAATAATATCACGACAAACATGGCAGTAATATCTCCCCAAACATGGCAGTAATATCTCTCCCAAACATGGCAGTAATATCGCCCCAAACGTGCCAGTAATATCAGTCCAAACATGGCAGTAATATCACCACAAACATGGTAGTAATATCTCACCAAACATGGCAGTAATATCTCTCCCAAACATGGCAGTAATATCACTCCAACCATGGCAGTAATATCAGCCCAAACATGGCAGTAATATCACCCCCAAACATGTCAATAATATCACTCCAAACATGTCAATAATATCACGACAAACATGGCAGTAATATATCCCCAAACATGGCAGTAATATCTCTCCCAAACATGGCAGAAATATCCCCCCAAACATGGCAGTAATATCGCCCCAAACATGGCAGTAATATCACCCCCAAACATGGCAATAATATCACTCCAAACATGGCGGTAATATCGCCCCAAACTTGGGAGTAATATCTCCCAAACATGGCAATAATATCACCCCACACATGGCACAAATATCTCCCCAAACATGGCAGTAATATCACTCCAAACATGGCATTAATATCACTCCAAACATGGCAGTAATATAAGCCCAAACATGGCAATAATATCACCCCACACATGGCACAAATATCTCCCCAAACTTGGCAGTAATATCACTCCAAACATTGCGGTAATGTCACCCCAAACATGGCAGTAATATCTCCCCAAACATGGCAGTAATATCTCCCCAAACATGTCAGTAATATCACCACAAACATGGCAATAATATCACCCCAAACATGGCAGTAATAACGCCCCAAACATGGCAATAATTTCTCCCCAAACATGGCAGTAATATCACTCCAACCATGGCAGTAATATCACCGCAAACATGGCGATAATATCACGCCAAACATGGCAGTAATATCACCCCAAACATGGCAGTAATATGACCTCCAAACATGGCAGTAATATCACCCCAAACATGGCAATAATAACTCCCCAAACATTGCAGTAATATCAACCCAAACATGGCAGTAATATCTCGCAAACATGGCAATAATATCACCCCGAACATGGCAATAATATCTCCCCAAACATGGCAGAAATATACCCCCAAACATGGCCGTAATATCTCCCCAAAAATGGCAGTAATATCACACCAAACATGGCAGTAATGTCTCGCCAAACATGGCAGTAATATCTCCCCAAACATGGCGGTAATATCGCCCCAAACTTGGGAGTAATATCTCCCAAACATGGCAATAATATCACCCCACACATGGCAGTAATATCACTCCAAACATTGCAGTAATGTCACCCCAAACATGGCAGTAATATCTCCCCAAACATGGCAGTAATATCTCCCCAAACATGTCAGTAATATCACCACAAACATGGCAATAATATCACCCCAAACATGGCAGTAATAACGCCCCAAACATGGCAATTATTTCTCCCCAAACATGGCAGTAATATCACTCCAACCATGGCAGTAATATCACCACAAACATGGCAATAATATCACGCAAAACATGGCAGTAATACCTCTCCCAAACATGGCAGTAATATGACCTCCAAACATGGCAGTAATATCACCCCAAACATGGCAATAATAACTCCCCAAACATTGCAGTAATATCAACCCAAACATGGCAGTAATATCTCGCAAACATGGCAATAATATCACCCCGAACATGGCAGTAATATCTCCCCAAACATGTAATATCACCCCAAACATGGCAGTAATATCTCCCCAAACATGGCAGTAATATCTCCCCAAACGTGGCAGTAATATCTCCCAAACATGGCAATAATATCACCCCACACATGGCAAAAATATCACTCCAAACATGGCAGTAATATCACTCCAAACATGGCAGTAATATAAGCCCAAACAATGCAATAATATCACGCCAAACATGGCGGTAATATCACCCCAAACATGGCAGTAATATCTCCCAAACCATGGCAGTAATATCACCCCAAACATGGCAGCAATATCACCCCAAACATGGCAGTAATATCACCCCAAACATGGCAGTAATATTTCCCCAAACATGGCAGTAATATCACCCCAAACATGGCAGTAATATCTCGCCAAACATGGCAGTAATATTACGCCCAAACATGGCAGTAATATCACTCCAACCATGGCAGTAATATCAGCCCAAACATGGCAGTAATATCAACCCAAACATGGCAGTAATATCACTCCAAACATGTCAATAATATCACGACAAACATGGCAGTAATAACTGCCCAAACATGGCAGTAATATCAACCCAAACATGGCAATAATATCACCCCAAACATGGCAATAATACCTCCCCAAACATGGCAGAAATATCCCCCCAAACATGGCAGTAATATCTCCCCAAACATGGCAGTAATATCATCCCCAAACATGTCAATAATATCACTCCAAACATGTCAATAATATCACCCCAAACATGGCAATAATAACTCCCCAAACATTGCAGTAATATCAACCCAAACATGGCAGTAATATCTCCCAAACATGGCAATAATATCACCCCGAACATGGCAATAATATCTCCCCAAACATGGCAGAAATATCACCCTCAAACATGGCCGTAATATCTCCCCAAACATGGCAATAATATCACACCAAACATGGGAGTAATGTCTCCCCAAACATGGCAGTAATATCTCCCCAAACATGGCGGTAATATCGCCCCAAACGTGGAAGTAATATCTCCCAAACATGGCAATAATATCACCCCACACATGGCAAAAGTATCTCCCCAAACATGTCAGTAATATCACTCCAAACATGGCATTAATATCACTCCAAACATGGCAGTAATATAAGCCCAAACATGGCGGTAATATCGCCCCAAACTTGGGAGTAATATCTCCCAAACATGGCAATAATATCACCCCACACATGGCAGTAATATCACTCCAAACATTGCAGTAATGTCACCCCAAACATGGCAGTAATATCTCCCCAAACATGGCAGTAATATCTCCCCAAACATCAGTAATATCACCACAAACATGGCAATAATATCACCCCAAACATGGCAGTAATAACGCCCCAAACATGGCAATAATTTCTCCCCAAACATGGCAGTAATATCACTCCAACCATGGCAGTAATATCACCACAAACATGGCAATAATATCACGCAAAACATGGCAGTAATATCTCTCCCAAACATGGCAGTAATATGACCTCCAAACATGGCAGTAATATCACCCCAAACATGGCACTAATAACTCCCCAAACATTGCAGTAATATCAACCCAAACATGGCAGTAATATCTCGCAAACATGGCAATAATATCACCCCGAACATGGCAGTAATATCTCCCCAAACATCAGTAATATCACCCCAAACATGGCAGTAATATCTCCCCAAACATGGCAGTAATATCTCCCCAAACGTGGCAGTAATATCTCCCAAACATGGCAATAATATCACCCCACACATGGCAAAAATATCACTCTAAACATGGCAGTAATATCACTCCAAACATGGCAGTAATATAAGCCCAAAAAATGCATTAATATCTCCCCAAACATGGCAATAATATCACCCCAAACGTGGCAGTAATATCAGTCCAAACATGGTTTTAGTATCACCACAAACATGGAAGTAATTTCTCACCAAACATGGCAGTAATATCACCCCAAACATGGCAGTAATATTACCATAAACATGACAGTAATATCACCACAAACATGGCAGTAATATCGCCCCAAACATGGTAGTAATATCTCCCAAACATGGCAATAATATCACCCCAAACATGGCAGTAATATCACTCCAACCATGGCAGTAATATCACCCCAAACATGGCAATAATATCACGCCAAACATGGCGGTAATATCACCTCAAACATGGCAGTAATATCACCTCCAAACATGGCAGTAATATCTCCCCAACCATGGCAGTAATATCACCCCAAACATGGCAGCAATATCACCCCAAACATGGCAGTAATATCACCCCAAACATGGCAGTAATATTTCCCCAAACATGGCAGTAATATCACCCCAAACATGGCAGTAATATCTCGCCAAACATGGCAGTAATATTACGCCCAAACATGGCAGTAATATCACTCCAACCATGGCAGTAATATCAGCCCAAACATGGCAGTAATATCAACCCAAACATGGCAGTAATATCACTCCAAACATGTCAATAATATCACGACAAACATGGCAGTAATAACTGCCCAAACATGGCAGTAATATCAACCCAAACATGGCAATAATATCACCCCAAACATGGCAATAATACCTCCCCAAACATGGCAGAAATATCCCCCCAAACATGGCAGTAATATCTCCCCAAACATGGCAGTAATATCATCCCCAAACATGTCAATAATATCACTCCAAACATGTCAATAATATCACCCCAAACATGGCAATAATAACTCCCCAAACATTGCAGTAATATCAACCCAAACATGGCAGTAATATCTCCCAAACATGGCAATAATATCACCCCGAACATGGCAATAATATCTCCCCAAACATGGCAGAAATATCACCCTCAAACATGGCCGTAATATCTCCCCAAACATGGCAATAATATCACACCAAACATGGGAGTAATGTCTCCCCAAACATGGCAGTAATATCTCCCCAAACATGGCGGTAATATCGCCCCAAACGTGGAAGTAATATCTCCCAAACATGGCAATAATATCACCCCACACATGGCAAAAGTATCTCCCCAAACATGTCAGTAATATCACTCCAAACATGGCATTAATATCACTCCAAACATGGCAGTAATATAAGCCCAAACATGGCATTAATATCTCCACAAACATGGCAATAATATCTCCCCAAACGTGGCAGTAATATCACTCCAAACATTGCAGTATTATCACCCCAAACATGGCAGTAATATGTCCCCAAACATGGCAGTAATATCTCCCCAAACATGTCAGTAATATCACCACAAACATGGCAATAATATCACCACAAACATGGCAGTAATAACGCCCCAAACAGGGCAATAATTTCTCCCAAAAACATGGCAGTAATATCACCCCAAACATTGCAGTAATATTTCCCCAAACATAGCAGTAATATCAACCCAAACATGGCAGTAATATCTCCCCAAGCATGGCAGTAATATTACGCCCAAACATGGCAGTAATATCACTCCAACCATGGCAGTAATATCAGCCCAAATATGGCAGTAATATCACCCCCAAACATGTCAATAATATCACTCCAAACATGTCAATAATATCACGACAAACATGGCAGTAATATCTCCCCAAATATGGCAGTAATATCTCTCCCAAACATGGCAGTAATATCTCCCCAAACATGGCAATAATATCACCCCAAACATGGCAATAATACCTCCCCAAACATGGCAGTACTAACTCCCCAAACATTGCAGTAATATCAACCCAAACATGGCAGTAATATCTCCCAAACATGGCAATAATATCACCCCGAACATGGCAATAATATCTCCCCAAACATGGCAGTAATATCTCACCAAACATGGCAGTAATATCACCCCCAAACATGTCCAAAATATCACTCCAAACATGTCAATAATATCACCCCAAACATGGCAATAATAACTCCCCAAACATTGCAGTAATATCAACCCAAACATGGCAGTAATATCTCCCAAACATGGCAATAATATCACCCTGAACATGGCAATAATATGTCCCCAAACATGACAGAAATATCACCCCCAAACATGGCCGTAATATCTCCCCAAACATGGCAGTAATATCACACCAAACATGGGAGTAATGTCTCCCCAAACATGGCAGTAATATCTCCTCAAACATGGCAGTAATATCACCCCAAACATGGCAGTAATATCTCCCCAAACATGGCGGTAATATCGCCCCAAACCTGGAAGTAATACCTCCCAAACATGGCAGTAATATCGCCCCAAACTTGGCAGTAATATCTCCCAAACATGGTGTTGTAGAGAGTCGAAAGATATATATAGACTTAGGCATTAGGCACCTGCTGGATATTTAGAACTCACATAAGCTTAAATGGACACACACATAAAATGGCTGCCCAGGCATTATGGGAAATCAGGTAGTCAAACTGTGAACTGTTGAACGTTCACTGACCGAGCAATAACCCTGTGAGGCCCACTGTAGGAATGCCTGGGAAGGCAGAGATAAGAAGGAAGCCATCTCCTGTGAACAAGGCCATAAACCAATTAATTCCCCAGGAAGAAAGATAAGAGGGAAACCATTTGCTGTAAACAAGGCTACAAACCAATTATTTCTCCCAGATGAAAGAACTAGGGAGAGAACATATAAAGTCATCGATCAACCCAAATTGACAATGGTTCCCTGGTTACTAGGAGAATTCTATTGGATTAAAAAACCTATATGTAATCTATAATCGTTATGATTGGCTTGTGTCCAGCCGTGATGAGCTGTGTAACTGCAGTAAGCTGTTTTTTTAACTGTTGTAAAACATATAAAGGTACATGTAACTCTTTGTTCTGTGAAGAGAAACCTGGATACGGTCCTGAGTTTTTCCTTCCCGCTGAGCGTAATAAAGCTGCTTCAGCATTGGAACCGACCCTGAGTGTTGAGTGATTCTTCAGAGAAAACACTAACGCTAACAATGGCGTAGTCGACGGGATTTCCCGGAGTCGCTGGACGCCCTTGGAAAAAAACCCGGGTGAGTATAAAAAACAATTTTTAAGTATAAAGGGTGCGGAAGGTGGAAGCTGGTTGATCGACATGAGGAGACGGTCTAATATCTCAAACGCCTAGCCTGAGCCTGAATTAAGAGGACTTTTGTCCCACGTGACGGCCAGGAACCAAGTAGGCGTAGGGAACACACTTAGACCGTGGGATCGTGATACCGAGAGACATCTTCCGGACCCAGTAGTGTAATTTGAAATACCCCGGGATAGAACCAAGCGGTGTACAGCGGCTAACGGAATCCAAACCTGTGAACAGGGTCGGACCAACGGGCTGAGCGGTGGTAGGTAGTCGTTAAGGATACGTAGAGCACTGCGGGAATTGCTTAAACGCGTTTTTAAGAATTGTATAAGTTTGTGTAACAGCAGAACTTGTGACCTGACAGTAGCCAAGAGACAGTTTACTACAAGTCGCGCTAGAAAGAAAGCGGACCGCTGAGAGTAGATTCCTAACGATACCAGTCCTACCCAGGAATGGCCATGAAAACAAGTAAACTCGAGTGGGGACCAGAAGGGTCGCTTACCCGCCACCTGGCGGAAAAACAAAAGAAGCTAATTGAAAAAATGATTAAAGCAGGGTGGAATCCTCAGGAATTAGTTATGTGAGGAATTATTTAGATAAAACTACGAATTCCCTGAAAGGTCATGGATCCAAAAATAGAGCCGGCCAAAACAAGAAGAGAGACTGTTGTAAATGTCTGATCGTTGAGTGAGAAGTGTCTGTGTGATTTTTGACTGCAGAATGAATTTTTGTTTTATGTTTTCATGTTCCGAAAGCCTGGTTGGAAGAGGAATGCAAGTGTCTGTTTATTTTAGAAACAGAGTGAAAGTCTTTTTTTTTTTAAACCCTTTGTAATGTTGTCCTGTATGTGGGAAGTTTTAAGACATTTAAGTTAGAAACGCAGGTGTGGATTTATTCGGATGATAAGTTACGGAGCTAGGAGAATAAACAAATAAAGAATAGGTTTGTTGAGCAAAATATTTATTTGACATGCTCACTTACTTGCCGAAAGAAAACATGCAATGATTGATTGGGTTGAAAGACATAAATTTAGTCTCAGAATAAGATAAAGAATGCTTTAAAAAAAAAGAGCTTCTAAAAAAAAAAGTTTCAAATAAAGATTGAAATTACAAAGTTTGAATTGGGATTTTGAGATATTCAGAGAAGGCACAGGAAATACTGAGGTGGATTTAAAAAAAAAGAAAAAGATAAAGACGCCACTTTGAAAGTAAACAAATTAACAACTTTATGGAGTTACGAACCCTCCGTGTAAAATACAAAACCTAATTTGAAGAAAAAAAAAAGATGTAACGGACTAAATGGAAAAAGACATAACTTACTAAATACTAGTTGATGTTTGCTGTGAAAAAGATATTGGTTTAATTAGAAGAGGAAAAAAAAAAATTGGAATAAGTAAAAAACACTCTACATGGATTCGAATTTTCAATTATGAAAAAGTTTCAATGCAGTTTGAAAAGATTTCCAAAATGTCCCGAACAGTCTAAACAAGCAGGAGGGTTTTGAAGATAACGAGGAGAAAGAGAGAAATAAAAAAAAAACAGAATTGAATTTCAGTAAACAAAATTGCTATTGTATGTGTGGTCTTGTTTTAAAACAATTTAAAAAAAAAAATTCTTTGGCAAGTACTTGAATTAGAAGTTAAGAAAACATTGGAGTTTACTCTAATGATTTATGCTGTTTAACGGATTCCTAATTTCGAAGCCAGTTTTGAAGGCACAAAGACTTTTTTTTCAGATGATTACGTGAAGTCACGTAATGACATCAGGTCTTCTTACAAACCTGGAAAGGAGTTAACCCTTTCCATTGACAGCCGTTTTATACTGAACATTATTAATTTGGATTTCTTAATAGGGAAAAAAAGGACTCACCTAACAGAGGAAACAAAAATAAAAACAGAACTAGCTTATGTAATAATACTTGCCTGATACAATAAAGAAATAGATATTCAATAAAACAAATTGAAGAGTTAAAAGCTAAGATAAACAGGCTGGAAGAGATAACGGGACTAGACGGATAGTGCAGTGCGCAGCCATAGCACCATCACCTCTGGCAATAGAGCCAATGTACCCCACGGTGGGTAGGTGTAGTCCACAAACCCAACCTAACGGTAAAGCAGACAGCGATGTTTGGAGGAATAGCTTTGGCCTTGGTCATAATAGGAGTTTGGGTAATATTTAAGTGGGTAAAGACACGGGCGCACGCCCTACAGATTCAGCTCGAAATGGTTCGATTATAACCTTGTCCTTCTGATTTTGCAGGGTGACAGGGACACTCGTAGAGCAAAAAAACTTAACCCCTGGTGACGACCAGGCCGTCTGTTTAAAATTACAGATAATACTTACCGGAATGGGAATACGAAAGGCGCTACTCGTAATATGGATAGCCCTGCGACATGCACGTACCCTGGGCAACACCGACGGACAGCAGAGCACGCTGGAAATAAACAACTATATGAACTATGGAGTCTTGTTTAATTTAACGGACGGAATGTGCATCCCAGCAACCAAGGACTGGAGCAAGGACAGGACTTATTTTAATGCATGGTTACAAGTGAATCCTAATAAGAATCCTAATAAGAATAAGAGTATGTGTACAGTGCTCCACGGGTATAAGGAGCAGATGCATTAAACGGAGGGATGTCAAAGGGCCTGATGAATGTACTTTCGGCATAATTTGCGCGCCTCCGGGACAATCCCAGCAATCAGTCATCCGCAAGAAGGGAATGGGGCTGTGTGGGTATTACGAGGAGGCGGGGGCGGCTGCAATATAATTGTATGTATGTTTCTCACCCCCTCCGACACCGCGCCCCATAAGAATCACTACATTGCCCGAAGAACTGCCTTGTCCCATAACTACTAAGGGACCAGAAAATGGGATTGCAATGTACAACGAAGGGGAATTATTGTATGATAATGTTAAACATGAAATTGTGCCTGTTCTGATCAATATTTCAGGCATCCAGATGCCGGAATATTGTACCGAACAGTCAAGGAAGATGTACAATGTATTAAGTAAAGTCGTAATGCAGCAGGCTGCCGATGCCATGGGTGCCAGTAAGTTCCGGGGACAGGGGTTAGCACCCAGGGTGAAGAGGGAAATAGTAAATGATGTTGCTACCGTTTTCAATACAGGAACCTCCGTAGTGAACTCGATAGACATACAAGGGCTAAATGAGAGGGTAGAACAGCTTAAAGGGGTGATGAAGGGGTTATTGGAGAGGGTGGAGCAAAACCAGGAAGACCAGGCCAACCTAGGAAAGGAGGGGGCCGAAATCCAGTTGGATGGCATCTCAGTCCTGGAAGCTCACGCTAAAACCATCAATCACCTCATTGATAGAGAACAAGAAGATACAATAAAGCAAAGACAGGGGCAACTCTGTCATGCTTATGGTCTGTGGATGGTGGGACAGATCCGCCACAACCTCAACCAGATCCAACGCGGGGAGGTACCCGATTGGATAGACAGTTCACATTTAGCTCAGTTGGCGAACCAAAGGGGGACACTGGATAATTGTACTCTGAAGGGACTGACCCGAGTATACCCCGCAATTCCAGATTGCCAGATGGGTAGGACTACCGGGATAGGGATAGTCCTGTTGATCCCCATAGCAACGCCGGACTCAGGGCCGTTCCCCTTATACCAACTAGAGAATATCGGAGTAATACGGGAAAATGTCTCCATACGCTACTACCTGACCACCACCTCTGCCGTTCGTCGAAACAACATACTTACCGGGATTTCCCTAGCAGATTGCAAGCAAAGGGGGGAAATCACAGTATGCCCTCACCCGGTGGGCCGAGGCGAACTAGACGAGTGCGGGTTTAACCGAACCAATGGGTGTGTACTAGAAATAGTGCCCGCACACATGCACTTCGCGAGGGCAGGCTACGGAGGGAGGGGAAGATACTGCGTCTCTACTACTGAGCGTTCATACCAGTATAATGACCTGCAGTGCCCTATACCGCAGCCAAACTTTTGCTTTACACCACTACGACCTGTCGCGATCGGGCAAGCGCATATCACCCAGGTTAGGCGCCGGAAGTCCGAAGTTATTGAAGTAACTGATCAGCTCCATGATCATTTGCAGGATTATGACGAGCCAGAGCAGGTCCCTATCCCACATCTAACCGAAGTATTACGGGAGTTGAGGCTCAGAGTGGGTCAATCTGTAAAACTCTATCACCAGCTACAAACTAAAATCAAAGAAGATACCGAGGTAGACTTACAAAGTCAGAGTTGGTGGAGAAAGGTCTGGGACTGGGGAATAAATGTGAACATCCACCCATGGATTCGAATTATTTCACACACACTGGTCGGAATACAATTAATCTTAGCAATAACATGGGGCGTGATGGCCTGCCAGGTATGCAGGCGCCACAAACGGCAGAAACGGACCAATCACCGTTCCCTGGATATTAAACAAGTCTGTTTGATAAGGGGACGGGAGGAGCTAGTCTTTGTTAATTTGATTTGAGCAACCGGAACTCCTGAAACCGCGTGACTGGCCAGCACGTTGAGGCAAGGAATACCGGGCCGTGCACAAATATCAAATAAAGGCAGTATTTCGGTTAAAAGGGGACTAGGGCTAGTCCCTTTACCGAAAGGGGGAATTGTTGTAGAGAGTCGAAAGATATATATAGACTTAGGCATTAGGCACCTGCTGGATATTTAGAACTCACATAAGCTTAAATGGACACACACATAAAATGGCTGCCCAGGCATTATGGGAAATCAGGTAGTCAAACTGTGAACTGTTGAACGTTCACTGACCGAGCAATAACCCTGTGAGGCCCACTGTAGGAATGCCTGGGAAGGCAGAGATAAGAAGGAAGCCATCTCCTGTGAACAAGGCCATAAACCAATTAATTCCCCAGGAAGAAAGATAAGAGGGAAACCATTTGCTGTAAACAAGGCTACAAACCAATTATTTCTCCCAGATGAAAGAACTAGGGAGAGAACATATAAAGTCATCGATCAACCCAAATTGACAATGGTTCCCTGGTTACTAGGAGAATTCTATTGGATTAAAAAACCTATATGTAATCTATAATCGTTATGATTGGCTTGTGTCCAGCCGTGATGAGCTGTGTAACTGCAGTAAGCTGTTTTTTTTAACTGTTGTAAAACATATAAAGGTACATGTAACTCTTTGTTCTGTGAAGAGAAACCTGGATACGGTCCTGAGTTTTTCCTTCCCGCTGAGCGTAATAAAGCTGCTTCAGCATTGGAACCGACCCTGAGTGTTGAGTGATTCTTCAGAGAAAACACTAACGCTAACAATGGCAATAATATCACCCCACACATGGCAAAAATATCTCCCCAAACATGGCAGTAATATCACTGCAAACATGGCAGTAATATCACTCCAAACATGGCAGTAATATCTGCACAAACATGGTAGTAATATCTCCGCAAACATAGCAGATATATCTCCCCATACATGGCATTAATATCATCCCAAACATGGCAGTTATATCTCCCCAAACATGGCATTAATACCAGCCCAAACATGGCAGTAATATCTCCCCAAACATGGCAGTAATATCACCTCAAACATGGCAGTAATAGCTCCCCAAACATGGCAGTAATATCACTCCAAACATGGCAGCAATATCACCCAAACATGGCAGTAATATCTCCCCAAACATGGCAGTAATATCTCCCCAAACATGTCAGTAATATCACCACAAACATGGCAATAATATCACCCCAAACATGGCAGTAATAACGCCCCAAACATGGCAATAATTTCTCCCCAAACATGGCAGTAATATCACTCCAACCATGGCAGTAGTATCACCCCAAACATGGCAATAATATCACGCAAAACATGGCAGTAATATCTCTCCCAAACATGGCAGTAATATGACCTCCAAACATGGCAGTAATATCACCCCAAACATGGCAATAATAACTCCCCAAACATTGCAGTAATATCAACCCAAACATGGCAGTAATATCTCGCAAACATGGCAATAATATCACCCCGAACATGGCAGTAATATCTCCCCAAACATGTAATATCACCCCAAACATGGCAGTAATATCTCCCCAAACATGGCAGTAATATCTCCCCAAACGTGGCAGTAATATCTCCCAAACATGGCAATAATATCACCCCACACATGGCAAAAATATCACTCCAAACATGGCAGTAATATCACTCCAAACATGGCAGTAATATAAGCCCAAACAATGCATTAATATCTCCCCAAACATGGCAATAATATCACCCCAAACGTGGCAGTAATATCAGTCCAAACATGGCAGTAGTATCACCACAAACATGGAAGTAATTTCTCACCAAACATGGCAGTAATATCACCCCAAACATGGCAGTAATATTACCATAAACATGACAGTAATATCACCACAAACATGGCAGTAATATCGCCCCAAAATGGTAGTAATATCTTCCAAACATGGCAATAATATCACCCCAAACATGGCAGTAATATCACTCCAACCATGGCAGTAATATCACCCCAAACATGGCAATAATATCACGCCAAACATGGCGGTAATATCACCCCAAACATGGCAGTAATATCTCCCCAACCATGGCAGTAATATCACCCCAAACATGGCAGCAATATCACCCCAAACATGGCAGTAATATCACCCCAAACATGGCAGTAATATTTCCCCAAACATGGCAGTAATATCACCCCAAACATGGCAGTAATATCTCGCCAAACATGGCAGTAATATTACGCCCAAACATGGCAGTAATATCACTCCAACCATGGCAGTAATATCAGCCCAAACATGGCAGTAATATCAACCCAAACATGGCAGTAATATCACTCCAAACATGTCAATAATATCACGACAAACATGGCAGTAATAACTGCCCAAACATGGCAGTAATATCAACCCAAACATGGCAATAATATCACCCCAAACATGGCAATAATACCTCCCCAAACATGGCAGAAATATCCCCCCAAACATGGCAGTAATATCTCCCCAAACATGGCAGTAATATCATCCCCAAACATGTCAATAATATCACTCCAAACATGTCAATAATATCACCCCAAACATGGCAATAATAACTCCCCAAACATTGCAGTAATATCAACCCAAACATGGCAGTAATATCTCCCAAACATGGCAATAATATCACCCCGAACATGGCAATAATATCTCCCCAAACATGGCAGAAATATCACCCTCAAACATGGCCGTAATATCTCCCCAAACATGGCAATAATATCACACCAAACATGGGAGTAATGTCTCCCCAAACATGGCAGTAATATCTCCCCAAACATGGCGGTAATATCGCCCCAAACGTGGAAGTAATATCTCCCAAACATGGCAATAATATCACCCCACACATGGCAAAAGTATCTCCCCAAACATGTCAGTAATATCACTCCAAACATGGCATTAATATCACTCCAAACATGGCAGTAATATAAGCCCAAACATGGCGGTAATATCGCCCCAAACTTGGGAGTAATATCTCCCAAACATGGCAATAATATCACCCCACACATGGCAGTAATATCACTCCAAACATTGCAGTAATGTCACCCCAAACATGGCAGTAATATCTCCCCAAACATGGCAGTAATATCTCCCCAAACATCAGTAATATCACCACAAACATGGCAATAATATCACCCCAAACATGGCAGTAATAACGCCCCAAACATGGCAATAATTTCTCCCCAAACATGGCAGTAATATCACTCCAACCATGGCAGTAATATCACCACAAACATGGCAATAATATCACGCAAAACATGGCAGTAATATCTCTCCCAAACATGGCAGTAATATGACCTCCAAACATGGCAGTAATATCACCCCAAACATGGCACTAATAACTCCCCAAACATTGCAGTAATATCAACCCAAACATGGCAGTAATATCTCGCAAACATGGCAATAATATCACCCCGAACATGGCAGTAATATCTCCCCAAACATCAGTAATATCACCCCAAACATGGCAGTAATATCTCCCCAAACATGGCAGTAATATCTCCCCAAACGTGGCAGTAATATCTCCCAAACATGGCAATAATATCACCCCACACATGGCAAAAATATCACTCCAAACATGGCAGTAATATCACTCCAAACATGGCAGTAATATAAGCCCAAAAAATGCATTAATATCTCCCCAAACATGGCAATAATATCACCCCAAACGTGGCAGTAATATCAGTCCAAACATGGTTTTAGTATCAACACAAACATGGAAGTAATTTCTCACCAAACATGGCAGTAATATCACCCCAAACATGGCAGTAATATTACCATAAACATGACAGTAATATCACCACAAACATGGCAGTAATATCGCCCCAAACATGGTAGTAATATCTCCCAAACATGGCAATAATATCACCCCAAACATGGCAGTAATATCACTCCAACCATGGCAGTAATATCACCCCAAACATGGCAATAATATCACGCCAAACATGGCGGTAATATCACCTCAAACATGGCAGTAATATCACCTCCAAACATGGCAGTAATATCTCCCCAACCATGGCAGTAATATCACCCCAAACATGGCAGCAATATCACCCCAAACATGGCAGTAATATCACCCCAAACATGGCAGTAATATTTCCCCAAACATGGCAGTAATATCACCCCAAACATGGCAGTAATATCTCGCCAAACATGGCAGTAATATTACGCCCAAACATGGCAGTAATATCACTCCAACCATGGCAGTAATATCAGCCCAAACATGGCAGTAATATCAACCCAAACATGGCAGTAATATCACTCCAAACATGTCAATAATATCACGACAAACATGGCAGTAATAACTGCCCAAACATGGCAGTAATATCAACCCAAACATGGCAATAATATCACCCCAAACATGGCAATAATACCTCCCCAAACATGGCAGAAATATCCCCCCAAACATGGCAGTAATATCTCCCCAAACATGGCAGTAATATCATCCCCAAACATGTCAATAATATCACTCCAAACATGTCAATAATATCACCCCAAACATGGCAATAATAACTCCCCAAACATTGCAGTAATATCAACCCAAACATGGCAGTAATATCTCCCAAACATGGCAATAATATCACCCCGAACATGGCAATAATATCTCCCCAAACATGGCAGAAATATCACCCTCAAACATGGCCGTAATATCTCCCCAAACATGGCAATAATATCACACCAAACATGGGAGTAATGTCTCCCCAAACATGGCAGTAATATCTCCCCAAACATGGCGGTAATATCGCCCCAAACGTGGAAGTAATATCTCCCAAACATGGCAATAATATCACCCCACACATGGCAAAAGTATCTCCCCAAACATGTCAGTAATATCACTCCAAACATGGCATTAATATCACTCCAAACATGGCAGTAATATAAGCCCAAACATGGCGGTAATATCGCCCCAAACTTGGGAGTAATATCTCCCAAACATGGCAATAATATCACCCCACACATGGCAGTAATATCACTCCAAACATTGCAGTAATGTCACCCCAAACATGGCAGTAATATCTCCCCAAACATGGCAGTAATATCTCCCCAAACATCAGTAATATCACCACAAACATGGCAATAATATCACCCCAAACATGGCAGTAATAACGCCCCAAACATGGCAATAATTTCTCCCCAAACATGGCAGTAATATCACTCCAACCATGGCAGTAATATCACCACAAACATGGCAATAATATCACGCAAAACATGGCAGTAATATCTCTCCCAAACATGGCAGTAATATGACCTCCAAACATGGCAGTAATATCACCCCAAACATGGCACTAATAACTCCCCAAACATTGCAGTAATATCAACCCAAACATGGCAGTAATATCTCGCAAACATGGCAATAATATCACCCCGAACATGGCAGTAATATCTCCCCAAACATCAGTAATATCACCCCAAACATGGCAGTAATATCTCCCCAAACATGGCAGTAATATCTCCCCAAACGTGGCAGTAATATCTCCCAAACATGGCAATAATATCACCCCACACATGGCAAAAATATCACTCCAAACATGGCAGTAATATCACTCCAAACATGGCAGTAATATAAGCCCAAAAAATGCATTAATATCTCCCCAAACATGGCAATAATATCACCCCAAACGTGGCAGTAATATCAGTCCAAACATGGTTTTAGTATCAACACAAACATGGAAGTAATTTCTCACCAAACATGGCAGTAATATCACCCCAAACATGGCAGTAATATTACCATAAACATGACAGTAATATCACCACAAACATGGCAGTAATATCGCCCCAAACATGGTAGTAATATCTCCCAAACATGGCAATAATATCACCCCAAACATGGCAGTAATATCACTCCAACCATGGCAGTAATATCACCCCAAACATGGCAATAATATCACGCCAAACATGGCGGTAATATCACCTCAAACATGGCAGTAATATCACCTCCAAACATGGCAGTAATATCTCCCCAACCATGGCAGTAATATCACCCCAAACATGGCAGCAATATCACCCCAAACATGGCAGTAATATCACCCCAAACATGGCAGTAATATTTCCCCAAACATGGCAGTAATATCACCCCAAACATGGCAGTAATATCTCGCCAAACATGGCAGTAATATTACGCCCAAACATGGCAGTAATATCACTCCAACCATGGCAGTAATATCAGCCCAAACATGGCAGTAATATCAACCCAAACATGGCAGTAATATCACTCCAAACATGTCAATAATATCACGACAAACATGGCAGTAATAACTGCCCAAACATGGCAGTAATATCAACCCAAACATGGCAATAATATCACCCCAAACATGGCAATAATACCTCCCCAAACATGGCAGAAATATCCCCCCAAACATGGCAGTAATATCTCCCCAAACATGGCAGTAATATCATCCCCAAACATGTCAATAATATCACTCCAAACATGTCAATAATATCACCCCAAACATGGCAATAATAACTCCCCAAACATTGCAGTAATATCAACCCAAACATGGCAGTAATATCTCCCAAACATGGCAATAATATCACCCCGAACATGGCAATAATATCTCCCCAAACATGGCAGAAATATCACCCTCAAACATGGCCGTAATATCTCCCCAAACATGGCAATAATATCACACCAAACATGGGAGTAATGTCTCCCCAAACATGGCAGTAATATCTCCCCAAACATGGCGGTAATATCGCCCCAAACGTGGAAGTAATATCTCCCAAACATGGCAATAATATCACCCCACACATGGCAAAAGTATCTCCCCAAACATGTCAGTAATATCACTCCAAACATGGCATTAATATCACTCCAAACATGGCAGTAATATAAGCCCAAACATGGCATTAATATCTCCACAAACATGGCAATAATATCTCCCCAAACGTGGCAGTAATATCACTCCAAACATTGCAGTATTATCACCCCAAACATGGCAGTAATATGTCCCCAAACATGGCAGTAATATCTCCCCAAACATGTCAGTAATATCACCACAAACATGGCAATAATATCACCACAAACATGGCAGTAATAACGCCCCATACAGGGCAATAATTTCTCCCAAAAACATGGCAGTAATATCACCCCAAACATTGCAGTAATATTTCCCCAAACATAGCAGTAATATCAACCCAAACATGGCAGTAATATCTCCCCAAGCATGGCAGTAATATTACGCCCAAACATGGCAGTAATATCACTCCAACCATGGCAGTAATATCAGCCCAAATATGGCAGTAATATCACCCCCAAACATGTCAATAATATCACTCCAAACATGTCAATAATATCACGACAAACATGGCAGTAATATCTCCCCAAATATGGCAGTAATATCTCTCCCAAACATGGCAGTAATATCTCCCCAAACATGGCAATAATATCACCCCAAACATGGCAATAATACCTCCCCAAACATGGCAGTACTAACTCCCCAAACATTGCAGTAATATCAACCCAAACATGGCAGTAATATCTCCCAAACATGGCAATAATATCACCCCGAACATGGCAATAATATCTCCCCAAACATGGCAGTAATATCTCACCAAACATGGCAGTAATATCACCCCCAAACATGTCCAAAATATCACTCCAAACATGTCAATAATATCACCCCAAACATGGCAATAATAACTCCCCAAACATTGCAGTAATATCAACCCAAACATGGCAGTAATATCTCCCAAACATGGCAATAATATCACCCTGAACATGGCAATAATATGTCCCCAAACATGGCAGAAATATCACCCCCAAACATGGCCGTAATATCTCCCCAAACATGGCAGTAATATCACACCAAACATGGGAGTAATGTCTCCCCAAACATGGCAGTAATATCTCCTCAAACATGGCAGTAATATCACCCCAAACATGGCAGTAATATCTCCCCAAACATGGCGGTAATATCGCCCCAAACCTGGAAGTAATACCTCCCAAACATGGCAGTAATATCGCCCCAAACTTGGCAGTAATATCTCCCAAACATGGCAATAATATCACCCCACACATGGCAAAAATATCTCCCCAAACATGGCAGTAATATCACTGCAAACATGGCAGTAATATCACTCCAAACATGGCAGTAATATCTGCACAAACATGGTAGTAATATCTCCGCAAACATAGCAGATATATCTCCCCATACATGGCATTAATATCATCCCAAACATGGCAGTTATATCTCCCCAAACATGGCATTAATACCAGCCCAAACATGGCAGTAATATCTCCCCAAACATGGCAGTAATATCACCTCAAACATGGCAGTAATAGCTCCCCAAACATGGCAGTAATATCACTCCAAACATGGCAGCAATATCACCCAAACATGGCAGTAATATCTCCCCAAACATGGCAGTAATATCTCCCCAAACATGTCAGTAATATCACCACAAACATGGCAATAATATCACCCCAAACATGGCAGTAATAACGCCCCAAACATGGCAATAATTTCTCCCCAAACATGGCAGTAATATCACCCCAAACATGGCAATAATATCACGCAAAACATGGCAGTAATATCTCTCCCAAACATGGCAGTAATATGACCTCCAAACATGGCAGTAATATCACCCCAAACATGGCAATAATAACTCCCCAAACATTGCAGTAATATCAACCCAAACATGGCAGTAATATCTCGCAAACATGGCAATAATATCACCCCGAACATGGCAGTAATATCTCCCCAAACATGTCAGTAATATCACCCCAAACATGACAGTAATATCTCCCCAAACATGGCAGTAATATCTCCCCAAACATGGCAGTAATATCTCCCAAACATGGCAATAATATCACCCCACACATGGCAAAAATATCACTCCAAACATGGCAGTAATATCACTCCAAACATGGCAGTAATATAAGCCCAAACAATGCATTAATATCTCCCCAAACATGGCAATAATATCACCCCAAACGTGGCAGTAATATCAGTCCAAACATGGCAGTAGTATCACCACAAACATGGAAGTAATATCTCACCAAACATGGCAGTAATATCACCCCAAACATGGCAGTAATATTACCATAAACATGACAGTAATATCACCACAAACATGGCAGTAATATCGCCCCAAACATGGTAGTAATATCTCCCAAACATGGCAATAATATCACCCCAAACATGGCAGTAATATCACTCCAACCATGGCAGTTATATCACCCCAAACATGGCAATAATATCACGCCAAACATGGCGGTAATATCACCCCAAACATGGCAGTAATATCACCTCCAAACATGGCAGTAATATCTCCCCAACCATGGCAGTAATATCACCCCAAACATGGCAGTAATATCACCCCAAACATGGCAGTAATATTACGCCCAAACATGGCAGTAATATCACTCCAACCATGGCAGTAATATCAGCCCAAACATGGCAGTAATATCAACCCAAACATGGCAGTAATATCACTCCAAACATGTCAATAATATCACGACAAACATGGCAGTAATAACTGCCCAAACATGGCAGTAATATCAACCCAAACATGGCAATAATATCACCCCAAACATGGCAATAATACCTCCCCAAACATGGCAGAAATATCCCCCCAAACATGGCAGTAATATCTCCCCAAACATGGCAGTAATATCATCCCCAAACATGTCAATAATATCACTCCAAACATGTCAATAATATCACCCCAAACATGGCAATAATAACTCCCCAAACATTGCAGTAATATCAACCCAAACATGGCAGTAATATGTCCCAAACATGGCAATAATATCACCCCGAACATGGCAATAATATCTCCCCAAACATGGCAGAAATATCACCCTCAAACATGGCCGTAATATCTCCCCAAACATGGCAATAATATCACACCAAACATGGGAGTAATGTCTCCCCAAACATGGCAGTAATATCTCCCCAAACATGGCGGTAATATCGCCCCAAACGTGGAAGTAATATCTCCCAAACATGGCAATAATATCACCCCACACATGGCAAAAGTATCTCCCCAAACATGTCAGTAATATCACTCCAAACATGGCATTAATATCACTCCAAACATGGCAGTAATATAAGCCCAAACATGGCATTAATATCTCCACAAACATGGCAATAATATCTCCCCAAACATGGCAGTAATATCACTCCAAACATTGCAGTAATATCACCCCAAACATGGCAGTAATATCACTCCAAACATTGCAGTAATATCACCCCAAACATGGCAGTAATATGTCCCCAAACATGGCAGTAATATCTCCCCAAACATGTCAGTAATAACGCCCCAAACATGGCAATAATTTCTCCCCAAACATGGCAGTAATATCACCCCAAACATTGCAGTAATATTTCCCCAAACATAGCAGTAATATCAACCCAAACATGGCAGTAATATCTCCCCAAACATGGCAGTAATATTACGCCCAAACATGGCAGTAATATCACTCCAACCATGGCAGTAATATCAGCCCAAATATGGCAGTAATATCACCCCCAAACATGTCAATAATATCACTCCAAACATGTCAATAATATCACGACAAACATGGCAGTAATATCTCCCCAAATATGGCAGTAATATCTCTCCCAAACATGGCAGTAATATCTCCCCAAACATGGCAATAATATCACCCCAAACATGGCAATAATACCTCCCCAAACATGGCAGTACTAACTCCCCAAACATTGCAGTAATATCAACCCAAACATGGCAGTAATATCTCCCAAACATGGCAGTAATATCACCCCGAACATGGCAATAATATCTCCCCAAACATGGCAGTAATATCTCCCCAAACATGGCAGTAATATCACCCCCAAACATGTCCAAAATATCACTCCAAACATGTCAATAATATCACCCCAAACATGGCAATAATAACTCCCCAAACATTGCAGTAATATCAACCCAAACATGGCAGTAATATCTCCCAAACATGGCAATAATATCACCCTGAACATGGCAATAATACGTCCCCAAACATGGCAGAAATATCACCCCCAAACATGGCAGTAATATCTCCCCAAACATGGCAGTAATATCACACCAAACATGGGAGTAATGTCTCCTCAAACATGGCAGTAATATCTCCCCAAACATGGCAGTAATATCACCCCAAACATGGCAGTAATATCTCCCCAAACATGGCGGTAATATCGCCCCAAACCTGGAAGTAATACCTCCCAAACATGGCAGTAATATCGCCCCAAACTTGGCAGTAATATCTCCCAAACATGGCAATAATATCACCCCACACATGGCAAAAATATCTCCCCAAACATGGCAGTAATATCACTGCAAACATGGCAGTAATATCACTCCAAACATGGCAGTAATATCTGCACAAACATGGTAGTAATATCTCCGCAAACATAGCAGATATATCTCCCCATACATGGCATTAATATCATCCCAAACATGGCAGTTACATCTCCCCAAACATGGCATTAATACCAGCCCAAACATGGCAGTAATATCTCCCCAAACATGGCAGTAATATCACCTCAAACATGGCAGTAATAGCTCCCCAAACATGGCAGTAATATCACTCCAAACATGGCAGCAATATCACCCAAACATGGCAGTAATATCTCCACAAACATGGCAGTAATATCACCCCAAACATGGCAGTAATATCTCCCCAAACATGGCAGCAATATCTCCCCAAACATGACAGGAATAGCACTGCAAACGTGGCAGTAATATCTCCCCAAACATGGCAGTAATATCTCCCCAAACATGGCAGTAATATCACCCCAAACATGGCAGTAATATCTCCCCAAACATGGCGGTAATGTCGCCCCAAACCTGGAAGGAATATCTCCCAAACATGGCAGTAATATCGCCCCAAACGTGGCAGTAATATCTCCCAAACATGGCAATAATATCACCCAACACATGGCAAAAATATCTCCCCAAACATGGCAGTAATATCACTCCAAACATGGCAATAATATCACCCCAAACATGGCAATAATACCTCCCCAAACATGGCAGAAATATCCCCCCAAACATGGCAGTAATATCTCCCCAAACATGGCAGTAATATCACCCCCAAACATGTCAATAATATCACTCCAAACATGTCAATAATATCACGACAAACATGGCAGTACTAACTCCCCAAACATTGCAGTAATATCAACCCAAACATGGCAGTAATATCTCCCAAACATGGCAATAATATCACCCCGAACATGGCAATAATATCTCCCCAAACATGGCAGTAATATCTCCCCAAACATGTCAAAAATATCACTCCAAACATGTCAATAATATCACCCCAAACACGGCAATAATAACTCCCCAAACATTGCAGTAATATCAACCCAAACATGGCAGTAATATCTCCCAAACATGGCAATAATATCACCCTGAACATGGCAATAATATGTCCCCAAACGTGGCAGAAATATCACCCCCAAACATGGCCGTAATATCTCCCCAAACATGGCAGTAATATCACACCAAACATGGGAGTAATGTCCCCCAAACATGGCAGTAATATCTCCCCAAACATGGCAGTAATATCACCCCAAACATGGCAGTAATATCTCCCCAAACATGGCGGTAATATCGCCCCAAACCTGGAAGTAATACCTCCCAAACATGGCAGTAATATCGCCCCAAACCTGGCAGTAATATCTCCCAAACATGGCAATAATAACACCCCACACATGGCAAAAATATCTCCCCAAACATGGCAGTAATATCACTGCAAACATGGCAGTAATATCACTCCAAACATGGCAGTAATATCTGCACCAACATGGTAGTAATATCTTCGGAAACATAGCAGATATATCTCCCCATACATGGCATTAATATCATCCCAAACATGGCAGTTATATCTCCCCAAACATGGCATTAATACCAGCCCAAACATGGCAGTAATATCTCCCCAAACATGGCAGTAATATCACCTCAAACATGGCAGTAATAGCTCCCCAAACATGGCAGTAATATCACTCCAAACATGGCAGCAATATCACCCAAACATGGCAGTAATATCTCCACAAACATGGCAGTAATATCACCCCAAACATGGCAGTAATATCTGCACAAACATGGCAGCAATATCTCCCCAAACATGACAGGAATAGCACTGCAAACGTGGCAGTAATATCTCCCCAAACATGGCAATAATATCTCCCCAAACATGGCAGTAATATCACCCCAAACATGGCAGTAATATCTCCCCAAACATGGCGGTAATGGCGCCCCAAACTTGGAAGGAATATCTCCCAAACATGGCAGTAATATCGCCCCAAACGTGGCAGTAATATCTCCCAAACATGGCAATAATATCACCCAACACATGGCAAAAATATCTCCCCAAACATGGCAGTAATATTACTCCAAACATGGCAGTAATATCACTCCAAACATGGCAGTAATATCTGCACAAACATGGCAGTAATATCTCCGCAAACATAGCAGATATATCTCCCCATACATGGCATTAATATCATCCCAAATATGGCAGTTATATCTCCCCAAACAAGGCATTAATACCAGCCCAAACATGGAAGTAATATCTTCCCAAACATGGCAATAATATCACCTCAAACATGGCAGTAATAGATCCCCAAACATGGCAGTAATATCACCCCAAACATGGCAGTAATATCACCCGAACATGGCAGTAATATCTCCACAAACATGGCAGTAATATCACCCCAAACATGGCAGTAATATCTGCAAAAACATGGCAGCAATATCTCCACAAACATGACAGTAATAGCACTGCAAACGTGGCAGTAATATCTCCTAAAACATGGCAGTAATATCTCCACAAACATGGCAGTAATATCACCCCAAACATGGCAGTAATATCTGCACAAACATGGCAGTAATATCTCCCCAAACATGACAGTAATAGCACCGCAAACATGGCAGTAATATCTCCCCAAACATGGCAGTAATATCATCGCAAACATGACAGTAATATCACCACAAACATGGCAGTAATATCTCCCAAAACATGGTAGTAATATCACCTCAAACATGGCAGTAATATCTCCACAAACATGGCAGTAATATCACCCGAAACATGGCAGTAATATCTCCACAAACATGGCAGTAATATCACTCCAACCATGTAAATAATATCACCCCAAACATGGCAATAATAACTCCCCAATCATTGCAGTAATATCACCCCAAACATGGCAGTAATATCTCCTCAAACATGGCGGTAATATCGCCCCAAACTTGGAAGTAATATCTCCCAAACATGGCAATAATATCACCCCACACATGGCAAAAATATCTCCCCAAACATGGCAGTAATATCACTCCAAACATGGCATTAATGTCACTCCAAACATGGCAGTAATATAAGCCCAAACATGGCATCAATATCTCCACAAACATGGCAATAATATCTCCCCAAACGTGGCAGTAATATCACTCCAAACATTGCAGTAATATCACCCCAAACATGGCAGTAATATCTCCCCAAACATGGCAGTAATATCTCCCCAAACATGGCAGTAATATCTCCCCAAACATGTCAGTAATATCACCACAAACATGGCAATAATATCACCACAAACATGGCAGTAATATCACCCCAAACATTGCAGTAATATTTCCCCAAACATGGTAGTAATATCAACCCAAACAAGGCAGTAATATCTCCCCAAACATAGCAGTAATTTTACGCCCAAACATGGCAGTAATATCACTCCAACCATGGCAGTAATATCAGCCCAAACATGGCAGTAATATCACCCCCAAACATGTCAATAATATCACTCCAAACATGTCAATAATATCACGACAAACATGGCAATAATATCTCCCCAAACGTGGCAGTAATATGAGTCCAAACATGGCAGTAATATCACCACAAACATGGTAGTAATATCTCACCAAACATGGCAGTAATATCTCCCCAAACGTCAGTAATATCACCACAAACATGACAGTAATATCACCACAAACATGGTCGTAATATCTCCCAAACATGGCAATAATATCACCCCAAACATGGCAATAATATCTCCCCAAACATAGCAGTAATATCACTCCAACCATGGCAGTAATATCACCCCAAACATGGCAATAATATCACGCCAAACATGGCAGTAATATCACCCCAAACATGGCAGTATTATCACCTCCAAACATGGCAGTAATATCTCCCCAAACATGGCAGTAATATCACCCCAAATATGGCAGCAATATCACCCCAAACATGGCAGTAATATCACCCCAAACATGGTAGTAATATCTCCCCAAACATGGCAGTAATATCACCCCAAACATTGCAGTAATATTTCCCCAAACATGGCAGTAATATCAACCCAAACATGGCAGTAATATCTCCCCAAACATGGCAGTAATATTACACCCAAACATGGCAGTAATATCACTCCAATCATGGCAGTAATATCAGCCCAAACATGGCAGAAATATCACCTCCAAACATGTCAACAATATCACTCCAAACATGTCAATAATATCACGACAAACATGGCAGTAATATCTCCCCAAACATGGCAGTAATATCTCTCCCAAACATGGCAGTAATATCACTCCAACCATGGCAGTAATATCAGCCCAAACATGGCAGTAATATCACCCCCAAACATGTCAATAATATCACTCCAAACATGTCAATAATATCACGACAAACATGGCAGTAATATCTCCCCAAACATGGCAGTAATATCTGTCCCAAACATGGCAGTAATATCTCCCCAAATGTGGCAGCAATATCAGTCCAAACATGGCAGTAATATCACCACAAACATGGTAGTAATATCTCACCAAACATGGCAGTAATATCTCCCCAAACGTCAGTAATATCACCACAAACATGACAGTAATATCACCACAAACATGGCAGTAATATCGACCCAAACATGGTAGTAATATCTCCCAAACATGGCATTAATATCACCCCAAACATGGCAATAATATCTCCCCAAACATGGCAGTAATATCTCCCCAAACATGGCAGTAATATCACCCCAAACATGGCAACAATATCACCCCAAACATGGCAGTAATATCACCTCCAAACATGGCAGTAATATCTCCCCAAACATGGCAGTAATATCTCCCCAAACATGGCAGTAATATTACGCCCAAACATGGCAGTAATATCACTCCAACCATGGCAGTAATATCAGCCCAAACATGTCAATAATATCACGACTAACATGGCAGTAATATCTCCCCAAACATGGCAATAATATCTCCCCAAACATGGCAGAAATATCGACCCAAACATGGCAGTAATATCACACCCAAACATATCAATAATATCACTCCAAACATGTCAATAATATCACGACAAACATGGCAGTAATATCTCTCCCAGACATGGCAGTAATATCTCTCCAAACATGGCAGTAATATCTCCCCAAACATGGCGGCAATAACGCCCCAAACTTGGCAGTAATATCTCCCAAACATGGCAGTAATGTCATCCCAAACATGGCAATAATATCTCCCCAAACATGGCAGTAATATCTCCCCAAACATGGCAGTAATATCACCCCAAACATGGCAACAATATCACCCCAAACATGGCAGTAATATCACCTCCAAACATGGCAGTAATATCTCCCCAAACATGGCGGCAATAACGCCCCAAACTTGGCAGTAATATCTCCCAAACATGGCAGTAATGTCACCCCAAACATGGCAATAATATCTCCCCAAACATGGCAGTAATATCTCCCCAAACATGGCAGTAATATCACCCCAAACATGGCAATAGTATCTCCCCAAACATAGCAGTAATATCACTCCAACCATGGCAGTAATATCACCCCAAACATGGCAATAATATCACGCCAAACATGGCAGTAATATCACCCCAAACATGGCAGTAATATCTCCCCAAACATGGCGGTAATATCGCCCCAAACGTGGAAGTAATATATCCCAAACATGGCAATAATATCACCCCACACATGGCAAAAGTATCTCCCCAAACATGTCAGTAATATCACTCCAAACATGGCATTAATATCACTCCAAACATGGCAGTAATATAAGCCCAAACATGGCATTAATATCTCCACAAATATGGCAATAATATCTCCCCAAACGTGGCAGTAATATCACTCCAAACATTGCAGTAATATCACCCCAAACATGGCAGTAATATATCCCCAAACATGGCAGTAATATCTCCCCAAACATGTCAGTAATATCACCACAAACATGGCAATAATATCACCACAAACATGGCAGTAATAACGCCCCAAACATGGCAATAATTTCTCCCCAAACATGGCAGTAATATCACCCCAAACATTGCAGTAATATTTCCCCAAACATAGCAGTAATATCAACCCAAACATGGCAGTAATATCTCCCCAAACATGGCAGTAATATCACCCCAAACATGGCAGCAATATCACCCCAAACATGGCAGTAATATCACCTCCAAACATGGCAGTAATATCTCTCCAAACATGGCAATAATATCTCCCCAAACATGGCAGTAATATTACGCCCAAACATGGCAGTAATATCACTCCAACCATGGCAGTAATATCAGCCCAAACATGGCAGTAATATCACCCCCAAACATGTCAATAATATCACGACTAACATGACAGTAATATCTCTCCCAAACATGGCAATAATATCTCCCCAAACATGGCAGAAATATCGACCCAAACATGGCAGTAATATCTCCCCAAACATGGCAGTAATATCACACCCAAACATGTCAATAATATCACTCCAAACATGTCAATAATATCACGACAAACATGGCAGTAATATCTCTCCCAGACATGGCAGTAATATCTCCCCAAACATGGCAGTAATATCTCCCCAAACATGGCGGCAATAACGCCCCAAACTTGGCAGTAATATCTCCCAAACATGGCAGTAATGTCACCAAAAACATGGCAGTAATGTCTCCCCAAACATGGCAGTAATATCTCCCCAAACATCAGTAATATCACTCCAAACATGGCAGTAATATCTCCTCAAACATGGCGGTAATATCTCCCAAACATGGCAATAATATCACCCCACACATGCCAAAAATATCTCCCCAACCATGGCAGTAATATCACTCCAAACATGGCAGTAATATCATTCCAAACATGGCAGTAATATAAGCCCAAACATGGCATTAATATCTCCCCAAACATGGCAATAATATCTCCCCAAACGTGGCAGTAATATCAGTCCAAACATGGCAGTAATATCGCCCCAAACATGGTAGTAATATCTCCCAAACATGGCAATAATATCACCCCAAACATGGCAATAGTATCTCCCCAAACATAGCAGTAATATCACTCCAACCATGGCAGTAATATCACCCCAAACATGGCAATAATATCACGCCAAACATGGCAGTAATATCACCCCAAACATGGCAGTAATATCTCCCCAAACATGGCGGTAATATCTCCCCAAACGTGGAAGTAATATCTCCCAAACATGGCAATAATATCACCCCACACATGGCAAAAGTATCTCCCCAAACATGTCAGTAATATCACTCCAAACATGGCATTAATATCACTCCAAACATGGCAGTAATATAAGCCCAAACATGGCATTAATATCTCCACAAACATGGCAATAATATCTCCCCAAACGTGGCAGTAATATCACTCCAAACATTGCAGTAATATCACCCCAAACATGGCAGTAATATATCCCCAAACATGGCAGTAATATCTCCCCAAACATGTCAGTAATATCACCACAAACATGGCAATAATATCACCACAAACATGGCAGTAATAACGCCCCAAACATGGCAATAATTTCTCCCCAAACATGGCAGTAATATCACCCCAAACATTGCAGTAATATTTCCCCAAACATAGCAGTAATATCAACCCAAACATGGCAGTAATATCTCCCCAAACATGGCAGTAATATTACGCCCAAACATGGCAGTAATATCACTCCAACCATGGCAGTAATATCAGCCCAAATATGGCAGTAATATCACCCCCAAACATGTCAATAATATCACTCCAAACATGTCAATAATATCACGACAAACATGGCAGTAATATCTCCCCAAATATGGCAGTAATATCTCTCCCAAACATGGCAGTAATATCTCCCCAAACATGGCAATAATATCACCCCAAACATGGCAATAATACCTCCCCAAACATGGCAGTACTAACTCCCCAAACATTGCAGTAATATCAACCCAAACATGGCAGTAATATCTCCCAAACATGGCAATAATATCACCCCGAACATGGCAATAATATCTCCCCAAACATGGCAGTAATATCTCCCCAAACATGGCAGTAATATCACCCCCAAACATGTCCAAAATATCACTCCAAACATGTCAATAATATCACCCCAAACATGGCAATAAAACTCCCCAAACATTGCAGTAATATCAACCCAAACATGGCAGTAATATCTCCCAAACATGGCAATAATATCACCCTGAACATGGCAATAATATGTCCCCAAACATGGCAGAAGTATCACCCCCAAACATGGCCGTAATATCTCCCCAAACATGGCAGTAATATCACACCAAACATGGGAGTAATGTCTCCCCAAACATGGCAGTAATATCTCCCCAAACATGGCAGTAATATCACCCCAAACATGGCAGTAATATCTCCCCAAACATGGCGGTAATATCGCCCCAAACCTGGAAGTAATACCTCCCAAACATGGCAGTAATATCGCCCCAAACTTGGCAGTAATATCACCCCAAACATGGCAACAATATCACCCCAAACATGGCAGTAATATCACCTCCAAACATGGCAGTAATATCTCCCCAATCATGGCAGTAATATCACCCCAAACATGGCAACAATATCACCCCAAACATGGCAGTAATATCACCTCCAAACATGGCAGTAATATCTCCCCAAACATGGCAGTAATATCTCCCCAAACATGGCAGTAATATTACGCCCAAACATGGCAGTAATATCACTCCAACCATGGCAGTAATATCAGCCCAAACATGTCAATAATATCACGACTAACATGGCAGTAATATCTCCCCAAACATGGCAATAATATCTCCCCAAACATGGCAGAAATATCGACCCAAACATGGCAGTAATATCACACCCAAACATATCAATAATATCACTCCAAACATGTCAATAATATCACGACAAACATGGCAGTAATATCTCTCCCAGACATGGCAGTAATATCTCCCCAAACATGGCAGTAATATCTCCCCAAACATGGCGGCAATAACGCCCCAAACTTGGCAGTAATATCTCCCAAACATGGCAGTAATGTCACCAAAAACATGGCAGTAATGTCTCCCCAAACATGGCAGTAATATCTCCCCAAACATCAGTAATATTACCCCAAACATGGCAGTAATATCTCCCCAAACATAGCAGTAATATCACTCCAACCATGGCAGTAATATCACCCCAAACATGGCAATAATATCACGCCAAACATGGCAGTAATATCACCCCAAACATGGCAGTAATATCACCTCCAAACATGGCAGTAATATCTCCCCAAACATGGCAGTAATATCACCCCAAACATGGCAGCAATATCACCCCAAACATGGCAGTAATATCACCTCCAAACATGGCAGTAATATCTCTCCAAACATGGCAATAATATCTCCCCAAACATGGCAGTAATATTACGCCCAAACATGGCAGTAATATCACTCCAACCATGGCAGTAATATCAGCCCAAACATGGCAGTAATATCACCCCCAAACATGTCAATAATATCACGACTAACATGACAGTAATATCTCTCCCAAACATGGCAATAATATCTCCCCAAACATGGCAGAAATATCGACCCAAACATGGCAGTAATATCTCCCCAAACATGGCAGTAATATCACACCCAAACATGTCAATAATATCACTCCAAACATGTCAATAATATCACGACAAACATGGCAGTAATATCTCTCCCAGACATGGCAGTAATATCTCCCCAAACATGGCAGTAATATCTCCCCAAACATGGCGGCAATAACGCCCCAAACTTGGCAGTAATATCTCCCAAACATGGCAGTAATGTCACCAAAAACATGGCAGTAATGTCTCCCCAAACATGGCAGTAATATCTCCCCAAACATCAGTAATATCACTCCAAACATGGCAGTAATATCTCCTCAAACATGGCGGTAATATCTCCCAAACATGGCAATAATATCACCCCACACATGCCAAAAATATCTCCCCAACCATGGCAGTAATATCACTCCAAACATGGCAGTAATATCATTCCAAACATGGCAGTAATATAAGCCCAAACATGGCATTAATATCTCCCCAAACATGGCAATAATATCTCCCCAAACGTGGCAGTAATATCAGTCCAAACATGGCAGTAATATCACCACAAACATGGTAGTAATATCTCACCAAACATGGCAGTAATATCTCCCCAAACGTCAGTAATATCACCACAAACATGACAGTAATATCACCACAAACATGGCAGTAATATCGCCCCAAACATGGTAGTAATATCTCCCAAACATGGCAATAATATCACCCCAAACATGGCAATAGTATCTCCCCAAACATAGCAGTAATATCACTCCAACCATGGCAGTAATATCACCCCAAACATGGCAATAATATCACGCCAAACATGGCAGTAATATCACCCCAAACATGGCAGTAATATCTCCCCAAACATGGCGGTAATATCGCCCCAAACGTGGAAGTAATATATCCCAAACATGGCAATAATATCACCCCACACATGGCAAAAGTATCTCCCCAAACATGTCAGTAATATCACTCCAAACATGGCATTAATATCACTCCAAACATGGCAGTAATATAAGCCCAAACATGGCATTAATATCTCCACAAATATGGCAATAATATCTCCCCAAACGTGGCAGTAATATCACTCCAAACATTGCAGTAATATCACCCCAAACATGGCAGTAATATATCCCCAAACATGGCAGTAATATCTCCCCAAACATGTCAGTAATATCACCACAAACATGGCAATAATATCACCACAAACATGGCAGTAATAACGCCCCAAACATGGCAATAATTTCTCCCCAAACATGGCAGTAATATCACCCCAAACATTGCAGTAATATTTCCCCAAACATAGCAGTAATATCAACCCAAACATGGCAGTAATATCTCCCCAAACATGGCAGTAATATCACCCCAAACATGGCAGCAATATCACCCCAAACATGGCAGTAATATCACCTCCAAACATGGCAGTAATATCTCTCCAAACATGGCAATAATATCTCCCCAAACATGGCAGTAATATTACGCCCAAACATGGCAGTAATATCACTCCAACCATGGCAGTAATATCAGCCCAAACATGGCAGTAATATCACCCCCAAACATGTCAATAATATCACGACTAACATGACAGTAATATCTCTCCCAAACATGGCAATAATATCTCCCCAAACATGGCAGAAATATCGACCCAAACATGGCAGTAATATCTCCCCAAACATGGCAGTAATATCACACCCAAACATGTCAATAATATCACTCCAAACATGTCAATAATATCACGACAAACATGGCAGTAATATCTCTCCCAGACATGGCAGTAATATCTCCCCAAACATGGCAGTAATATCTCCCCAAACATGGCGGCAATAACGCCCCAAACTTGGCAGTAATATCTCCCAAACATGGCAGTAATGTCACCAAACACATGGCAGTAATGTCTCCCCAAACATGGCAGTAATATCTCCCCAAACATCAGTAATATCACTCCAAACATGGCAGTAATATCTCCTCAAACATGGCGGTAATATCTCCCAAACATGGCAATAATATCACCCCACACATGCCAAAAATATCTCCCCAACCATGGCAGTAATATCACTCCAAACATGGCAGTAATATCATTCCAAACATGGCAGTAATATAAGCCCAAACATGGCATTAATATCTCCCCAAACATGGCAATAATATCTCCCCAAACGTGGCAGTAATATCAGTCCAAACATGGCAGTAATATCGCCCCAAACATGGTAGTAATATCTCCCAAACATGGCAATAATATCACCCCAAACATGGCAATAGTATCTCCCCAAACATAGCAGTAATATCACTCCAACCATGGCAGTAATATCACCCCAAACATGGCAATAATATCACGCCAAACATGGCAGTAATATCACCCCAAACATGGCAGTAATATCTCCCCAAACATGGCGGTAATATCGCCCCAAACGTGGAAGTAATATCTCCCAAACATGGCAATAATATCACCCCACACATGGCAAAAGTATCTCCCCAAACATGTCAGTAATATCACTCCAAACATGGCATTAATATCACTCCAAACATGGCAGTAATATAAGCCCAAACATGGCATTAATATCTCCACAAACATGGCAATAATATCTCCCCAAACGTGGCAGTAATATCACTCCAAACATTGCAGTAATATCACCCCAAACATGGCAGTAATATATCCCCAAACATGGCAGTAATATCTCCCCAAACATGTCAGTAATATCACCACAAACATGGCAATAATATCACCACAAACATGGCAGTAATAACGCCCCAAACATGGCAATAATTTCTCCCCAAACATGGCAGTAATATCACCCCAAACATTGCAGTAATATTTCCCCAAACATAGCAGTAATATCAACCCAAACATGGCAGTAATATCTCCCCAAACATGGCAGTAATATTACGCCCAAACATGGCAGTAATATCACTCCAACCATGGCAGTAATATCAGCCCAAATATGGCAGTAATATCACCCCCAAACATGTCAATAATATCACTCCAAACATGTCAATAATATCACGACAAACATGGCAGTAATATCTCCCCAAATATGGCAGTAATATCTCTCCCAAACATGGCAGTAATATCTCCCCAAACATGGCAATAATATCACCCCAAACATGGCAATAATACCTCCCCAAACATGGCAGTACTAACTCCCCAAACATTGCAGTAATATCAACCCAAACATGGCAGTAATATCTCCCAAACATGGCAATAATATCACCCCGAACATGGCAATAATATCTCCCCAAACATGGCAGTAATATCTCCCCAAACATGGCAGTAATATCACCCCCAAACATGTCCAAAATATCACTCCAAACATGTCAATAATATCACCCCAAACATGGCAATAAAACTCCCCAAACATTGCAGTAATATCAACCCAAACATGGCAGTAATATCTCCCAAACATGGCAATAATATCACCCTGAACATGGCAATAATATGTCCCCAAACATGGCAGAAGTATCACCCCCAAACATGGCCGTAATATCTCCCCAAACATGGCAGTAATATCACACCAAACATGGGAGTAATGTCTCCCCAAACATGGCAGTAATATCTCCCCAAACATGGCAGTAATATCACCCCAAACATGGCAGTAATATCTCCCCAAACATGGCGGTAATATCGCCCCAAACCTGGAAGTAATACCTCCCAAACATGGCAGTAATATCGCCCCAAACTTGGCAGTAATATCACCCCAAACATGGCAACAATATCACCCCAAACATGGCAGTAATATCACCTCCAAACATGGCAGTAATATCTCCCCAATCATGGCAGTAATATCACCCCAAACATGGCAACAATATCACCCCAAACATGGCAGTAATATCACCTCCAAACATGGCAGTAATATCTCCCCAAACATGGCAGTAATATCTCCCCAAACATGGCAGTAATATTACGCCCAAACATGGCAGTAATATCACTCCAACCATGGCAGTAATATCAGCCCAAACATGTCAATAATATCACGACTAACATGGCAGTAATATCTCCCCAAACATGGCAATAATATCTCCCCAAACATGGCAGAAATATCGACCCAAACATGGCAGTAATATCACACCCAAACATATCAATAATATCACTCCAAACATGTCAATAATATCACGACAAACATGGCAGTAATATCTCTCCCAGACATGGCAGTAATATCTCCCCAAACATGGCAGTAATATCTCCCCAAACATGGCGGCAATAACGCCCCAAACTTGGCAGTAATATCTCCCAAACATGGCAGTAATGTCACCAAAAACATGGCAGTAATGTCTCCCCAAACATGGCAGTAATATCTCCCCAAACATCAGTAATATTACCCCAAACATGGCAGTAATATCTCCCCAAACATAGCAGTAATATCACTCCAACCATGGCAGTAATATCACCCCAAACATGGCAATAATATCACGCCAAACATGGCAGTAATATCACCCCAAACATGGCAGTAATATCACCTCCAAACATGGCAGTAATATCTCCCCAAACATGGCAGTAATATCACCCCAAACATGGCAGCAATATCACCCCAAACATGGCAGTAATATCACCTCCAAACATGGCAGTAATATCTCTCCAAACATGGCAATAATATCTCCCCAAACATGGCAGTAATATTACGCCCAAACATGGCAGTAATATCACTCCAACCATGGCAGTAATATCAGCCCAAACATGGCAGTAATATCACCCCCAAACATGTCAATAATATCACGACTAACATGACAGTAATATCTCTCCCAAACATGGCAATAATATCTCCCCAAACATGGCAGAAATATCGACCCAAACATGGCAGTAATATCTCCCCAAACATGGCAGTAATATCACACCCAAACATGTCAATAATATCACTCCAAACATGTCAATAATATCACGACAAACATGGCAGTAATATCTCTCCCAGACATGGCAGTAATATCTCCCCAAACATGGCAGTAATATCTCCCCAAACATGGCGGCAATAACGCCCCAAACTTGGCAGTAATATCTCCCAAACATGGCAGTAATGTCACCAAAAACATGGCAGTAATGTCTCCCCAAACATGGCAGTAATATCTCCCCAAACATCAGTAATATCACTCCAAACATGGCAGTAATATCTCCTCAAACATGGCGGTAATATCTCCCAAACATGGCAATAATATCACCCCACACATGCCAAAAATATCTCCCCAACCATGGCAGTAATATCACTCCAAACATGGCAGTAATATCATTCCAAACATGGCAGTAATATAAGCCCAAACATGGCATTAATATCTCCCCAAACATGGCAATAATATCTCCCCAAACGTGGCAGTAATATCAGTCCAAACATGGCAGTAATATCACCACAAACATGGTAGTAATATCTCACCAAACATGGCAGTAATATCTCCCCAAACGTCAGTAATATCACCACAAACATGACAGTAATATCACCACAAACATGGCAGTAATATCGCCCCAAACATGGTAGTAATATCTCCCAAACATGGCAATAATATCACCCCAAACATGGCAATAGTATCTCCCCAAACATAGCAGTAATATCACTCCAACCATGGCAGTAATATCACCCCAAACATGGCAATAATATCACGCCAAACATGGCAGTAATATCACCCCAAACATGGCAGTAATATCTCCCCAAACATGGCGGTAATATCGCCCCAAACGTGGAAGTAATATCTCCCAAACATGGCAATAATATCACCCCACACATGGCAAAAGTATCTCCCCAAACATGTCAGTAATATCACTCCAAATATGGCATTAATATCACTCCAAACATGGCAGTAATATAAGCCCAAACATGGCATTAATATCTCCACAAACATGGCAATAATATCTCCCCAAACGTGGCAGTAATATCACTCCAAACATTGCAGTAATATCACCCCAAACATGGCAGTAATATATCCCCAAACATGGCAGTAATATCTCCCCAAACATGTCAGTAATATCACCACAAACATGGCAGTAATAACGCCCCAAACATGGCAATAATTTCTCCCCAAACATGGCAGTAATATCACCCCAAACATTGCAGTAATATTTCCCCAAACATAGCAGTAATATCAACCCAAACATGGCAGTAATATCTCCCCAAACATGGCAGTAATATTACGCCCAAACATGGCAGTAATATCACTCCAACCATGGCAGTAATATCAGCCCAAATATGGCAGTAATATCACCCCCAAACATGTCAATAATATCACTCCAAACATGTCAATAATATCACGACAATCATGGCAGTAATATCTCCCCAAATATGGCAGTAATATCTCTCCCAAACATGGCAGTAATATCTCCCCAAACATGGCAATAATATCACCCCAAACATGGCAATAATACCTCCCCAAACATGGCAGTACTAACTCCCCAAACATTGCAGTAATATCAACCCAAACATGGCAGTAATATCTCCCAAACATGGCAATAATATCACCCCGAACATGGCAATAATATCTCCCCAAACATGGCAGTAATATCTCCCCAAACATGGCAGTAATATCACCCCCAAACATGTCCAAAATATCACTCCAAACATGTCAATAATATCACCCTAAACATGGCAATAAAACTCCCCAAACATTGCAGTAATATCAACCCAAACATGGCAGTAATATCTCCCAAACATGGCAATAATATCACCCTGAACATGGCAATAATATGTCCCCAAACATGGCAGAAATATCACCCCCAAACATGGCCGTAATATCTCCCCAAACATGGCAGTAATATCACACCAAACATGGGAGTAATGTCTCCCCAAACATGGCAGTAATATCTCCCCAAACATGGCAGTAATATCACCCCAAACATGGCAGTAATATCTCCCCAAACATGGCGGTAATATCGCCCCAAACCTGGAAGTAATACCTCCCAAACATGGCAGTAATATCGCCCCAAACTTGGCAGTAATATCTCCCAAACATGGCAATAATATCACCCCACACATGGCAAAAATATCTCCCCAAACATGGCAGTAATATCACTGCAAACATGGCAGTAATATCACTCCAAACATGGCAGTAATATCTGCACAAACATGGTAGTAATATCTACGCAAACATAGCAGATATATCTCCCCATACATGGCATTAATATCATCCCAAACATGGCAGTTATATCTCCCCAAACATGGCATTAATACCAGCCCAAACATGGCAGTAATATCTCCCCAAACATGGCAGTAATATCACCTCAAACATGGCAGTAATAGCTCCCCAAACATGGCAGTAATATCACTCCAAACATGGCAGCAATATCACCCAAACATGGCAGTAATATCTCCACAAACATGGCAGTAATATCACCCCAAACATGGCAGTAATATCTCCCCAAACATGGCAGCAATATCTCCCCAAACATGACAGGAATAGCACTGCAAACGTGGCAGTAATATCTCCCCAAACATGGCAGTAATATCTCCCCAAACATGGCAGTAATATCACCCCAAACATGGCAGTAATATCTCCCCAAACATGGCGGTAATGTCGCCCCAAACTTGGAAGGAATATCTCCCAAACATGGCAGTAATATCGCCCCAAACGTGGCAGTAATATCTCCCAAACATGGCAATAATATCACCCAACACATGGCAAAAATATCTCCCCAAACATGGCAGTAATATCACTCCAAACATGGCAATAATATCACCCCAAACATGGCAATAATACCTCCCCAAACATGGCAGTAATATCACCCCCAAACATGTCAATAATATCACTCCAAACATGTCAATAATATCACGACAAACATGGCAGTACTAACTCCCCAAACATTGCAGTAATATCAACCCAAACATGGCAGTAATATCTCCCAAACATGGCAATAATATCACCCCGAACATGGCAATAATATCTCCCCAAACATGGCAGTAATATCTCCCCAAACATTTAAAAAATATCACTCCAAACATGTCAATAATATCACCCCAAACACGGCAATAATAACTCCCCAAACATTGCAGTAATATCAACCCAAACATGGCAGTAATATCTCCCAAACATGGCAATAATATCACCCTGAACATGGCAATAATATGTCCCCAAACGTGGCAGAAATATCACCCCCAAACATGGCCGTAATATCTCCCCAAACATGGCAGTAATATCACACCAAACATGGGAGTAATGTCCCCCAAACATGGCAGTAATATCTCCCCAAACATGGCAGTAATATCACCCCAAACATGGCAGTAATATCTCCCCAAACATGGCGGTAATATCGCCCCAAACCTGGAAGTAATACCTCCCAAACATGGCAGTAATATCGCCCCAAACCTGGCAGTAATATCTCCCAAACATGGCAATAATATCACCCCACACATGCCAAAAATATCTCCCCAAACATGGCAGTAATATCACTCCAAACATGGCAGTAATATCATTCCAAACATGGCAGTAATATAAGCCCAAACATGGCATTAATATCTCCCCAAACATGGCAATAATATCTCCCCAAACGTGGCCGTAATATCAGTCCAAACATGGCAGTAATATCACCACAAACATGGTAGTAATATCTCACCAAACATGGCAGTAATATCTCCCCAAACGTCAGTAATATCACCACAAACATGACAGTAATATCACCACAAACATGGCAGTAATATCGCCCCAAACATGGTAGTAATATCTCCCAAACATGGCAATAATATCACCCCAAACATGGCAATAGTATCTCCCCAAACATAGCAGTAATATCACTCCAACCATGGCAGTAATATCACCCCAAACATGGCAATAATATCACGCCAAACATGGCAGTAATATCACCCCAAACATGGCAGTAATATCTCCCCAAACATGGCGGTAATATCGCCCCAAACGTGGAAGTAATATCTCCCAAACATGGCAATAATATCACCCCACACATGGCAAAAGTATCTCCCCAAACATGTCAGTAATATCACTCCAAACATGGCATTAATATCACTCCAAACATGGCAGTAATATAAGCCCAAACATGGCATTAATATCTCCACAAACATGGCAATAATATCTCCCCAAACGTGGCAGTAATATCACTCCAAACATTGCAGTAATATCACCCCAAACATGGCAGTAATATATCCCCAAACATGGCAGTAATATCTCCCCAAACATGTCAGTAATATCACCACAAACATGGCAATAATATCACCACAAACATGGCAGTAATAACGCCCCAAACATGGCAATAATTTCTCCCCAAACATGGCAGTAATATCACCCCAAACATTGCAGTAATATTTCCCCAAACATAGCAGTAATATCAACCCAAACATGGCAGTAATATCTCCCCAAACATGGCAGTAATATTACGCCCAAACATGGCAGTAATATCACTCCAACCATGGCAGTAATATCAGCCCAAATATGGCAGTAATATCACCCCCAAACATGTCAATAATATCACTCCAAACATGTCAATAATATCACGACAAACATGGCAGTAATATCTCCCCAAATATGGCAGTAATATCTCTCCCAAACATGGCAGTAATATCTCCCCAAACATGGCAATAATATCACCCCAAACATGGCAATAATACCTCCCCAAACATGGCAGTACTAACTCCCCAAACATTGCAGTAATATCAACCCAAACATGGCAGTAATATCTCCCAAACATGGCAATAATATCACCCCGAACATGGCAATAATATCTCCCCAAACATGGCAGTAATATCTCCCCAAACATGGCAGTAATATCACCCCCAAACATGTCCAAAATATCACTCCAAACATGTCAATAATATCACCCCAAACATGGCAATAAAACTCCCCAAACATTGCAGTAATATCAACCCAAACATGGCAGTAATATCTCCCAAACAGGGCAATAATATCACCCTGAACATGGCAATAATATGTCCCCAAACATGGCAGAAATATCACCCCCAAACATGGCCGTAATATCTCCCCAAACATGGCAGTAATATCACACCAAACATGGGAGTAATGTCTCCCCAAACATGGCAGTAATATCTCCCCAAACATGGCAGTAATATCACCCCAAACATGGCAGTAATATCTCCCCAAACATGGCGGTAATATCGCCCCAAACCTGGAAGTAATACCTCCCAAACATGGCAGTAATATCGCCCCAAACTTGGCAGTAATATCTCCCAAACATGGCAATAATATCACCCCACACATGGCAAAAATATCTCCCCAAACATGGCAGTAATATCACTGCAAACATGGCAGTAATATCACTCCAAACATGGCAGTAATATCTGCACAAACATGGTAGTAATATCTACGCAAACATAGCAGATATATCTCCCCATACATGGCATTAATATCATCCCAAACATGGCAGTTATATCTCCCCAAACATGGCATTAATACCAGCCCAAACATGGCAGTAATATCTCCCCAAACATGGCAGTAATATCACCTCAAACATGGCAGTAATAGCTCCCCAAACATGGCAGTAATATCACTCCAAACATGGCAGCAATATCACCCAAACATGGCAGTAATATCTCCACAAACATGGCAGTAATATCACCCCAAACATGGCAGTAATATCTCCCCAAACATGGCAGCAATATCTCCCCAAACATGACAGGAATAGCACTGCAAACGTGGCAGTAATATCTCCCCAAACATGGCAGTAATATCTCCCCAAACATGGCAGTAATATCACCCCAAACATGGCAGTAATATCTCCCCAAACATGGCGGTAATGTCGCCCCAAACTTGGAAGGAATATCTCCCAAACATGGCAGTAATATCGCCCCAAACGTGGCAGTAATATCTCCCAAACATGGCAATAATATCACCCAACACATGGCAAAAATATCTCCCCAAACATGGCAGTAATATCACTCCAAACATGGCAATAATATCACCCCAAACATGGCAATAATACCTCCCCAAACATGGCAGAAATATCCCCCCAAACATGGCAGTAATATCTCCCCAAACATGGCAGTAATATCACCCCCAAACATGTCAATAATATCACTCCAAACATGTCAATAATATCACGACAAACATGGCAGTACTAACTCCCCAAACATTGCAGTAATATCAACCCAAACATGGCAGTAATATCTCCCAAACATGGCAATAATATCACCCCGAACATGGCAATAATATCTCCCCAAACATGGCAGTAATATCTCCCCAAACATTTAAAAAATATCACTCCAAACATGTCAATAATATCACCCCAAACACGGCAATAATAACTCCCCAAACATTGCAGTAATATCAACCCAAACATGGCAGTAATATCTCCCAAACATGGCAATAATATCACCCTGAACATGGCAATAATATGTCCCCAAACGTGGCAGAAATATCACCCCCAAACATGGCCGTAATATCTCCCCAAACATGGCAGTAATATCACACCAAACATGGCAGTAATATCTCCCCAAACATGGCGGTAATATCGCCCCAAACCTGGAAGTAATACCTCCCAAACATGGCAGTAATATCGCCCCAAACCTGGCAGTAATATCTCCCAAACATGGCAATAATATCACCCCACACATGGCAAAAATATCTCCCCAAACATGGCAGTAATATCACTGCAAACATGGCAGTAATATCACTCCAAACATGGCAGTAATATCTGCACCAACATGGTAGTAATATCTCCGCAAACATAGCAGATATATCTCCCCATACATGGCATTAATATCATCCCAAACATGGCAGTTATATCTCCCCAAACATGGCATTAATACCAGCCCAAACATGGCAGTAATATCTCCCCAAACATGGCAGTAATATCACCTCAAACATGGCAGTAATAGCTCCCCAAACATGGCAGTAATATCACTCCAAACATGGCAGCAATATCACCCAAACATGGCAGTAATATCTCCACAAACATGGCAGTAATATCACCCCAAACATGGCAGTAATATCTGCACAAACATGGCAGCAATATCTCCCCAAACATGACAGGAATAGCACTGCAAACGTGGCAGTAATATCTCCCCAAACATGGCAGTAATATCTCCCCAAACATGGCAGTAATATCACCCCAAACATGGCAGTAATATCTCCCCAAACATGGCGGTAATGTCGCCCCAAACTTGGAAGGAATATCTCCCAAACATGGCAGTAATATCGCCCCAAACGTGGCAGTAATATCTCCCACACATGGCAATAATATCACCCAACACATGGCAAAAATATCTCCCCAAACATGGCAGTAATATCACTCCAAACATGGCAGTAATATCACTCCAAACATGGCAGTAATATCTGCACAAACATGGCAGTAATATCTCCGCAAACATAGCAGATATATCTCCCCATACATGGCATTAATATCATCCCAAATATGGCAGTTATATCTCCCCAAACAAGGCATTAATACCAGCCCAAACATGGAAGTAATATCTCCCCAAACATGGCAATAATATCACCTCAAACATGGCAGTAATAGATCCCCAAACATGGCAGTAATATCACCCCAAACATGGCAGTAATATCACCCGAACATGGCAGTAATATCTCCACAAACATGGCAGTAATATCACCCCAAACATGGCAGTAATATCTGCAAAAACATGGCAGCAATATCTCCACAAACATGACAGTAATAGCACTGCAAACGTGGCAGTAATATCTCCTCAAACATGGCAGTAATATCTCCACAAACATGGCAGTAATATCACCCCAAACATGGCAGTAATATCTGCACAAACATGGCAGTAATATCTCCCCAAACATGACAGTAATAGCACCGCAAACATGGCAGTAATATCTCCCCAAACATGGCAGTAATATCACCGCAAACATGACAGTAATATCACCACAAACATGGCAGTAATATCTCCCAAAACATGGTAGTAATATCACCTCAAACATGGCAGTAATATCTCCACAAACATGGCAGTAATATCACCCGAAACATGGCAGTAATATCTCCACAAACATGGCAGTAATATCACTCCAACCATGTAAATAATATCACCCCAAACATGGCAATAATAACTCCCCAATCATTGCAGTAATATCAACCCAAACATGGCAATAATATCACCCCGAACATGGCAATAATATCACACCAAACATGGGAGTAATGTCTCCCCAAACATGGCAGTAATATCTCCCCAAACATGCCAGTAATATCACCCCAAACATGGCAGTAATATCTCCCCAAACATGGCAGTAATATCACCCCCAAACATGTCAATAATATCACTCCAAACATGTCAATAATATCACGACAAACATGGCAGTACTAACTCCCCAAACATTGCGGTAATATCAACCCAAACATGGCAGTAATATCTCCCAAACATGGCAATAATATCACCCCGAACATGGCAATAATATCTCCCCAAACATGGCAGTAATATCTCCCCAAACATTTCAAAAATATCACTCCAAACATGTCAATAATATCACCCCAAACACGGCAATAATAACTCCCCAAACATTGCAGTAATAGCAACCCAAACATGGCAGTAATGTCTCCCAAACATGGCAATAATATCACCCTGAACATGGCAATAATATGTCCCCAAACGTGGCAGAAATATCACCCCCAAACATGGCCGTAATATCTCCCCAAACATGGCAGTAATATCACACCAAACATGGGAGTAATGTCCCCCAAACATGGCAGTAATATCTCCCCAAACATGGCAGTAATATCACCCCAAACATGGCAGTAATATCTCCCCAAACATGGCGGTAATATCGCCCCAAACCTGGAAGTAATACCTCCCAAACATGGCAGTAATATCGCCCCAAACCTGGCAGTAATATCTCCCAAACATGGCAATAATATCACCCCACACATGGCAAAAATATCTCCCCAAACATGGCAGTAATATCACTGCAAACATGGCAGTAATATCACTCCAAACATGGCAGTAATATCTGCACCAACATGGTAGTAATATCTCCGCAAACATAGCAGATATATCTCCCCATACATGGCATTAATATCATCCCAAACATGGCAGTTATATCTCCCCAAACATGGCATTAATACCAGCCCAAACATGGCAGTAATATCTCCCCAAACATGGCAGTAATATCACCTCAAACATGGCAGTAATAGCTCCCCAAACATGGCAGTAATATCACTCCAAACATGGCAGCAATATCACCCAAACATGGCAGTAATATCTCCACAAACATGGCAGTAATATCACCCCAAACATGGCAGTAATATCTGCACAAACATGGCAGCAATATCTCCCCAAACATGACAGGAATAGCACTGCAAACGTGGCAGTAATATCTCCCCAAACATGGCAGTAATATCTCCCCAAACATGGCAGTAATATCACCCCAAACATGGCAGTAATATCTCCCCAAACATGGCGGTAATGTCGCCCCAAACTTGGAAGGAATATCTCCCAAACATGGCAGTAATATCGCCCCAAACGTGGCAGTAATATCTCCCAAACATGGCAATAATATCACCCAACACATGGCAAAAATATCTCCCCAAACATGGCAGTAATATCACTCCAAACATGGCAGTAATATCTGCACAACATGGCAGTAATATCTCCGCAAACATAGCAGATATATCTCCCCATACATGGCATTAATATCATCCCAAATATGGCAGTTATATCTCCCCAAACAAGGCATTAATACCAGCCCAAACATGGAAGTAATATCTCCCCAAACATGGCAATAATATCACCTCAAACATGGCAGTAATAGATCCCCAAACATGGCAGTAATATCACCCCAAACATGGCAGTAATATCACCCGAACGTGGCAGTAATATCTCCACAAACATGGCAGTAATATCACCCCAAACATGGCAGTAATATCTGCAAAAACATGGCAGCAATATCTCCACAAACATGACAGTAATAGCACTGCAAACGTGGCAGTAATATCTCCTCAAACATGGCAGTAATATCTCCACAAACATGGCAGTAATATCACCCCAAACATGGCAGTAATATCTGCACAAACATGGCAGTAATATCTCCCCAAACATGACAGTAATAGCACCCCAAACATGGCAGTAATATCTCCCCAAACATGGCAGTAATATCACCGCAAACATGACAGTAATATCACCACAAACATGGCAGTAATATCTCCCAAAACATGGTAGTAATATCACCTCAAACATGGCAGTAATATCTCCACAAACATGGCAGTAATATCACCCGAAACATGGCAGTAATATCTCCACAAACATGGCAGTAATATCACTCCAACCATGTAAATAATATCACCCCAAACATGGCAATAATAACTCCCCAATCATTGCAGTAATATCAACCCAAACATGGCAATAATATCACCCCGAACATGGCAATAATATCTCCCCAAACATGGCAGAAATATCACCCCCAAACATGGCCGTAATATCTCCCCAAACATGGCAGTAATATCACACCAAACATGGGAGTAATGTCTCCCCAAACATGGCAGTAATATCTCCCCAAACATGCCAGTAATATCACCCAAAACATGGCAGTAATATCTCCTCAAACATGGCGGTAATATCGCCCCAAACTTGGAAGTAATATCTCCCAAACATGGCAATAATATCACCCCACACATGGCAAAAATATCTCCCCAAACATGGCAGTAATATCACTCCAAACATGGCATTAATGTCACTCCAAACATGGCAGTAATATAAGCCCAAACATGGCATTAATATCTCCACAAACATGGCAATAATATCTCCCCAAACGTGGCAGTAATATCACTCCAAACATTGCAGTAATATCACCCCAAACATGGCAGTAATATCTCCCCAAACATGGCAGTAATATTTCCCCAAACATGGCAGTAATATCAACCCAAACAAGGCAGTAATATCTCCCGAAACATAGCAGTAATTTTACGCCCAAACATGGCAGTAATATCACTCCAACCATGGCAGTAATATCAGCCCAAACATGGCAGTAATATCACCCCCAAACATGTCAATAATATCACTCCAAACATGTCAATAATATCACGACAAACATGGCAATAATATCTCCCCAAACGTGGCAGTAATATCTCTCCCAGACATGGCAGTAATATCTCCCCAAACATGGCAGTAATATCTCCCAAAACATGGCGGCAATAACGCCCCAAACTTGGCAGTAATATCTCCCAAACATGGCAGTAATGTCACCAAAAACATGGCAGTAATGTCTCCCCAAACATGGCAGTAATATCTCCCCAAACATCAGTAATATCACCCCAAACATGGCAGTAATATCTCCCCAAACATAGCAGTAATATCACTCCAACCATGGCAGTAATATCACCCCAAACATGGCAATAATATCACGCCAAACATGGCAGTAATATCACCCCAAACATGGCAGTAATATCACCTCCAAACATGGCAGTAATATCTCCCCAAACATGGCAGTAATATCACCCCAAACATGGCAGCAATATCACCCCAAACATGGCAGTAATATCACCTCCAAACATGGCAGTAATATCTCTCCAAACATGGCAATAATATCTCCCCAAACATGGCAGTAATATTACGCCCAAACATGGCAGTAATATCACTCCAACCATGGCAGTAATATCAGCCCAAACATGGCAGTAATATCACCCCCAAACATGTCAATAATATCACGACTAACATGACAGTAATATCTCTCCCAAACATGGCAATAATATCTCCCCAAACATGGCAGAAATATCGACCCAAACATGGCAGTAATATCACACCCAAACATGTCAATAATATCACTCCAAACATGTCAATAATATCACGACAAACATGGCAGTAATATCTCTCCCAGACATGGCAGTAATATCTCCCCAAACATGGCAGTAATATCTCCCCAAACATGGCGGCAATAACGCCCCAAACTTGGCAGTAATATCTCCCAAACATGGCAGTAATGTCACCAAAAACATGGCAGTAATGTCTCCCCAAACATGGCAGTAATATCTCCCCAAACATCAGTAATATCACTCCAAACATGGCAGTAATATCTCCTCAAACATGGCGGTAATATTTCCCAAACATGGCAATAATATCACCCCACACATGCCAAAAATATCTCCCCAAACATGGCAGTAATATCACTCCAAACATGGCAGTAATATCATTCCAAACATGGCAGTAATATAAGCCCAAACATGGCATTAATATCTCCCCAAACATGGCAATAATATCTCCCCAAACGTGGCAGTAATATCAGTCCAAACATGGCAGTAATATCACCACAAACATGGTAGTAATATCTCACCAAACATGGCAGTAATATCTCCCCAAACGTCAGTAATATCACCACAAACATGACAGTAATATCACCACAAACATGGCAGTAATATCGCCCCAAACATGGTAGTAATATCTCCCAAACATGGCAATAATATCACCCCAAACATGGCAATAGTATCTCCCCAAACATAGCAGTAATATCACTCCAACCATGGCAGTAATATCACCCCAAACATGGCAATAATATCACGCCAAACATGGCAGTAATATCACCCCAAACATGGCAGTAATATCACCTCCAAACATGGCAGTAATATCTCCCCAAACATGGCAGTAATATCTCCCCAAACATGGCAGTAATATCAACCCAAACATGGCAGTAATATCTCCCCAAACATGTCAGTAATATTACGCCGAAACATGGCAGTAATATCACTCCAACCATGGCTTTAATATCAGCCCAAACATGGCAGTAATATCACCCCCAATCATGTCAACAATATCACTCCAAACATGTCAATAATATCACTACAAACATTGCAGTAATATCTCCCCAAACATGGCAGTAATATCTCTCCCAAATATGGCAGTAATATCACTCCAACCATGGCAGTAATATCAGCCCAAACATGGCAGCAATATCACCCCCAAACATGTCAATAATATCACTCCAAACCTGTCAATAATATCACGACAAACATGGCAGTAATATCTCCCCAAACATGGCAGTAATATCTCTCCCAAACATGGCAGTAATATCTCCCCAAACGTGGCAGTAATATCAGTCCAAACATGGCAGTAATATCACCCAAACATGGCAGCAATATCATCCCAAACATGGCAGTAATATAAGCCCAAACATGGCATTAATATCTCCCCAAACATGGCAATAATATCTCCCCAAACGTGGCAGTAGTATCAGTCCAAACATGGCAGTAATATCACCATAAACATGGTAGTAATATCTCACCAAACATTGCAGTAATATCTCCCCAAACGTCAGTAATATCACCACAAACATGACAGTAATATCACCACAAACATGGCAGTAATATCGCCCCAAACATGGCAGTAATATTACGCCCAAACATGGCAGTAATATTTCCCCAAACATGGCAGTAATATCAACCCAAACATGGCAGTAATATCTCCCCAAACATGGCAGTAATATTACGCCCAAACATGGCAGTAATATCACTCCAACCATGGCAGTAATATCAGCCCAAACATGGCAGTAATATCACCCCCAAACATGTCAATAATATCACTCCAAACATGTCAATAATATCACGACAAACATGGCAGTAATATCTACCCAAACATGGCAGTAATATCTCTCCCAAACATGGCAGAAATATCCCCCCAAACATGGCAGTAATATCTCCCCAAACATGGCAGTAATATCACCCCCAAACATGTCAATAATATCACTCCAAACATGTCAATAATATCACGACAAACATGGCAGTAATATCTCTCCCAAACATGGCAGTAATATCTCCCCAAAAATGGCAATAATATCACCCCAAACATGGCAATAATAATTCCCCAAACATTGCAGTAATATCAACCCAAACATGGCAGTAATAGCTCCCAAACATGGCAATAATATCACCCAGAACATGGCAATAATATCTCCCCAAACATGGCAGAAATATCACCCCCAAACATGGCCGAAATATCTCCCCAAACATGACAGTAACATCACCCCAAACATGGCAGTAATATCTCCCCAAACATGGCGGTAATATCGCCCCAAACGTGGGAGTAATATCTCCCAAACATGGCAATAATATCACCCCACACCTGGCACAAATATCTCCCCAAACATGGCAGTAATATCACTCCAAACATGGCATTAATATCACTCCAAACATGGCAGTAATATAAGGCCAAACATGGCATTAATATCTCCACAAACATGGCAATAATATCTCCCCAAACATGGCAGTAATATCTCCCCAAACATGTCAGTAATATCACCACAAACATGGCAATAATATCACCCCAAACATGGCAGTAATAACGCCCCAAACATGGCAATAATTTCTCCCCAAACATGGCAGTAATATCACTCCAACCATGGCAGTAATATCACCCCAAACATGGCAATAATATCACGCCAAACATGGCAGTAATATCACCCCAAATATGGCAGTAATATGACCTCCAAACATGGCATAATATCACCCCAAACATGGCAATAATAACTCCCCAAACATTGCAGTAATATCAACCCAAACATGGCAGTAATATATCGCAAACATGGCAATAATATCACCCCAAACATGGCAATAATATCTCCCCAAACATGGCAGAAATATCCCCCCAAACATGGCCGTAATATCTCCCCAAACATGGCAGTAATATCACACCAAACATGGCTGTAATGTCTCCCCAAACATGGCAGTAATATCTCCCCAAACATCAGTAATATCACCCCAAACATGGCAGTAATATCTCCCCAAACATGGCAGTAATATCGCCCCAAACGTGGCAGTAATATCTCCCAAACATGGCAATAATATCACCCCACACATGGCAAAAATATCACTCCAAACATGGCAGTAATATCACTCCAAACATGGCAGTAATATAAGCCCAAACATGGCATTAATATCGCCCCAAACATGGCAATAATTTCTCCCCAAACATGGCAGTAATATCACTCCAACCATGGCAGTAATATCACCCCAAACATGGCAATAATATCACGCCAAACATGGCAGTAATATCACCCCAAATATGGCAGTAATATGACCTCCAAACATGGCAGTAATATCACCCCAAACATGGCAATAATAACTCCCCAAACATTGCAGTAATATCAACCCAAACATGGCAGTAATATCTCGCAAACATGGCAATAATAACATCAGTAATATCACCCCAAACATGGCAGTGATATCTCCCCAAACATGGCAGTAATATCGCCCCAAACGTGGCAGTAATATCTCCCAAACATGGCAATAATATCACCCCACACATGGCAAAAATATCACTCCAAACATGGCAGTAATATCACTCCAAACATGGCAGTAATATAAGCCCAAACATGGCATTAATATCGCCCCAAACATGGCAATAATATCTCCCCAAACGTGGCAGTAATATCAGTCCAAACATGGCAGTAATATCTCACCAAACATGGCAGTAATATCTCCCCAAACATGTCAGTAATATTACCACAAACATGACAGTAATATCACCACAAACATGGCAGTAATATCGCCCCAAACATGGTAGAAATATCTCCCAAACATGGCAATAATATCACCCCAAACATGGCAATAATATCTCCCCAAACATAGCAGTAATATCACTCCAACCATGGCAGTAATATCACCCCAAACATGGCAATAATATCACGCCAAACATGGCGGTAATATCACCCCAAACATGGCAGTAATATCACCTCCAAACATGGCAGTAATATCTCCCCAAACATGGCAGTAATATTTCCCCAAACATGGCAGTAATATCACCCCAAACATGGCAGTAATATCTCCCCAAACATGGCAGTAATATCAACCCAAACATGGCAGTAATATCACTCCAAACATGTCAATAATATCACCCCAAACATGGCAGTAATAACTGCCCAAACATGGCAGTAATATCTCTCCCAAACATGGCAATAATATCAACCCAAACATGGCAATAATATCACCCCAAACATGGCAATAATACCTCCCCAAACATGGCAGAAATATCCCCCCAAACATGGCAGTAATATCTCCCCAAACATGGCAGTAATATCATCCCCAAACATGTCAATAATATCACTCCAAACATGGCAGCAATATCACCCCAAACATGGCAATAATAACTCCACAAACATTGCAGTAATATCAACCCAAACATGGCAGTAATATCTCCCAAACATGGCAATAATATCATCCCGAACATGGCAATAATATCTCCCCAAACATGGCAGAAATATCACCCTCAAACATGGCCGTAATATCTCCCCAAACATGGCAGTAATATCACACCAAACATGGGAGTAATGTCTCCCCAAACATGTCAGTAATATCTCCCCAAACATGGCAATAATATCTCCCCAAACATAGCAGTAATATTTCCCCAAACATTGCAGTAATATTTCCCCAAACATGGCAGTAATATCAACCCAAACATGGCAGTAATATCTCCCCAAACATGGCAGTAATATTACGCCCAAACATGGCAGTAATATCACTCCAACCATGACAGTAATATCAGCCCAAACATGGCAGTAATATCACCCCCAAACATGTCAACAATATCACTCCAAACATGTCAATAATATCACTCCAAACATGTCAATAATATCACGACAAACATGGCAGTAATATCTCTCCCAAACATGGCAGTAATATCTCCCCAAAAATGGCAATAATATCACCCCAAACATGGCAATAATAATTCCCCAAACATTGCAGTAATATCAACCCAAACATGGCAGTAATAGCTCCCAAACATGGCAATAATATCACCCCGAACATGGCAATAATATCTCCCCAAACATGGCAGAAATATCACCCCCAAACATGGCCGAAATATCTCCCCAAACATGACAGTAACATCACCCCAAACATGGCAGTAATATCTCCCCAAACATGGCGGTAATATCGCCCCAAACTTGGGAGTAATATCTCCCAAACATGGCAATAATATCACCTCACACCTGGCACAAATATCTCCCCAAACATGGCAGTAATATCACTCCAAACATGGCATTAATATCACTCCAAACATGGCAGTAATATAAGGCCAAACATGGCATTAATATCTCCACAAACATGGCCATAATATCTCCCCAAACATGGCAGTAATATCTCCCCAAACATGTCAGTAATATCACCACAAACATGCCAATAATATCACCCCAAACATGGCAGTAATAACGCCCCAAACATGGCAATAATTTCTCCCCAAACATGGCAGTAATATCACTCCAACCATGGCAGTAATATCACCCCAAACATGGCAATAATAACTCCCCAAACATTGCAGTAATATCAACCCAAACATGGCAGTAATATCACCCCAAACATGGCAATAATATCACGCCAAACATGGCAGTAATATCACCCCAAATATGGCAGTAATATGACCTCCAAACATGGCAGTAATATCACCCCAAACATGGCAATAATAACTCCCCAAACATTGCAGTAATATCAACCCAAACATGGCAGTAATATCTCGCAAACATGGCAATAATATCACCCCAAACATGGCAATAATATCTCCCCAAACATGGCAGAAATATCCCCCCAAACATGGCCGTAATATCTCCCCAAACATGGCAGTAATATCACACCAAACATAGCTGTAATGTCTCCCCAAACATGGCAGTAATATCTCCCCAAACATCAGTAATATCACCCCAAACATGGCAGTAATATCTCCCCAAACATGGCAGTAATATCGCCCCAAACGTGGCAGTAATATCTCCCAAACATGGCAATAATATCACCCCACACATGGCAAAAATATCACTCCAAACATGGCAGTAATATCACTCCAAACATGGCAGTAATATAAGCCCAAACATGGCATTAATATCGCCCCAAACATGGCAATAATATCTCCCCAAACGTGGCAGTAATATCAGTCCAAACATGGCAGTAATATCTCACCAAACATGGCAGTAATATCTCCCCAAACATGTCAGTAATATTACCACAAACATGACAGTAATATCACCACAAACATGGCAGTAATATCGCCCCAAACATGGTAGAAATATCTCCCAAACATGGCAATAATATCACCCCAAACATGGCAATAATATCTCCCCAAACATAGCAGTAATATCACTCCAACCATGGCAGTAATATCACCCCAAACATGGCAATAATATCACGCCAAACATGGCAGTAATATCACCCCAAACATGGCAGTAATATCACCTCCAAACATGGCAGTAATATCTCCCCAAACATGGCAGTAATATCACCCCAAACATGGCAGCAATATCACCCCAAACATGGCAGTAATATCACCACAAACATGGTAGTAATATCTCCCCAAACATGGCAGTAATATCACCCCAAACATTGCAGTAATATTTCCCCAAACATGGCAGTAATATCAACCCAAACATGGCAGTAATATCTCCCCAAACATGGCAGTAATATTACACACAAACATGGCAGTAATATCACTCCAACCATGGCAGTAATATCAGCCCAAACATGGCAGTAATATCACCTCCAAATATGTCAACAATATCACTCCAAACATGTCAATAATATCACGACAAACATGGCAGTAATATCTCCCCAAACATGGCAGTAATATCTCTCCCAAACATGGCAGTAATATCACTCCAACCATGGCAGTAATATCAGCCCAAACATGGCAGTAATATCACCCCCAAACATGTCAATAATATCACTCCAAACATGTCAATAATATCACGACAAACATGGCAGTAATATCTCCCCAAACATGGCAGTAATATCTCTCCCAAACATGGCAGTAATATCTCCCCAAATGTGGCAGTAATATCATTCCAAACATGGCAGTAATATCACCACAAACATGGTAGTAATATCTCACCAAACATGGCAGTAATATCTCCCCAAACGTCAGTAATATCACCACAAACATGACAGTAATATCACCACAAACATGGCAGTAATATCGCCCCAAACATGGTAGTAATATCTCCCAAACATGGCAATAATATCATCCCAAACATGGCAATAATATCTCCCCAAACATAGCAGTAATATCACTTCAACCATGGCAGTAATATCACCCCAAACATGGCAATAATATCACGCCAAACATGGCAGTAATATCACCCCAAACATGGCAGTAATATCAGCTCCAAACATGGCAGTAATATCTCCCCAAACATGGCAGTAATATCACCCCAAACATGGCAGCAATATCACCCCAAACATGGCAGTAATATCACCTCCAAACATGGCAGTAATATCTCCCCAAACATGGCAGTAATATCACCCCAAACATTGCAGTAATATTTCCCCAAACATGGCAGTAATATCAACCCAACCATGGCAGTAATATCAGCCCAAACATGGCAGTAATATCACCCCCAAACATGTCAACAATATCACTCCAAACATGTCAATAATATCACGACTAACATGGCAGTAATATCTCTCCCAAACATTGCAGTAATATCACCTCCAAACATGGCAGTAATATCTCTCCAAAACATGGCAGTAATATCACTCCAACCATGGCAGTAATATCAGCCCAAACATGGCAGTAATATCACCCCCAAACATGTCAATAATATCACTCCAAACATGTCAATAATATCACGACAAACATGGCAGTAATATCTCCCCAAACGTGGCAGTAATATCTCTCCCAAACATGGCAGTAATATCTCCCCAAACGTGGCAGTAATATCAGTCCAAACATGGCAGTAATATCACCACAAACATGGTAGTAATATCTCACCAAACATCGCAGTAATATCTCCCCAAACGTCAGTAATATCACCACAAACATGACAGTAATATCACCACAAACATGGCAGTAATATCGCCCCAAACATGGTAGTAATATCTCCCAAACATGGCATTAATATCACCCCAAACATGGCAATAATATCTCCCCAAACATAGCAGTAATATCACTCCAACCATGGCAGTAATATCACCTCAAACATGGCAGTAATATCACGCCAAACATGGCAGTAATATCACCCCAAACATGGCAGTAATATCAACCCAAACATGGCAGTAATATCTCCCCAAACATGGCAGTAATATTACGCCCAAACATGGCAGTAATATCACTCCAACCTTGGCAGTAATATCAGTCCAAACATGGCAGTAATGTCACCCCCAAACATGTCAACAATATCACTCCAAACATGTCAATAATATCACGACTAACATGGCAGTAATATCTCTCCCAAACATTGCAGTAATATCTCCCCAAACATGGCAATAATATCTCCCCAAACAAGGGAGAAATATCGACCCAAACATGGCAGTAATGTCTCCCCAAACATGGCAGTAATATCACACCCAAACATGTCAATAATATCACTCCAAACATGTCAATAATATCACGACAAACATGGCAGTAATATCTCTCCCAGACATGGCAGTAATATCTCCCCAAACATGGCAGTAATATCTCCCCAAACATGGCGGCAATAACGCCCCAAACTTGGCAGTAATATCTCCAAAACATGGCAGTAATGTCACCAAAAACATGGCAGTAATGTCTCCCCAAACATGGCAGTATATCTCCTCAAACATGGCGGTAATATCGCCCCAAACTTGGCAGTAATATCTCCCAAACATGGCAATAATATCACCCCACACATGCCAAAAATATCTCCCCAAACATGGCAGTAATATCACTCAAAACACGGCAGTAATATCATTCCAAACATGGCAGTAATATAAGCCCAAACATGGCAGTAATATCTCCCCAAACATGGCAATAATATCTCCCCAAACGTGGCAGTAATATCAGTCCAAACATGGCAGTAATATCACCACAAACATGGTAGTAATATCTCACCAAACATGGCAGTAATATCTCCCCAAACGTCAGTAATATCACCACAAACATGACAGTAATATCACCACAAACATGGCAGTAATATCGCCCCAAACATGGTAGTAATATCTCCCAAACATGGCAATAATATCACCCCAAACATGGCAATAGTATCTCCCCAAACATAGCAGTAATATCACTCCAACCATGGCAGTAATATCACCCCAAACATGGCAATAATATCACGCCAAACATGGCAGTAATATCACCCCAAACATGGCAGTAATATCACCTCCAAACATGGCAGTAATATCTCCCCAAACATGGCAGTAATATCACCCCAAACATGGCAGCAATATCACCCCAAACATGGCAGTAATATAACCCCAAACATGGCAGTAATATCTCCCCAAACATGGCAGTAATATCACCCCAAACATTGCAGTAATATTTCCCCAAACATGGCAGTAATATCAACCCAAACATGGCAGTAATATCTCCCCAAACATGTCAGTAATATTACGCCCAAACATGGCAGTAATATCACTCCAACCATGGCTTTAATATCAGCCCAAACATGGCAGTAATATCACCCCCAAACATGTCAACAATATCACTCCAAACATGTCAATAATATCACGACAAACATTGCAGTAATATCTCCCCAAACATGGCAGTAATATCTCTCCCAAACATGGCAGTAATATCACTCCAACCATGGCAGTAATATCAGCCCAAACATGGCAGTAATATCACCGCCAAACATGTCAATAATATCACTCCAAACATGTCAATAATATCACGACAAACATGGCAGTAATATCTCCCCAAACATGGCAGTAATATCTCTCCCAAACATGGCAGTAATATCTCCCCAAACGTGGCAGTAATATCAGTCCAAACATGGCAGTAATATCACCCCAAACATGGCAGCAATATCATCCCAAACATGGCAGTAATATAAGCCCAAACATGGCATTAATATCTCCCCAAACATGGCAATAATATCTCCCCAAACGTGGCAGTAATATCAGTCCAAACATGGCAGTAATATCACCACAAACATGGTAGTAATATCTCACCAAACATTGCAGTAATATCTCCCCAAACGTCAGTAATATCACCACAAACATGACAGTAATATCACCACAAACATGGCAGTAATATCGCCCCAAACATGGCAGTAATATTACGCCCAAACATGGCAGTAATATTTCCCCAAACATGGCAGTAATATCAACCCAAACATGGCAGTAATATCTCCCCAAACATGGCAGTAATATTACGCCCAAACATGGCAGTAATATCACTCCAACCATGGCAGTAATATCAGCCCAAACATGGCAGTAATATCACCCCCAAACATGTCAATAATATCACTCCAAACATGTCAATAATATCACGACAAACATGGCAGTAATATCTCCTCAAACATGGCAGTAATATCTCTCCCAAACATGGCAGTAATATCTCCCCAAACGTGGCAGTAATATCAGTCCAAACATGGCAGTAATATCACCACAAGCATGGTAGTAATATCTCCCCAAACATGGCAGTAATATCTCTCCCAAACATGGCAGTAATATCACTCCAACCATGGCAGTAATATCAGCCCAAACATGTCAGTAATATCACCCCCAAACATGTCAATAATATCACTCCAAACATGTCAATAATATCACGACAAACATGGCAGTAATATCTCCCCAAACATGGCAGTAATATCTCTCCCAAACATGGCAGAAATATCCCCCCAAACATGGCAGTAATATCTCCCCAAACATGGTAGTAATATCACCCCCAAACATGTCAATTATATCACGACAAACATGGCAGTAATATCTCCCCAAACATGGCAGTAATATCTCTCCCAAACATGGCAGAAATATCCGCCCAAACATGGCAGTAATATCTCCCCAAACATGGCAGTAATATCACCCCCAAACATGTCAATAATATCACTCCAAACATGTCAATAATATCACGACAAACATGGCAGTAATATCTCTCCCAATCATGGCAGTAATATCTCCCCAAAAATGGCAATAATATCACCCCAAACATGGCAATAATAATTCCCCAAACATCGCAGTAATATCAACCCAAACATGGCAGTAATATCTCCCAAACATGGCAATAATATCACCCCGAACATGGCAATAATATCTCCCCAAACATGGCAGAAATATCACCCCCAAACATGGCCGAAATATCTCCCCAAACATGACAGTAACATCACCCCAAACATGGCAGTAATATCACCCCAAACATTGCAGTAATATTTCCCCAAACATGGCAGTATTATCAACCCAAACATGGCAGTAATATCTCCCCAAACATGTCAGTAATATTACGCCCAAACATGGCAGTAATATCACTCCAACCATGGCTTTAATATCAGCCCAAACATGGCAGTAATATCACCCCCAAACATGTCAACAATATCACTCCAAACATGTCAATAATATCACGACAAACATTGCAGTAATATCTCCCCAAACATGGCAGTAATATCTCTCCCAAACATGGCAGTAATATCACTCCAACCATGGCAGTAATATCAGTCCAAACATGGCAGTAATATCACCCCAAACATGGCAGCAATATCATCCCAAACATGACAGTAATATAAGCCCAAACATGGCATTAATATCTCCCCAAACATGGCAATAATATCTCCCCAAACGTGGCAGTAATATCAGTCCAAACATGGCAGTAATATCACCACAAACATGGTAGTAATATCTCACCAAACATTGCAGTAATATCTCCCCAAACGTCAGTAATATCACCACAAACATGACAGTAATATCACCACAAACATAGCAGTAATATCGCCCCAAACATGGCAGTAATATTACGCCCAAACATGGCAGTAATATTTCCCCAAACATGGCAGTAATATTACGCCCAAACATGGCAGTAATATCACTCCAACCATGGCAGTAATATCAGCCCAAACATGGCAGTAATATCACCCCCAAACATGTCAATAATATCACTCCAAACATGTCAATAATATCACGACAAACAGGGCAGTAATATCTCCTCAAACATGGCAGTAATATCTCTCCCAAACATGGCAGTAATATCTCCCCAAACGTGGCAGTAATATCTCTCCCAAACATGGCAGTAATATCACTCCAACCATGGCAGTAATATCAGCCCAAACATGGCAGTAATATCACCCCCAAACATGGCAGTAATATCACCACAAACATGGTAGTAATATCTCACCAAACATGGCAGTAATATCTCTCCCAAACATGGCAGTAATATCACTCCAACCATGGCAGTAATATCTCCCCAAACATGGCAGTAATATCTCTCCCAAACATGGCAGAAATATCCCCCCAAACATGGCAGTAATATCTCCCCAAACATGGCAGTAATATCACCCCCAAACATGTCAATAATATCACTCCAAACATGTCAATAATATCACGACAAACATGGCAGTAATATCTCTCCCAATCATGGCAGTAATATCTCCCCAAAAATGGCAATAATATCACCCCAAACATGGCAATAATAATTCCCCAAACATTGCAGTAATATCTCCCAAACATGGCAATAATATCACCCCGAACATGGCAATAATATCTCCCCAAACATGGCAGAAATATCACCCCCAAACATAGCCGAAATATCTCCCCAAACATGACAGTAACATCACCCCAAACATGGCAGTAATATCTCCCCAAACATGGTGGTAATATCGCCCCAAACTTGGGAGTAACATCTCCCAAACATGGCAATAATATCACCCCACACCTGGCACAAATATCTCCCCAAACATGGCAGTAATATCACTCCAAACATGGCATTAATATCACTCCAAACATGGCAGTAATATAAGCCCAAACATGGCATTAATATCTCCACAAACATGGCAATAATATCTCCCCAAACGTGGCAGTAATATCACTCCAACCATGGCAGTAATATCACCCCAAACATGGCAATAATATCACGCCAAACATGGCAGTAATATCACCCCAAACATGGCAGTAATATGACCTCCAAACATGGCAGTAATATCACCCCAAACATGGCAATAATAACTCCCCAAACATTGCAGTAATATCAACCCAAACATGGCAGTAATATCTCGCAAACATGGCAATAATATCACCCCGAACATGGCAATAATATCTCCCCAAACATGGCAGAAATATCCCCCCAAACATGGCAGTAATGTCTCCCCAAACATGGCAGTAATATCTCCCAAACATCAGTAATATCACCCCAAACATGGCAGTAATATCTCCCCAAACATGGCAGTAATATCGCCCCAAACGTGGCAGTAATATCTCCCAAACATGGCAATAATATCACCCCACACATGGCAAAAATATCACTCCAAACATGGCAGTAATATCAGTCCAAACATGGCAGTAATATAAGCCCAAACATGGCATTAATATCTCCACAAAGATGGCAATAATATCTCCCCAAACGTGGCAGTAATATCACTCCAAACATTGCAGTAATATCACCCCAAACATGGCAATAATATCACCCCACACATGGCAAAAATATCACTCCAAACATGGCAGTAATATCTCCCCAAACATGTCAGTAATATCACCACAAACATGGCAATAATATCACCACAAACATGGCAGTAATAACGCCCCAAACATGGCAATAATTTCTCCTCAAACATGGCAGTAATATCACCCCAAACATTGCAGTAATATTTCCCCAAACATAGCAGTAATATCAACCCAAACATGGCAGTAATATCTCCCCAAACATGGCAGTAATATTACGCCCAAACATGGCAGTAATATCACTCCAACCATGGCAGTAATATCAGCCCAAATATGGCAGTAATATCACCCCCAAACATGTCAATAATATCACTCCAAACATGTCAATAATATCACGACAAACATGGCAGTAATATCTCCCCAAATATGGCAGTAATATCTCTCCCAAACATGGCAGTAATATCTCCACAAACATGGCAGTAATATCACCCCCAAACATGTCAATAATATCACTCCAAACATGTCAATAATATCACGACAAACATGGCAGTAATAACTCCCCAAACATTGCAGTAATATCAACCCAAACATGGCAGTAATATCTCCCAAACATGGCAATAATATCACCCCGAACATGGCAATAATATCTCCCCAAACATGGCAGTAATATCTCCCCAAACATGGCAGTAATATCACCCCAAACATGGCAGTAATATCACCCCAAACATGGCAGTAATATCTCCCCAAACATGGCGGTAATATCGCCCCAAACCTGGAAGTAATACCTCCCATACATGGCAGTAATATCGCCCCAAACTTGGCAGTATTATCTCCCAAACATAGCAATAATATCACCCCACACATGGCAAAAATATCTCCCCAAACATGGCAGTAATATCACTGCAAACATGGCAGTAATATCACTCCAAACGTGGCAGTAATATCTGCACAAACATGGTAGTAATATCTCCGCAAACGTAGCACATATATCTCCCCATACATGGCATTAATATCATCCCAAACATGGCAGTTATACCTCCCCAAACAGGGCATTAACACCAGCCCAAACATGGCAGTAATATCTCCCCAAACATGGCAGTAATATCACCTCAAACATGGCAGTAATAGCTCCCCAAACATGGCAGTAATATCACTCCAAACATGGCAGCAATATCACCCAAACATGGCAGTAATACCTCCACAAACATGGCAGTAATATCACACCAAACATGGCAGTAATATCTGCAAAAACATGGCAGCAATATCTCCCCAAACATGACAGTAATAGCACTGCAAACGTGGCAGTAATATCTCCCCAAACATGGCAGTAATATCTCCCCAAACATGGCAGTAATATCACCCCAAACATGGCAGTAATATCAGTCCAAACATGGCAGTAGTATCACCACAAACATGGTAGTAATATCGCACCAAACATGGCAGTAATATCTCCCCAAACATGTCAGTAATATCACCACAAACATGACAGTAATATCACCACAAACATGGCAGTAATATCGCCCCAAACAGCGTCGTAATATCTCCCAAACATGGCAATAATATCACCCCAAACATGGGAATAATATCTCCCCAAACATAGCAGTAATATCACTCCAACCATGGCAGTAATATCACCCCAAACATGGCAGCAATATCACGCCAAACATGGCAGTAATATCTCTCCAAACATGGCAGTAATATCACCTCCAAACATGGCAGTAATATCTCCCCAAACATGGCAGTAATATCACCCCAAACATGGCAGCAATATCTCCCCAAACATGGCAGTAATATCACCCAAACATGGCACTAATATCACCTAAAACATGGCAGTAATACCACGCCAAACATGGCAATAATATCACGCCAAACATGGCAGTAATATCACTCCAAACATGGCAGTAATATCACCTCCAAACATGGCAGTAATATCACCCCAAACATAGCAGTAATATCACCTCCAAACATGGCAGTAATATCTCCCCAAACATGGCAGTAATATCACCCCAAACATGGCAGCAATATCACCCCAAACATGGCAGTAATATCACCACAAACATGGTAGTAATATCTCCCCAAACATGGCAGTAATATCACCCCAAACATTGCAGTAATATTTCCCCAAACATGGCAGTAATATCAACCCAAACATGGCAGTAATATCTCCCCAAACATGGCAGTAATATTACACCCAAACATGGCAGTAATATCACTCCAACCATGGCAGTAATCAGCCCAAACATGGCAGTAATATCACCTCCAAATATGTCAACAATATCACTCTAAACATGTCAATAATATCACGACAAACATGGCAGTAATATCTCCCCAAACATGGCAGTAATATCACTCCAACCATGGCAGTAATATCACCCCAAACATGGGAATAATATCACGCCAAACATGGCAGTAATATCACCCCAAACATGGCAGTAATATCACGTCCAAACATGGCAGTAATATCTCCCCAAACATGGCAGTAATATCACCCCAAACATGGCAGCAATATCACCCCAAACATGGCAGTAATATCACCCCAAACATGGCAGTAATATCTCCCCAAACATGGCAGCAATATCACCCCAAACATTGCAGCAATATTTCCCCAGACATGGCAGTAATATCACCCCAAACATGGCAGTAATATCTCCCCAAACATGGCAGTAATATCACCCCAAACATGGCAGCAATATCAACCCAAACATGGCAGTAATATCTCCCCAAACATGGCAGTAATATCACCCCAAACATTGCAGTAATATGTCCCCAAACATGGCAGTAATATCAACCCAAACATGGCAGTAATATCTCCCAAAACATGGCAGTAATATTACGCCCAAACATGGCAGTAATATCACTCCAACCATGGCAGTAATATCAGCCCAAACATGGCAGTAATATCACCCCCAAACATGTCAATAATATCACTCCAAACATGTCAATAATATCACGACAAACATGGCAGTAATATCTCCCCAAATATGGCAGTAATATCTCTCCCAAACATGGCAGTAATATCTCCCCAAACATGGCAATAATATCACCCCAAACATGGCAATAATACCTCCCCAAACATGGCAGAAATATCCCCCCAAACATGGCAGTAATATCTCCCCAAACATGGCAGTAATATCACCCCCAAACATGTCAATAATATCACTCCAAACATGTCAATAATATCACGACAAACATGGCAGTAATAACTCCCCAAACATTGCAGTAATATCAACCCAAACATGGCAGTAATATCTCCCAAACATGGCAATAATATCACCCCGAACATGGCAATAATATCTCCCCAAACATGGCAGTAATATCTCCCCAAACATGGCAGTAATATCTCCCCAAACATGGCAGTAATATCACCCCAAACATGGCAGTAATATCTCCCCAAACATGGCGGTAATATCGCCCCAAACCTGGAAGTAATACCTCCCATACATGGCAGTAATATCGCCCCAAACTTGGCAGTATTATCTCCCAAACATGGCAATAATATCACCCCACACATGGCAAAAATATCTCCCCAAACATGGCAGTAATATCACTGCAAACATGGCAGTAATATCACTCCAAACATGGCAGTAATATCTGCACAAACATGGTAGTAATATCTCCGCAAACATAGCACATATATCTCCCCATACATGGCATTAATATCATCCCAAACATGGCAGTTATACCTCCCCAAACATGGCATTAACACCAGCCCAAACATGGCAGTAATATCTCCCCAAACATGGCAGTAATATCACCTCAAACATGGCAGTAATATCACTGTTGTAGAGAGTAGAAATATATATAGACTTAGGCATTAGGCACCTGCTGGATATTTAAAACTCACATAAGCTTAAATGGACACACACATAAAATGGCTGCCCAGGCATTATGGGAAATCAGGTAGTCAAACTGTGAACTGTTGAACGTTCACTGACCGAGCAATAACCCTGTGAGGCCCACTGTAGGAATGCCTGGGAAGACAGAGATAAGAAGGAAACCATCTCCTGTGAACAAGGCCATGAAACCAATTATTTCAGAAAGAAAGATAAGAGGGAAACCATTTGCTGTAAACAAGGCTATATACCAATTATTTCTCCAAGAAGAAAGAACTAGTGAGAGAACCTATATCAATCAGCCCAAGCTGACAAAAGACGAACACATGATTCCTGAGACATAAGGGGAATTCTATTGGGTTAAAATAACCTATATGTAATCTATAATCATTGTGATTGGCCTGTGTCCAGCCGTGATGGGCTGTGTAGCTGCAGTAAACTGTTTTGTAACTGTTGTGAAACATATAAAGGTACATGTAACTCTTTGTTCTGTGAAGAGAAACCTGGATACGGTCCTGAGTTTTTCCTTCCCGCTGAGCGTAATAAAAGCTGCTTCAGCATTGGAACTGACCCTGAGTGTTGAGTGATTCTTCTAAGAAAACACTAACGCTAACAATCACCCCAAACATGGCAGTAATATCTGCACAAACATGGCAGCAATATTTCCCCAAACATGACAGTAATAGCACTGCAAACGTGGCAGTAATATCTCCCCAAACATGGCAGTAATATCTCCCCAAACATGGCAGTAATATCACCCCAAACATGGCAGTAATATCAGTCCAAACATGGCAGTAGTATCACCACAAACATGGTAGTAATATGACTCCAACCATGGCAGTAATATCACCCCAAACATGGGAATAATATCACGCCAAACATGGCAGTAATATCACTCCAAACATGGCAGTAATATCACGTCCAAACATGGCAGTAATATCTCCCCAAACATGGCAGTAATATCACCCCAAACATGGCAGCAATATCACCCCAAACATGGCAGTAATATCACCCCAAACATGGCAGTAATATCTCCCCAAACATGGCAGTAATATCACCCCAAACATTGCAGCAATATTTCCACAAACATGGCAGTAATATCACCCCAAACATGGCAGTAATATCTCCCCAAACATGGCAGTAATATCAGCCCAAACATGGCAGCAATATCAACCCAAACATGGCAGTAATATCTCCCCAAACATGGCAGTAATATCACCCCAAACATTGCAGTAATATTTCCCCAAACATGGCAGTAATATCAACCCAAACATGGCAGTAATATCTCCCCAAACATGGCAGTAATATTACGCCCAAACATGGCAGTAATATCACTCCAACCATGGCAGTAATATCAGCCCAAACATGGCAGTAATATCACCCCCAAACATGTCAATAATATCACTCCAAACATGTCAATAATATCACGACAAACATGGCAGTAATATCTCCCCAAACATGGCAGTAATATCACTCGTAGATATGACAGTAACATCACTGCTAACTTGGCAGTAATATCTCCCCAAACATGGCAGTAATATCACCATAAACATGGCAGCAATATCATCCCAAACATGGCAGTAATATCTCGCCAAACATGGCAGTAATGTCTCCACAAACATGGCAGTAATATCACCTCAAACATGGCAGTAATATCTCCCCAAACAAGGCGGTAATATCACCCCAAACATGGCAGTAATATCTCCACAAACATGGCAGTAATATCACGCCAAACATGGCAGTAATATCAACCCAAACATGGCAGTAATATCTCCCCAAACATGGCAGTAATATCACCACAAACATGGCAGTAATATCTGCACAAACAAGGCAGTAATATCTCCCAAAACAGGGCAGCAAAAGCACCGCAAACATGCCTGTAATATCTCCCAAAACATGGCAGTAATATCACCTAAAACATGGCAGTAATATCACTCCAAACATGGCAATAATATCACGCCAAACATGGCAGTAATATCTCTCCAAACATGGCAGTAATATCACCTCCAAACATGGCAGTAATATCTCCCCAAACATGGCAGTAATATCACCCCAAACATGGCAGCAATATCTCCCCAAACATGGCAGTAATATCACCCAAACATGGCACTAATATCACCTAAAACATGGCAGTAATACCACGCCAAACATGGCAATAATATCACGCCAAACATGGCAGTAATATCACTCCAAACATGGCAGTAATATCACCTCCAAACATGGCAGTAATATCACCCCAAACATAGCAGTAATATCACCTCCAAACATGGCAGTAATATCTCCCCAAACATGGCAGTAATATCACCCCAAACATGGCAGCAATATCACCCCAAACATGGCAGTAATATCACCACAAACATGGTAGTAATATCTCCCCAAACATGGCAGTAATATCACCCCAAACATTGCAGTAATATTTCCCCAATTATGGCAGTAATATCAACCCAAACATGGCAGTAATATCTCCCCAAACATGGCAGTAATATTACACCCAAACATGGCAGTAATATCACTCCAACCATGGCAGTAATCAGCCCAAACATGGCAGTAATATCACCTCCAAATATGTCAACAATATCACTCTAAACATGTCAATAATATCACGACAAACATGGCAGTAATATCTCCCCAAACATGGCAGTAATATCCCTCCCAAACATGGCAGTAATATCACTCCAACCATGGCAGTAATATCACCCCAAACATGGGAATAATATCACGCCAAACATGGCAGTAATATCACCCCAAACATGGCAGTAATATCACGTCCAAACATGGCAGTAATATCTCCCCAAACATGGCAGTAATATCACCCCAAACATGGCAGCAATATCACCCCAAACATGGCAGTAATATCACCCCAAACATGGCAGTAATATCTCCCCAAACATGGCAGCAATATCACCCCAAACATTGCAGCAATATTTCCCCAGACATGGCAGTAATATCACCCCAAACATGGCAGTAATATCTCCCCAAACATGGCAGTAATATCACCCCAAACATGGCAGCAATATCAACCCAAACATGGCAGTAATATCTCCCCAAACATGGCAGTAATATCACCCCAAACATTGCAGTAATATTTCCCCAAACATGGCAGTAATATCAACCCAAACATGGCAGTAATATCTCCCAAAACATGGCAGTAATATTACGCCCAAACATGGCAGTAATATCACTCCAACCATGGCAGTAATATCAGCCCAAACATGGCAGTAATATCACCCCAAACATTGCAGTAATATTTCCCCAAACATGGCAGTAATATCAACCCAAACATGGCAGTAATATCTCCCCAAACATGGCAGTAATATCACGTCCAAACATGGCAGTAATATCTCCCCAAACATGGCAGTAATATCAGTCCAAACATGGCAGTAGTATCACCCCAAACATTGCAGTAATATTTCCCCAAACGTGGCAGTAATATCTCCCCAAACATGGCAGTAATATCTCCCCAAACATGGCAGTAATATCACCCCAAACATGGCAGTAATATCAGTCCAAACATGGCAGTAGTATCACCACAAACATGGTAGTAATATGACTCCAACCATGGCAGTAATATCACCCCAAACATGGGAATAATATCACGCCAAACATGGCAGTAATATCACTCCAAACATGGCAGTAATATCACGTCCAAACATGGCAGTAATATCTCCCCAAACATGGCAGTAATATCACCCCAAACATGGCAGCAATATCACCCCAAACATGGCAGTAATATCACCCCAAACATGGCAGTAATATCTCCCCAAACATGGCAGTAATATCACCCCAAACATTGCAGCAATATTTCCACAAACATGGCAGTAATATCACCCCAAACATGGCAGTAATATCTCCCCAAACATGGCAGTAATATCAGCCCAAACATGGCAGCAATATCAACCCAAACATGGCAGTAATATCTCCCCAAACATGGCAGTAATATCACCCCAAACATTGCAGTAATATTTCCCCAAACATGGCAGTAATATCAACCCAAACATGGCAGTAATATCTCCCCAAACATGGCAGTAATTATACGCCCAAACATGGCAGTAATATCACTCCAACCATGGCAGTAATATCAGCCCAAACATGGCAGTAATATCACCCCCAAACATGTCAATAATATCACTCCAAACATGTCAATAATATCACGACAAACATGGCAGTAATATCTCCCCAAACATGGCAGTAATATCACTCGTAGATATGACAGTAACATCACTGCTAACTTGGCAGTAATATCTCCCCAAACATGGCAGTAATATCACCATAAACATGGCAGCAATATCATCCCAAACATGGCAGTAATATCTCGCCAAACATGGCAGTAATGTCTCCACAAACATGGCAGTAATATCACCTCAAACATGGCAGTAATATCTCCCCAAACAAGGCGGTAATATCACCCCAAACATGGCAGTAATATCTCCACAAACATGGCAGTAATATCACGCCAAACATGGCAGTAATATCAACCCAAACATGGCAGTAATATCTCCCCAAACATGGCAGTAATATCACCACAAACATGGCAGTAATATCTGCACAAACAAGGCAGTAATATCTCCCAAAACAGGGCAGCAAAAGCACCGCAAACATGCCTGTAATATCTCCCAAAACATGGCAGTAATATCACCTAAAACATGGCAGTAATATCACTCCAAACATGGCAATAATATCACGCCAAACATGGCAGTAATATCTCTCCAAACATGGCAGTAATGTCACCTCCAAACATGGCAGTAATATCTCCCCAAACATGGCAGTAAAACCACCCCAAACATGGCAGCAATATCTCCCCAAACATGGCAGTAATATCACCCAAACATGGCACTAATATCACCTAAAACATGGCAGTAATACCACGCCAAACATGGCAATAATATCACGCCAAACATGGCAGTAATATCACTCCAAACATGGCAGTAATATCACCTCCAAACATGGCAGTAATATCTCCCCAAACATGGCAGTAATATCACTCCAAACATGGCAATAATATCACGCCAAACATGGCAGTAATATCACTCCAAACATGGCAGTAATATCACCTCCAAACATGGCAGTAATATCTCCCCAAACATGGCAGTAATATCACCCCAAACATGGCAGTAATATCTCCCCAAACATGGCAGTAATATCACCCCAAACATGGCAGTAATATCACCCCAGACATGGCAGTACTATCTCCCCAAACATGGCAGTAATATCACCACAAACATGGCAGTAATATTTCCCCAAACATGGCAGTAATATCACCTCCAAACATGGCAGTAATATCTCCCCAAACATGGCAGTAATATCACCCCAAACATGGCAGTAATATCAGTCCAAACATGGCAGTAGTATCACCACAAACATGGTAGTAATATCTCACCAAACATGGCAGTAATATCTCCCCAAACATGTCAGTAATATCACCACAACCATGACAGTAATATCACCACAAACATGGCAGTAATATCGCCCCAAACATGGCAGTAATATCTCCCAAACATGGCAATAATATCACCCCAAACATGGCAATAATATCTTTCCAACCATGGCAGTAATATCACCCCAAACATGGCAATAATATCACGCCAAACATGGCAGTAATATCACCCCAAACATGGCAGTAATATCACCCCAAACATGGCAGTAATATCTGCCCAAACATGGCAGTAATATCACCCCAAACATTGCAGTAATATCACCACAAACATTGCAGTAATATTTCCCCAAACATGACAGTAATATCACCCCAAACATGGCTGTAATATCTCCCCAAACATGGCAGTAATATCACCCCAAACATGGCAGCAATATCACCCCAAACATGGCAGTAATATCACCCCAAACATGGCAGTAATATCTCCCCAAACATGACAGTAATATCACCTCCAAACATGGCAGTAATATCTCCCCAAACATGGCAGTAATATCACCCCAAACATGGCAGCTATATCACCCCAAACATGGCAGTAATATCACCCCAAACATGGCAGTAATATCTCCCCAAACATGGCAGTAATATCACCCCAAACATTGCAGTAATATTTCTCCAAACATGGCAGTAATATCAACCCAAACATGGCAGTAATATCTCCCCAAACATGGCAGTAATATTACGCCCAAACATGGCAGTAATATCACTCCAACCATGGCAGTAATATCACCCCAAACATGGCAGTAATATCACCCCCAAACATGTCAATAATATCACTCTAAACATGTCAATAATATCACGACAAACATGGCAGTAATATCTCCCCGAACATGGCAGTAATATCACCCCGAACATGGCAGTAATATCTCCCCAAACATGGCAGTAATATCACCCCAAACATTGCAGCAATATTTCCCCAAACATGGCAGTAATATCTCCCCAAACATGGCAGTAATATCTCCCCAAACATGACAGTAATATCACCCCAAACATGGCAGCAATATCAACCCAAACATGGCAGTAATATCTCCCCAAACATGGCAGTAATATCACCCCAAACATTGCAGTAATATTTCCCCAAACATGGCAGTAATATCAACCCAAACATGGCAGTAATATCTCCCAAAACATGGCAGTAATATTACGCCCAAACATGGCAGTAATATCACTCCAACCATGGCAGTAATATCAGCCCAAACATGGCAGTAATATCACCCCCAAACATGTCAATAATATCACTCCAAACATGTCAATAATATCACGACAAACATGGCAGTAATATCTCCCCAAATATGGCAGTAATATCTCTCCCAAACATGGCAGTAATATCTCCCCAAACATGGCAATAATATCACCCCAAACATGGCAATAATACCTCCCCAAACATGGCAGAAATATCCCCCCAAACATGGCAGTAATATCTCCCCAAACATGGCAGTAATATCACCCCCAAACATGTCAATAATATCACTCCAAACATGTCAATAATATCACGACAAACATGGCAGTAATAACTCCCCAAACATTGCAGTAATATCAACCCAAACATGGCAGTAATATCGCCCAAACATGGCAATAATATCACCCCGAACATGGCAATAATATCTCCCCAAACATGGCAGTAATATCTCTACAAACATGGCAGTAATATCTCCCCAAACATGGCAGTAATATCACCCCAAACATGGCAGTAATATCTCCCCAAACATGGCGGTAATATCGCCCCAAACCTGGAAGTAATACCTCCCATACATGGCAGTAATATCGCCCCAAACTTGGCAGTATTATCTCCCAAACATGGCAATAATATCACCCCACACATGGCAAAAATATCTCCCCAAACATGGCAGTAATATCACTGCAAACATGGCAGTAATATCACTCCAAACATGGCAGTAATATCTGCACAAACATGGTAGTAATATCTCCGCAAACATAGCACATATATCTCCCCATACATGGCATTAATATCATCCCAAACATGGCAGTTATACCTCCCCAAACATGGCATTAACACCAGCCCAAACATGGCAGTAATATCACCACAAACATGGCAGTAATATCGCCCCAAACATGGTAGTAATATCTCCCAAACATGGCAATAATATCACCCCAAACATGACAATAATATCTCCCCAAACTTAGCAGTAATATGACTCCAACCATGGCAGTAATATCACCCCAAACATGGGAATAATATCACGCCAAACATGGCAGTAATATCACCCCGAACATGGCAGTAATATCACGTCCAAACATGGCAGTAATATCTCCCCAAACATGGCAGTAATATCACCCCAAACATGGCAGCAATATCACCCCAAACATGGCAGTAATATCACCCCAAACATGGCAGTAATATCTCCCCAAACATGGCAGTAATATCACCCCAAACATTGCAGCAATATTTCCACAAACATGGCAGTAATATCACCCCAAACATGGCAGTAATATCTCCCCAAACATGGCAGTAATATCACCCCTAACATGGCAGCAATATCAACCCAAACATTGCAGTAATATCTCCCCAAACATGGCAGTAATATCACCCCAAACATTGCAGTAATATTTCCCCAAACATGGCAGTAATATCAACCCAAACATGGCAGTAATATCTCCCCAAACATGGCAGTAATATTACGCCCAAACTTGGCAGTAATATCACTCCAACCATGGCAGTAATATCAGCCCAAACATGGCAGTAATATCACCCCCAAACATGTCAATAATATCACTCCAAACATGTCAATAATATCACGACAAACATGGCAGTAATATCTCCCCAAACATGGCAGTAATATCACTCGTAGATATGACAGTAACATCACTGCTAACTTGGCAGTAATATCTCCCCAAACATGGCAGTAATATCACCATAAACATGGCAGCAATATCATCCCAAACATGGCAGTAATATCTCGCCAAACATGGCAGTAATGTCTCCACAAACATGGCAGTAATATCACCTCAAACATGGCAGTAATATCTCCCCAAACAAGGCGGTAATATCACTCCAAACATGGCAGTAATATCTCCACAAACATGGCAGTAATATCACGCCAAACATGGCAGTAATATCTGCACAAACAAGGCAGTAATATCTCCCAAAACAGGGCAGTAAAAGCACCGCAAACATGGCTGTAATATCTCCCAAAACATGGCAGTAATATCACCACAAACATGGCAGTAATATCACTCCAAACATGGCAATAATATCACGCCAAACATGGCAGTAATATCACTCCAAACATGGCAGTAATATCACCTCCAAACATGGCAGTAATATCTCCCCAAACATGGCAGTAATATCACCACAAACATGGCAGTAATATCTCCCCACACATGACAGTAATATCACCCCAAACATGGCAGCAATATCACCCCAAACATTGCAGTAAAGCACCCCAAACATGGCAGTAATATCTCCCCAAACATGGCAGTAATATCACCCCAAACATTGCAGTAATATTTCCCCGAACATGGCAGTAATATCACCCCGAACATGGCAGTAATATCTCCCCAAACATGGCAGTAATATCACCCCAAACATGGCAGCAATATCACCCCAAACATGGCAGTAATATCACCCCAAACATGGCAGTAAAACCTCCCCAAACATGGCAGTAATATCACCTCCAAACATGACAGTAATATCTCCCCAAACATGGCAGTAATATCACCCCAAACATGGCAGCAATATCACCCCAAACATGGCAGTAATATCACCCGAAACATGGCAGTAACATCTCCCCAAACATGCCAGTAATATCACCCCAAACATTGCAGTAATATTTCCCCAAACATGGCAGTAATATCAACCCAAACATGGCAGTAATATCTCCCCAAACATGGCAGTAATATTACGCCCAAACATGGCAGTAATATCACTCTAACCATGGCAGTAATATCAGCCCAAACATGGCAGTAATATCACCCCCAAACATGTCAATAATATCACTCCAAACATGTCAATAATATCACGACAAACATGGCAGTAATATCTCCCCAAACATGGCAGTAATATCACTCGTAGATATGACAGTAACATCACTGCTAACATGGCAGTAATATCTCCCCAAACATGGCAGTAATATCACCCCAAACATGGCAGCAATATCATCCCAAACATGGCAGTAATATCTCGCCAAACATGGCAGTAATATCTCCACAAACCTGGCAGTAATATCACCTCAAACATGGCAGTAATATTTCCCCAAACATGGCGGTAATATCACCCCAAACATGGCAGTAATATCTCCACAAACATGGCAGTAATATCACCCCAAACATGGCAGTAATATCTGCACAAACAAGGCAGTAATATCTCCCAAAACAGGGCAGCAAAAGCACCGCAAACATGCCTGTAATATCTCCCAAAACATGGCAGTAATATCACCTAAAACATGGCAGTAATATCACTCCAAACATGGCAATAATATCACGCCAAACATGGCAGTAATATCACTCCAAACATGGCAGAAATATCACCTCCAAACATGGCAGTAATATCTCCCCAAACATGGCAGTAATATCACCCCAAACATGGCAGCAATATCTCCCCAAACATGGCAGTAATATCACCCAAACATGGCACTAATATCACCTAAAACATGGCAGTAATATCACTCCAAACATGGCAATAATATCACGCCAAACATGGCAGTAATATCACTCCAAACATGGCAGTAATATCACCTCCAAACATGGCAGTAATATCTCCCCAAACATGGCAGTAATATCACTCCAAACATGGCAATAATATCACGCCAAACATGGCAGTAATATCACTCCAAACATGGCAGTAATATCACCTCCAAACATGGCAGTAATATCTCCCCAAACATGGCAGTAATATCACCCCAAACATGGCAGTAATATCTCCCCAAACATGGCAGTAATATCACCCCAAACATGGCAGTAATATCACCCCAGACATGGCAGTACTATCTCCCCAAACATGGCAGTAATATCACCACAAACATGGCAGTAATATTTCCCCAAACATGGCAGTAATATCACCTCCAAACATGGCAGTAATATCTCCCCAAACATGGCAGTAATATCACCCCAAACATGGCAGTAATATCAGTCCAAACATGGCAGTAGTATCACCACAAACATGGTAGTAATATCTCACCAAACATGGCAGTAATATCTCCCCAAACATGTCAGTAATATCACCACAAACATGACAGTAATATCACCACAAACATGGCAGTAATATCGCCCCAAACATGGCAGTAATATCTCCCAAACATGGCAATAATATCACCCCAAACATGGCAATAATATCTTTCCAACCATGGCAGTAATATCACCCCTAACATGGCAATAATATCACGCCGAACATGGCAGTAATATCACCCCAAACATGGCAGTAATATCACCCCAAACATGGCAGTAATATCTCCCCAAACATGGCAGTAATATCACCCCAAACATTGCAGTAATATCACCACAAACATTGCAGTAATATTTCCCCAAACATGACAGTAATATCACCCCAAACATGGCTATAATATCTCCCCAAACATGGCAGTAATATCACCCCAAACATGGCAGCAATATCACCCCAAACATGGCAGTAATATCACCCCAAACATGGCAGTAATATCTCCCCAAACATGACAGTAATATCACCTCCAAACATGGCAGTAATATCTCCCCAAACATGGCAGTAATATCACCCCAAACATGGCAGCTATATCACCCCAAACATGGCAGTAATATCACCCCAAACATGGCAGTAATATCTCCCCAAACATGGCAGTAATATCACCCCAAACATTGCAGTAATATTTCCCCAAACATGGCAGTAATATCAACCCAAACATGGCAGTAATATCTCCCCAAACATGGCAGTAATATTACGCCCAAACATGGCAGTAATATCACTCCAACCATGGCAGTAATATCAGCCCAAACATGGCAGTAATATCACCCCCAAACATGTCAATAATATCACTCCAAACATGTCAATAATATCACGACAAACATGGCAGTAATATCTCCCCGAACATGGCAGTAATATCACCCCGAACATGGCAGTAATATCTCTCCAAACATGGCAGTAATATCACCCCAAACATTGCAGCAATACTTCCCCAAACATGGCAGTAATATCACCCCAAACATGGCAGTATTATCTCCCCAAACATGACAGTAATATCACCCCAAACATGGCAGCAATATCAAGCCAAACATGGCAGTAATATCTCTCCAAACATGGCAGTAATATCACCCCAAACATTGCAGTAATATTTCCCCAAACATGGCAGTAATATCAACCCAAACATGGCAGTAATATCTCCCCAAACATGGCAGTAATATTACGCCCAAACATGGCAGTAATATCACTCCAACCATGGCAGTAATATCAGCCCAAACATGGCAGTAATATCACCCCCAAACATGTCAATAATATCACTCCAAACATGTCAATAATATCACGACAAACATGGCAGTAATATCTCCCCAAACATGGCAGTAATATCACTCGTAGATATGACAGTAACATCACTGCTAACATGGCAGTAATATCTCCCCAAACATGGCAGTAATATCACCCCAAACATGGCAGCAATATCATCCCAAACATGGCAGTAATATCTCGCCAAACATGGCAGTAATATCTCCACAAACATGGCAGTAATATCACCTCATACATGGCAGTAATATCTCCCCAAACAAGGCGGTAATATCACCCCAAACATGGCAGTAATATCTCCACAAACATGGCAGTAATATCACCCCAAACATGGCAGTAATATCTGCACAAACAAGGCAGTAATATCTCCCAAAACAGGGCAGTAAAAGCACTGCAAACATGGCTGTAATATCTCCCAAAACATGGCAGTAATATCACCACAAACATGGCAGTAATATCTCCCCAAACATGGCACTAATATCACCCCAAACATGGCAGTAATATCACTCCAAACATGGCAATAATATCACGCCAAACATGGCAGTAATATCACTCCAAACATGGCAGTAATATCACCTCCAAACATGGCAGTAATATCTCCCCAAACATGGCAGTAATATCACCCCAAACATGGCAGCAATATCACCCCAAACATGGCAGTAATATCACCCCAGACATGGCAGTAATATCTCCCCAAACATGGCAGTAATATCACCACAAACATGGCAGTAATATCTCCCCACACATGGCATTAATATCACCCCAAACATGGCAGCAATATCACCCCAAACATGGCAGTAAAGCACTCCAAACATGGCAGTAATATCTCCCCAAACATGGCAGTAATATCACCCCAAACATTGCAGTAATATTTCCCCGAACATGGCAGTAATATCACCCCGAACATGGCAGTAATACCTCCCCAAACATGGCAGTAATATCACCCCAAACATGGCAGCAATATCACCCCAAACATGGCAGTAATATCACCCCAAACATGGCAGTAATATCTCCCCAAACATGGCAGTAATATCACCTCCAAACATGGCAGTAATATCTCCCCAAACATGGCAGTAATATCACCCCAAACATGGCAGCAATATCACCCCAAACATGGCAGTAATATCACCCCAAACATGGCAGTAATATCTCCCCAAACTTGGCAGTAATATCACCCCAAACATTGCAGTAATATTTCCCCAAACATGGCAGTAATATCAACCCAAACATGGCAGTAATAGCTCCCCAAACATGGCAGTAATATTACGCCCAAACATGGCAGTAATATCACTCCAACCATGGCATTAATATCAGCCCACACATGGCAGTAATATCACCCCCAAACATGTCAATAATATCACTCCAAACATGTCAATAATATCACGACAAACATGGCAGTAATATCTCCCCAAACATGGCAGTAATATCACTCGTGGATATGACAGTAATATCACTGCTAACATGGCAGTAATATCTCCCCAAACATGGCAGTAATATCACCCCAAACATGGCAGCAATATCATCCCAAACATGGCAGTAATATCTCGCCAAACATGGCAGTAATATCTCCACAAATATGGCAGTAATATCACCTCAAACATGGCAGTAATATCTCCCCAAACATGGCGGTAATATCACCCCAAACATGGCAGTAATATCTCCACAAACATGGCAGTAATATCACCCCAAACATGGCAGTAATATCTGCACAAACAAGGCAGTAATATCTCCCAAAACAGGGCCGTAAAAGCACCGCAAACATGCCAGTAATATCTCCCAAAACATGGCAGTAATATCACCACAAACATGGCAGTAATATCTCCCCAAACATGGCAGTAATATCTCCCCAAACATGGCAGTAATATCACCCAAACATGGCACTAATATCACCTACAACATGGCAGTAATATCACTCCAAACATGGCAATAATATCACGCCAAACATGGCAGTAATATCACTCCAAACATGGCAGTAATATCACCTCCAAACATGGCAGTAATATCTCCCCAAACATGGCAGTAATATCACCCCAAACATGGCAGCAATATCTCCCCAAACATGGCAGTAATATCACCCCAAACATGGCACTAATATCACCCCAAACATGGCAGTAATATCTCCCCAAACATGGCAGTAATATCACCCCAAACATGGCAGTAATATCTCCCCAAACATGGCAGTAATATCACCCCAAACATGGCAGTAATATCACCCCAGACATGGCAGTAATATTTCCCCAAACATGGCAGTAATATCACCACAAACATGGCAGTAATATTTCCCCAAACATGGCAGTAATATCACCTCCAAACATGGCAGTAATATCTCCCCAAACATGGCAGTAATATCACCCCAAACATGGCAGTAATATCAGTCCAAACATGGCAGTAGTATCACCACAAACATGGTAGTAATATCTGACCAAACATGGCAGTAATATCTCCCCAAACATGTCAGTAATATCACCACAAACATGACAGTAATATCACCACAAACATGGCAGTAATATCGCCCCAAACATGGTAGTAATATCTCCCAAACATGGCAATAATATCATGACAAACATGGCAGTAATATCTCCCCAAACATGGCAGTAATATCACTCGTAGATATGACAGTAACATCACTGCTAACATGGCAGTAATATCTCCCCAAACATGGCAGTAATATCACCCCAAACATGGCAGCAATATCATCCCAAACATGGCAGTAATATCTCGCCAAACATGGCAGTAATATCTCCACAAACATGGCAGTAATATCACCTCATACATGGCAGTAATATCTCCCCAAACAAGGCGGTAATATCACCCCAAACATGGCAGTAATATCTCCACAAACATGGCAGTAATATCACCCCAAACATGGCAGTAATATCTGCACAAACAAGGCAGTAATATCTCCCAAAACAGGGCAGTAAAAGCACCGCAAACATGGCTGTAATATCTCCCAAAACATGGCAGTAATATCACCACAAACATGGCAGTAATATCTCCCCAAACATGGCACTAATATCACCCCAAACATGGCAGTAATATCACTCCAAACATGGCAATAATATCACGCCAAACATGGCAGTAATATCACTCCAAACATGGCAGTAATATCACCTCCAAACATGGCAGTAATATCTCCCCAAACACGGCAGTAATATCACCCCAAACATGGCAGCAATATCACCCCAAACATGGCAGTAATATCACCCCAGACATGGCAGTAATATCTCCCCAAACATGGCAGTAATATCACCACAAACATGGCAGTAATATCTCCCCACACATGGCAGTAATATCACCCCAAACATGGCAGCAATATCACCCCAAACATGGCAGTAAAGCACTCCAAACATGGCAGTAATATCTCCCCAAACATGGCAGTAATATCACCCCAAACATTGCAGTAATATTTCCCCGAACATGGCAGTAATATCACCCCGAACATGGCAGTAATACCTCCCCAAACATGGCAGTAATATCACCCCAAACATGGCAGCAATATCACCCCAAACATGGCAGTAATATCACCCCAAACATGGCAGTAATATCTCCCCAAACATGGCAGTAATATCACCTCCAAACATGGCAGTAATATCTCCCCAAACATGGCAGTAATATCACCCCAAACATGGCAGCAATATCACCCCAAACATGGCAGTAATATCACCCCGAACATGGCAGTAATATCTCCCCAAACTTGGCAGTAATATCACCCCAAACATTGCAGTAATATTTCCCCAAACATGGCAGTAATATCAACCCAAACATGGCAGTAATATCTCCCCAAACATGGCAGTAATATTACGCCCAAACATGGCAGTAATATCACTCCAACCATGGCATTAATATCAGCCCACACATGGCAGTAATATCACCCCCAAACATGTCAATAATATCACTCCAAACATGTCAATAATATCACGACAAACATGGCAGTAATATCTCCCCAAACATGGCAGTAATATCACTCGTAGATATGACAGTAATATCACTGCTAACATGGCAGTAATATCTCCCCAAACATGGCAGTAATATCACCCCAAACATGGCAGCAATATCATCCCAAACATGGCAGTAATATCTCGCCAAACATGGCAGTAATATCTCCACAAATATGGCAGTAATATCACCTCAAACATGGCAGTAATATCTCCCCAAACATGGCGGTAATATCACCCCAAACATGGCAGTAATATCTGCACAAACAAGGCAGTAATATCTCCCAAAACAGGGCCGTAAAAGCACCGCAAACATGCCAGTAATATCTCCCAAAACATGGCAGTAATATCACCACAAACATGGCAGTAATATCTCCCCAAACATGGCAGTAATATCTCCCCAAACATGGCAGTAATATCACCCAAACATGGCACTAATATCACCTACAACATGGCAGTAATATCACTCCAAACATGGCAATAATATCACGCCAAACATGGCAGTAATATCACTCCAAACATGGCAGTAATATCACCTCCAAACATGGCAGTAATATCTCCCCAAACATGGCAGTAATATCACCCCAAACATGGCAGCAATATCTCCCCAAACATGGCAGTAATATCACCCCAAACATGGCACTAATATCACCCGAAACATGGCAGTAATATCTCCCCAAACATGGCAGTAATATCACCCCAAACATGGCAGTAATATCTCCCCAAACATGGCAGTAATATCACCCCAAACATGGCAGTAATATCACCCCAAACATTGCAGTAATATTTCCCCGAACATGGCAGTAATATCACCCCGAACATGGCAGTAATACCTCCCCAAACATGGCAGTAATATCACCCCAAACATGGCAGCAATATCACCCCAAACATGGCAGTAATATCACCCCAAACATGGCAGTAATATCTCCCCAAACATGGCAGTAATATCACCTCCAAACATGGCAGTAATATCTCCCCAAACATGGCAGTAATATCTCCCCAAACATGGCAGCAATATCACCCCAAACATGGCAGTAATATCACCCCGAACATGGCAGTAATATCTCCCCAAACTTGGCAGTAATATCACCCCAAACATTGCAGTAATATTTCCCCAAACATGGCAGTAATATCAACCCAAACATGGCAGTAATATCTCCCCAAACATGGCAGTAATATTACGCCCAAACATGGCAGTAATATCACTCCAACCATGGCATTAATATCAGCCCACACATGGCAGTAATATCACCCCCAAACATGTCAATAATATCACTCCAAACATGTCAATAATATCACGACAAACATGGCAGTAATATCTCCCCAAACATGGCAGTAATATCACTCGTAGATATGACAGTAATATCACTGCTAACATGGCAGTAATATCTCCCCAAACATGGCAGTAATATCACCCCAAACATGGCAGCAATATCATCCCAAACATGGCAGTAATATCTCGCCAAACATGGCAGTAATATCTCCACAAATATGGCAGTAATATCACCTCAAACATGGCAGTAATATCTCCCCAAACATGGCGGTAATATCACCCCAAACATGGCAGTAATATCTGCACAAACAAGGCAGTAATATCTCCCAAAACAGGGCCGTAAAAGCACCGCAAACATGCCAGTAATATCTCCCAAAACATGGCAGTAATATCACCACAAACATGGCAGTAATATCTCCCCAAACATGGCAGTAATATCTCCCCAAACATGGCAGTAATATCACCCAAACATGGCACTAATATCACCTACAACATGGCAGTAATATCACTCCAAACATGGCAATAATATCACGCCAAACATGGCAGTAATATCACTCCAAACATGGCAGTAATATCACCTCCAAACATGGCAGTAATATCTCCCCAAACATCGCAGTAATATCACCCCAAACATGGCAGCAATATCTCCCCAAACATGGCAGTAATATCACCCCAAACATGGCACTAATATCACCCGAAACATGGCAGTAATATCTCCCCAAACATGGCAGTAATATCACCCCAAACATGGCAGTAATATCTCCCCAAACATGGCAGTAATATCACCCCAAACATGGCAGTAATATCACCCCAGACATGGCAGTAATATCTCCCCAAACATGGCAGTAATATCACCACAAACATGGCAGTAATATTTCCCCAAACATGGCAGTAATATCACCTCCAAACATGGCAGTAATATCTCCCCAAACATGGCAGTAATATCACCCCAAACATGGCAGTAATATCAGTCCAAACATGGCAGTAGTATCACCACAAACATGGTAGTAATATCTCACCAAACATGGCAGTAATATCTCCCCAAACATGTCAGTAATATCACCACAAACATGACAGTAATATCACCACAAACATGGCAGTAATATCGCCCCAAACATGGCAGTAATATCTCCCAAACATGGCAATAATATCACGACAAACATGGCAGTAATATCTCCCCAAACATGGCAGTAATATCACTCGTAGATATGACAGTAACATCACTGCTAACATGGCAGTAATATCTCCCCAAACATGGCAGTAATATCACCCCAAACATGGCAGCAATATCATCCCAAACATGACAGTAATATCTCGCCAAACATGGCAGTAATATCTCCACAAACATGGCAGTAATATCACCTCATACATAGCAGTAATATCTCCCCAAACAAGGCGGTAATATCACCCCAAACATGGCAGTAATATCTCCACAAACATGGCAGTAATATCACCCCAAACATGGCAGTAATATCTGCACAAACAAGGCAGTAATATCTCCCAAAACAGGGCAGTAAAAGCACCGCAAACATGGCAGTAATATCTCCCAAAACATGGCAGTAATATCACCACAAACATGGCAGTAATATCTCCCCAAACATGGCACTAATATCACCCCAAACATGGCAGTAATATCACTCCAAACATGGCAATAATATCACGCCAAACATGGCAGTAATATCACTCCAAACATGGCAGTAATATCACCTCCAAACATGGCAGTAATATCTCCCCAAACATGGCAGTAATATCACCCCAAACATGGCAGCAATATCACCCCAAACATGGCAGTAATATCACCCCAGACATGGCAGTAATATCTCCCCAAACATGGCAGTAATATCACCACAAACACGGCAGTAATATCTCCCCACACATGGCAGTAATATCACCCCAAACATGGCAGCAATATCACCCCAAACATGGCAGTAAAGCACTCCAAACATGGCAGTAATATCTCCCCAAACATGGCAGTAATATCACCCCAAACATTGCAGTAATATTTCCCCGAACATGGCAGTAATATCACCCCGAACATGGCAGTAATACCTCCCCAAACATGGCAGTAATATCACCCCAAACATGGCAGCAATATCACCCCAAACATGGCAGTAATATCACCCCAAACATGGCAGTAATATCTCCCCAAACATGGCAGTAATATCACCTCCAAACATGGCAGTAATATCTCCCCAAACATGGCAGTAATATCACCACAAACATGGCAGCAATATCACCCCAAACATTGCAGTAATATTTCCCCAAACATGGCAGTAATATCAACCCAAACATGGCAGTAATAGCTCCCCAAACATGGCAGTAATATTACGCCCAAACATGGCAGTAATATCACTCCAACCATGGCATTAATATCAGCCCACACATGGCAGTAATATCACCCCCAAACATGTCAATAATATCACTCCAAACATGTCAATAATATCACGACAAACATGGCAGTAATATCTCCCCAAACATGGCAGTAATATCACTCGTAGATATGACAGTAATATCACTGCTAACATGGCAGTAATATCTCCCCAAACATGGCAGTAATATCACCCCAAACATGGCAGCAATATCATCCCAAACATGGCAGTAATATCTCGCCAAACATGGCAGTAATATCTCCACAAATATGGCAGTAATATCACCTCAAACATGGCAGTAATATCTCCCCAAACATGGCGGTAATATCACCCCAAACATGGCAGTAATATCTCCACAAACATGGCAGTAATATCACCCCAAACATGGCAGTAATATCTGCACAAACAAGGCAGTAATATCTCCCAAAACAGGGCCGTAAAAGCACCGCAAACATGCCAGTAATATCTCCCAAAACATGGCAGTAATATCACCACAAACATGGCAGTAATATCTCCCCAAACATGGCAGTAATATCTCCCCAAACATGGCAGTAATATCACCCAAACATGGCACTAATATCACCTACAACATGGCAGTAATATCACTCCAAACATGGCAATAATATCACGCCAAACATGGCAGTAATATCACTCCAAACATGGCAGTAATATCACCTCCAAACATGGCAGTAATATCTCCCCAAACATGGCAGTAATATCACCCCAAACATGGCAGCAATATCTCCCCAAACATGGCAGTAATATCACCCCAAACATGGCACTAATATCACCCCAAACATGGCAGTAATATCACTCCAACCATGGCAGTAATATCAGCCCAAACATGGCAGTAATATCACCCCCAAACATGTCAATAATATCACTCCAAACATGTCAAGAATATCACGACAAACATGGCAGTAATATCTCCCCAAACATGGCAGTAATATCACTCGTAGATATGACAGTAACATCACTGCTAACATGGCAGTAATATCTCCCCAAACATGGCAGTAATATCACCCCAAACATGGCAGCAATATCATCCCAAACATGACAGTAATATCTCGCCAAACATGGCAGTAATATCTCCACAAACATGGCAGTAATATCACCTCATACATGGCAGTAATATCTCCCCAAACAAGGCGGTAATATCACCCCAAACATGGCAGTAATATCTCCACAAACATGGCAGTAATATCACCCCAAACATGGCAGTAATATCTGCACAAACAAGGCAGTAATATCTCCCAAAACAGGGCAGTAAAAGCACCGCAAACATGGCAGTAATATCTCCCAAAACATGGCAGTAATATCACCACAAACATGGCAGTAATATCTCCCCAAACATGGCACTAATATCACCCCAAACATGGCAGTAATATCACTCCAAACATGGCAATAATATCACGCCAAACATGGCAGTAATATCACTCCAAACATGGCAGTAATATCACCTCCAAACATGGCAGTAATATCTCCCCAAACATGGCAGTAATATCACCCCAAACATGGCAGCAATATCACCCCAAACATGGCAGTAATATCACCCCAGACATGGCAGTAATATCTCCCCAAACATGGCAGTAATATCACCACAAACACGGCAGTAATATCTCCCCACACATGGCAGTAATATCACCCCAAACATGGCAGCAATATCACCCCAAACATGGCAGTAAAGCACTCCAAACATGGCAGTAATATCTCCCCAAACATGGCAGTAATATCACCCCAAACATTGCAGTAATATTTCCCCGAACATGGCAGTAATATCACCCCGAACATGGCAGTAATACCTCCCCAAACATGGCAGTAATATCACCCCAAACATGGCAGCAATATCACCCCAAACATGGCAGTAATATCACCCCAAACATGGCAGTAATATCTCCCCAAACATGGCAGTAATATCACCTCCAAACATGGCAGTAATATCTCCCCAAACATGGCAGTAATATCACCCCAAACATGGCAGCAATATCACCCCAAACATTGCAGTAATATTTCCCCAAACATGGCAGTAATATCAACCCAAACATGGCAGTAATAGCTCCCCAAACATGGCAGTAATATTACGCCCAAACATGGCAGTAATATCACTCCAACCATGGCATTAATATCAGCCCACACATGGCAGTAATATCACCCCCAAACATGTCAATAATATCACTCCAAACATGTCAATAATATCACGACAAACATGGCAGTAATATCTCCCCAAACATGGCAGTAATATCACTCGTAGATATGACAGTAATATCACTGCTAACATGGCAGTAATATCTCCCCAAACATGGCAGTAATATCACCCCAAACATGGCAGCAATATCATCCCAAACATGGCAGTAATATCTCGCCAAACATGGCAGTAATATCTCCACAAATATGGCAGTAATATCACCTCAAACATGGCAGTAATATCTCCCCAAACATGGCGGTAATATCACCCCAAACATGGCAGTAATATCTCCACAAACATGGCAGTAATATCACCCCAAACATGGCAGTAATATCTGCACAAACAAGGCAGTAATATCTCCCAAAACAGGGCCGTAAAAGCACCGCAAACATGCCAGTAATATCTCCCAAAACATGGCAGTAATATCACCACAAACATGGCAGTAATATCTCCCCAAACATGGCAGTAATATCTCCCCAAACATGGCAGTAATATCACCCAAACATGGCACTAATATCACCTACAACATGGCAGTAATATCACTCCAAACATGGCAATAATATCACGCCAAACATGGCAGTAATATCACTCCAAACATGGCAGTAATATCACCTCCAAACATGGCAGTAATATCTCCCCAAACATGGCAGTAATATCACCCCAAACATGGCAGCAATATCTCCCCAAACATGGCAGTAATATCACCCCAAACATGGCACTAATATCACCCCAAACATGGCAGTAATATCTCCCCAAACATGGCAGTAATATCACCCCAAACATGGCAGTAATATCTCCCCAAACATGGCAGTAATATCACCCCAAACATGGCAGTAATATCACCCTAGACATGGCAGTAATATCTCCCCAAACATGGCAGTAATATCACCACAAACATGGCAGTAATATTTCCCCAAACATGGCAGTAATATCACCTCCAAACATGGCAGTAATATCTCCCCAAACATGGCAGTAATATCACCCCAAACATGGCAGTAATATCAGTCCAATCATGGCAGTAGTATCACCACAAACATGGTAGTAATATCTCACCAAACATGGCAGTAATATCTCCCCAAACATGTCAGTAATATCACCACAAACATGACAGTAATATCACGACAAACATGGCAGTAATATCGCCCCAAACATGGCAGTAATATCTCCCAAACATGGCAATAATATCACCCCAAACATGGCAATAATATCTTTCCAAACATAGCAGTAATATCACTCCAACCATGGCAGTAATATTACCCCAAACATGGCAATAATATCACGCCAAACATGGCAGTAATATCACCCCAAACATGGCAGTAATATCACCCCAAACATTGCAGTAATATTTCCCCAAACATTGCAGTAATATCTCCCCAAACATGGCAGTAATATCTCCCCAAACATGGCAGTAATATCACTCGTAGATATGACAGTAACATCACTGCTAACATGGCAGTAATATCTCCCCAAACATGGCAGTAATATCACCCCAAACATGGCAGCAATATCATCCCAAACATGGCAGTAATATCTCGCCAAACATGGCAATAATATCTCCACAAACATGGCAGTAATATCACCTCAAACATGGCAGTAATATCTCCCCAAACAAGGCGGTAATATCACCCCAATCATGGCAGTAATATCTCCACAAACATGGCAGTAATGTCACCCCAAACATGGCAGTAATATCACCCCAAACATGGCAGTAATATCTCCCCAAACATGGCAGTAATATCACCCCAAACATGGCAGTAATATCACCCCAGACATGGCAGTAATATCTCCCCAAACATGGCAGTAATATCACCACAAACATGGCAGTAATATTTCCCCAAACATGGCAGTAATATCACCTCCAAACATAGCAGTAATATCTCCCCAAACATGGCAGTAATATCACTCCAAACATGGCAATAATATCACGCCAAACATGGCAGTAATATCACTCCAAACATGGCAGTAATATCACCTCCAAACATGGCAGTAATATCTCCCCAAACATGGCAGTAATATCACCCCAAACATGGCAGCAATATCTCCCCAAACATGGCAGTAATATCACCCCAAACATGGCACTAATATCACCCCAAACATGGCAGTAATATCAGTCCAAACATGGCAGTAGTATCACCACAAACATGGCAGTAATATCACTCCAAACATGGCAATAATATCACGCCAAACATGGCAGTAATATCACTCCAAACATGGCAGTAATATCACCTCCAAACATGGCAGTAATATCTCCCCAAACATGGCAGTAATATCACTCCAAACATGGCAATAATATCACGCCAGACATGGCAGTAATATCACTCCAAACATGGCAGTAATATCACCTCCAAACATGGCAGTAAGATCTCCCCAAACATGGCAGTAATATCACCCCAAACATGGCAGTAATATCTCCCCAAACATGGCAGTAATATCACCCTAAACATGGCAGTAATATCACCCCAGACATGGCAGTAATAACTCCCCAAACATGGCAGTAATATCACCACAAACATGGCAGTAATATTTCCCCAAACATGGCAGTAATATCACCTCCAAACATGGCAGTAATATCTCGCCAAACATGGCAGTAATATCACCCCAAACATGGCAGTAATATCAGTCCAAACATGTCAGTAGTATCACCACAAACATGGTAGTAATATCTCACCAAACATGGCAGTAATATCTCCCCAAACATGTCAGTAATATCACCACAAACATGACAGTAATATCACCACAAACATGGCAGTAATATCGCCCCAAACATGGCAGTAATATCTCCCAAACATGGCAATAATATCACCCCAAACATGGCAATAATATCTTTCCAACCATGGCAGTAATATCACCACAAACATGGCAGTAATATCTCCCCAAACATGGCAGTAATATCTCCCCAAACATGGCACTAATATCACCCCAAACATGGCAGTAATATCACTCCAAACATGGCAATAATATCACGCCAAACATGGCAGTAATATCACTCCAAACATGGCAGTAATATCACCTCCAAACATGGCAGTAATATCTCCCCAAACATGGCAGTAATATCACCCCAAACATGGCAGCAATATCACCCCAAACATGGCAGTAATATCACCCCAGACATGGCAGTAATATCTCCCCAAACATGGCAGTAATATCACCACAAACATGGCAGTAATATCTCCCCACACATGGCAGTAATATCACCCCAAACATGGCAGCAATATCACCCCAAACATGGCAGTAAAGCACCCCAAACATGGCAGTAATATCTCCCCAAACATGGCAGTAATATCACCCCAAACATTGCAGTACTATTTCCCCGAACATGGCAGTAATATCACCCCGAACATGGCAGTAATATCTCCCCAAACATGGCAGTAATATCACCCCAAACATGGCAGCAATATCAACCCAAACATGGCAGTAATATCACCTCCAAACATGGCAGTAATATCTCCCCAAACATGGCAGTAATATCACCTCCAAACATGGCAGTCATATCTCCCCAAACATGGCAGTAATATAACCCCAAACATTGCAGCAATATCACCCCAAACATGGCAGTAATATCACCCCAAACATGGCAGTAATATCACTCCAAACATTGCAGTAGTATTTCCCCAAACATGGCAGTAATATCAACCCAAACATGGCAGTAATATCTCCCCAAACATGGCAGTAATATCACTCCAAACATGGCAATAATATCACGCCAAACATGGCAGTAATATCACTCCAAACATGGCAGTAATATCACCTCCAAACATGGCAGTAATATCTCCCCAAACATGGCAGTAATATCACCCCAAACATGGCAGCAATATCTCCCCAAACATGGCAGTAATATCACCCCAAACATGGCACTAATATCACCCCAAACATGGCAGTAATATCAGTCCAAACATGGCAGTAGTATCACCACAAACATGGCAGTAATATCACTCCAAACATGGCAATAATATCACGCCAAACATGGCAGTAATATCACTCCAAACATGGCAGTAATATCACCTCCAAACATGGCAGTAATATCTCCCCAAACATGGCAGTAATATCACTCCAAACATGGCAATAATATCACGCCAAACATAGCAGTAATATCACTCCAAACATGGCAGTAATATCACCTCCAAACATGGCAGTAATATCTCCCCAAACATGGCAGTAATATCACCCCAAACATGGCAGTAATATCTCCCCAAACATGGCAGTAATATCACCCCAAACATGGCAGTAATATCACCTCCAAACATGGCAGTAATATCTCCCCAAACATGGCAGTAATATCACCCCAAACATGGCAGTAATATCAGTCCAAACATGGCAGTAATATCACCCCAAACATTGCAGTAATATCACCCCAAACATTGCAGTAATATTTCCCCAAACATGACAGTAATATCACCCCAAACATGGCTGTAATATCTCCCCAAACATGGCAGTAATATCACCCCAAACATGGCAGCAATATCACCCCAAACATGGCAGTAATATCACCCCAAACATGGCAGTAATATCTCCCCAAACATGACAGTAATATCACCTCCAGACATGGCAGTAATATCACCCCAAACATGGCAGCAATATCACCCCAAACATGGCAGTAATATCACCCCAAACATGGCAGTAATATCTCCCCAAACATGACAGTAATATCACCTCCAGACATGGCAGTAATATCTCCCCAAACATGGCAGTAATATCACCCCAAACATGGCAGCTATATAACCCCAAACATGGCAGTAATATCACCCCAAACATGGCAGTAATATCTCCCCAAACATGGCAGTAATATCACCCCAAACATTGCAGTAATATTTCCCCAAACATGGCAGTAATATCAACCCAAACATGGCAGTAATATCTCCCCAAACATGGCAGTAATATTACGCCCAAACATGGCAGTAATATCACTCCAACCATGCCAGTAATATCAGCCCAAACATGGCAGTAATATCACCCCCAAACATGTCAATAATATCACTCCAAACATGTCAATAATATCACGACAAACATGGCAGTAATATCTCCCCGAACATGGCAGTAATATCACCCCGAACATGGCAGTAATATCTCCCCAAACATGGCAGTAATATCACCCCAAACATTGCAGCAATATTTCCCCAAACATGGCAGTAATATCACCCCACACATGGCAGTAATATCACCCCAAACATGGCAGCAATATCAACTCAAACATGGCAGTAATATCTCCCCAAACATGTCAGTAATATCACCCCAAACATTGCAGTAATATTTCCCCAAACATGGCAGTAATATCAACCCAAACATGGCAGTAATATCTCCCCAAACATGGCAGTAATATTACGCCCAAACATGGCAGTAATATCACTCCAACCATGGCAGTAATATCAGCCCAAACATGGCAGTAATATCACCCCCAAACATGTCAATAATATCACTCCAAACATGTCAAGAATATCACGACAAACATGGCAGTAATATCTCCCCAAACATGGCAGTAATATCACTCGTAGATATGACAGTAACATCACTGCTAACATGGCAGTAATATCTCCCAAAACATGGCAGTAATATCACCCCAAACATGGCAGCAATATCATCCCAAACATGGCAGTAATATCTCGCCAAACATGGCAGTAATATCTCCACAAACATGGCAGTAATATCACCTCATACATGGCAGTAATATCTCCCCAAACAAGGCGGTAATATCACCCCAAACATGGCAGTAATATCTCCACAAACATGGCAGTAATATCACCCCAAACACGGCAGTAATATCTGCACAAACAAGGCAGTAATATCTCCCAAAACAGGGCAGTAAAAGCACCGCAAACATGGCTGTAATATCTCCCAAAACATGGCAGTAATATCTCCCCAAATATGGCAGTAATATCTCCCCAAACATGGCACTAATATCACCCCAAACATGGCAGTAATATCACTCCAAATATGGCAGTAATATCACCCCAGCCATGGCAGTAATATCTCCCCAAACATGGCAGTAATATCACCACAAACATGGCAGTAATATCTCCCCACACATGGCAGTAATATCACCCCAAACATGGCAGCAATATCACCCCAAACATGGCAGTAAGGCACTCCAAACATGGCAGTAATATCTCCCCAAACATGGCAGTAATATCACCCCAAACATTGCAGTAATATTTCCCCGAACATGGCAGTAATATCACCCCGAACATGGCAGTAATATCTCCCCAAACATGGCAGTAATATCACCCCAAACATGGCAGCAATATCACCCCAAACATGGCAGTAATATCACTCCAACCATGGCAGTAATATCACACCAAACATGGCAGTAATATCACCCCCAAACATGTCAATAATATCACTCTAAACATGTCAATAATATCACGACAAACATGGCAGTAATATCTCCCCGAACATGGCAGTAATATCACCCCGAACATGGCAGTAATATCTCCCCAAACATGGCAGTAATATCACCCCAAACATTGCAGCAATATTTCCCCAAACATGGCAGTAATATCTCCCCAAACATGGCAGTAATATCTCCCCAAACATGACAGTAATATCACCCCAAACATGGCAGCAATATCAACCCAAACATGGCAGTAATATCTCCCCAAACATGGCAGTAATATCACCCCAAACATTGCAGTAATATTTCCCCAAACATGGCAGTAATATCAACCCAAACATGGCAGTAATATCTCCCAAAACATGGCAGTAATATTACGCCCAAACATGGCAGTAATATCACTCCAACCATGGCAGTAATATCAGCCCAAACATGGCAGTAATATCACCCCCAAACATGTCAATAATATCACTCCAAACATGTCAATAATATCACGACAAACATGGCAGTAATATCTCCCCAAATATGGCAGTAATATCTCTCCCAAACATGGCAGTAATATCTCCCCAAACATGGCAATAATATCACCCCAAACATGGCAATAATACCTCCCCAAACATGGCAGAAATATCCCCCCAAACATGGCAGTAATATCTCCCCAAACATGGCAGTAATATCACCCCCAAACATGTCAATAATATCACTCCAAACATGTCAATAATATCACGACAAACATGGCAGTAATAACTCCCCAAACATTGCAGTAATATCAACCCAAACATGGCAGTAATATCTCCCAAACATGGCAATAATATCACCCCGAACATGGCAATAATATCTCCCCAAACATGGCAGTAATATCTCCCCAAACATGGCAGTAATATCTCCCCAAACATGGCAGTAATATCACCCCAAACATGGCAGTAATATCTCCCCAAACATGGCGGTAATATCGCCCCAAACCTGGAAGTAATACCTCCCATACATGGCAGTAATATCGCCCCAAACTTGGCAGTATTATCTCCCAAACATGGCAATAATATCACCCCACACATGGCAAAAATATCTCCCCAAACATGGCAGTAATATCACTGCAAACATGGCAGTAATATCACTCCAAACATGGCAGTAATATCTGCACAAACATGGTAGTAATATCTCCGCAAACATAGCACATATATCTCCCCATACATGGCATTAATATCATCCCAAACATGGCAGTTATACCTCCCCAAACATGGCATTAACACCAGCCCAAACATGGCAGTAATATCTCCCCAAACATGGCAGTAATATCACCTCAAACATGGCAGTAATATCACTGTTGTAGAGAGTAGAAATATATATAGACTTAGGCATTAGGCACCTGCTGGATATTTAAAACTCACATAAGCTTAAATGGACACACACATAAAATGGCTGCCCAGGCATTATGGGAAATCAGGTAGTCAAACTGTGAACTGTTGAACGTTCACTGACCGAGCAATAACCCTGTGAGGCCCACTGTAGGAATGCCTGGGAAGACAGAGATAAGAAGGAAACCATCTCCTGTGAACAAGGCCATGAAACCAATTATTTCAGAAAGAAAGATAAGAGGGAAACCATTTGCTGTAAACAAGGCTATATACCAATTATTTCTCCAAGAAGAAAGAACTAGTGAGAGAACCTATATCAATCAGCCCAAGCTGACAAAAGACGAACACATGATTCCTGAGACATAAGGGGAATTCTATTGGGTTAAAATAACCTATATGTAATCTATAATCATTGTGATTGGCCTGTGTCCAGCCGTGATGGGCTGTGTAGCTGCAGTAAACTGTTTTGTAACTGTTGTGAAACATATAAAGGTACATGTAACTCTTTGTTCTGTGAAGAGAAACCTGGATACGGTCCTGAGTTTTTCCTTCCCGCTGAGCGTAATAAAAGCTGCTTCAGCATTGGAACTGACCCTGAGTGTTGAGTGATTCTTCTAAGAAAACACTAACGCTAACAATCACCCCAAACATGGCAGTAATATCTGCACAAACATGGCAGCAATATTTCCCCAAACATGACAGTAATAGCACTGCAAACGTGGCAGTAATATCTCCCCAAACATGGCAGTAATATCTCCCCAAACATGGCAGTAATATCACCCCAAACATGGCAGTAATATCAGTCCAAACATGGCAGTAGTATCACCACAAACATGGTAGTAATATGACTCCAACCATGGCAGTAATATCACCCCAAACATGGGAATAATATCACGCCAAACATGGCAGTAATATCACTCCAAACATGGCAGTAATATCACGTCCAAACATGGCAGTAATATCTCCCCAAACATGGCAGTAATATCACCCCAAACATGGCAGCAATATCACCCCAAACATGGCAGTAATATCACCCCAAACATGGCAGTAATATCTCCCCAAACATGGCAGTAATATCACCCCAAACATTGCAGCAATATTTCCACAAACATGGCAGTAATATCACCCCAAACATGGCAGTAATATCTCCCCAAACATGGCAGTAATATCAGCCCAAACATGGCAGCAATATCAACCCAAACATGGCAGTAATATCTCCCCAAACATGGCAGTAATATCACCCCAAACATTGCAGTAATATTTCCCCAAACATGGCAGTAATATCAACCCAAACATGGCAGTAATATCTCCCCAAACATGGCAGTAATTATACGCCCAAACATGGCAGTAATATCACTCCAACCATGGCAGTAATATCAGCCCAAACATGGCAGTAATATCACCCCCAAACATGTCAATAATATCACTCCAAACATGTCAATAATATCACGACAAACATGGCAGTAATATCTCCTCAAACATGGCAGTAATATCACTCGTAGATATGACAGTAACATCACTGCTAACATGGCAGTAATATCTCCCAAAACATGGCAGTAATATCACCATAAACATGGCAGCAATATCATCCCAAACATGGCAGTAATATCTCGCCAAACATGGCAGTAATATCTCCACAAACATGGCAGTAATATCACCTCATACATGGCAGTAATATCTCCCCAAACAAGGCGGTAATATCACCCCAAACATGGCAGTAATATCTCGACAAACATGGCAGTAAAATCACCCCAAACACGGCAGTAATATCTGCACAAACAAGGCAGTAATATCTCCCAAAACAGGGCAGTAAAAGCACCGCAAACATGGCTGTAATATCTCCCAAAACATGGCAGTAATATCTCCCCAAATATGGCAGTAATATCTCCCCAAACATGGCACGAATATCACCCCAAACATGGCAGTAATATCACTCCAAATATGGCAATAATATCACGCCAAACATGGCAGTAATATCACTCCAAACATGGCAGTAATATCACCTCCAAACATGGCAGTAATATCTCCCCAAACATGGCAGTAATATCACCCCAAACATGGCAGCAATATCACCCCAAACATGGCAGTAATATCACCCCAGACATGGCAGTAATATCTCCCCAAACATGGCAGTAATATCACCACAAACATGGCAGTAATATCTCCCCACACATGGCAGTAATATCACCCCAAACATGGCAGTAATATCACCCCAAACATGGCAGTAATATCTCCCCAAACATGGCAGTAATATCACCCCAAACATTGCAGCAATATTTCCCCAAACATAGCAGTAATATCTCCCCAAACATGGCAGTAATATCTCCCCAAACATGGCAGTAATATCACCCCAAACATGGCAGCAATATCAACCCAAACATGGCAGTAATATCTCCACAAACATGGCAGTAATATCACCCCAAACATTGCAGTAATATTTCCCCAAACATGGCAGTAATATCAACCCAAACATGGCAGTAATATCTCCCAAAACATGGCAGTAATATTACGCCCAAACATGGCAGTAATATCACTCCAACCATGGCAGTAATATCAGCCCAAACATGGCAGTAATATCACCCCCAAACATGTCAATAATATCACTCCAAACATGTCAATAATATCACGACAAACATGGCAGTAATATCTCCCCAAACATGGCAGTAATAACTCCCCAAACATTGCTGTAATATCAACCCAAACATGGCAGTAATATCTCCCAAACATGGCAATAATATCACCCCGAACATGGCAATAATATCTCCCCAAACATGGCAGTAATATCTCCCCAAACATGGCAGTAATATCTCCCCAAACATGGCAGTAATATCACCCCAAACATGGCAGTAATATCTCCCCAAACATGGCGGTAATATCGCCCCAAACCTGGAAGTAATACCTCCCATACATGGCAGTAATATCGCCCCAAACTTGGCAGTATTATCTCCCAAACATGGCAATAATATCACCCCACACATGGCAAAAATATCTCCACAAACATGGCAGTAATATCACTGCAAACATGGCAGTAATATCACTCCAAACATGGCAGTAATATCTGCACAAAAATGTAGTAATATCTCCGCAAACATAGCACATATATCTCCCCATACATGGCATTAATATCATCCCAAACATGGCAGTTATACCTCCCCAAACATGGCATTAACACCAGCCCAAACATGGCAGTAATATCTCCCCAAACATGGCAGTAATATCACCTCAAACATGGCAGTAATAGCTCCCCAAACATGGCAGTAATATCACTCCAAACATGGCAGCAATATCACCCAAACATGGCAGTAATATCTCCACAAACATGGCAGTAATATCACCCCAAACATGGCAGTAATATCTGCACAAACATAGCAGCAATATTTCCCCAAACATGACAGTAATAGCACTGCAAACGTGGCAGTAATATCTCCCCAAACATGGCAGTAATATCTCCCCAAACATGGCAGTAATATCACCCCAAACATGGCAGTAATATCAGTCCAAACATGGCAGTAGTATCACCACAAACATGGTAGTAATATCTGACCAAACATGGCAGTAATATCTCCCCAAACATGTCAGTAATATCACCACAAACATGACAGTAATATCACCACAAACATGGCAGTAATATCGCCCCAAACATGGTAGTAATATCTCCCAAACATGGCAATAATATCACCCCAAACATGACAATAATATCTCCCCAAACTTAGCAGTAATATGACTCCAACCATGGCAGTAATATCACCCCAAACATGGGAATAATATCACGCCAAACATGGCAGTAATATCACCCCAAACATGGCAGTAATATCACGTCCAAACATGGCAGTAATATCTCCCCAAACATGGCAGTAATATCACCCCAAACATGGCAGCAATATCACCCCAAACATGGCAGTAATATCACCCCAAACATGGCAGTAATATCTCCCCAAACATGGCAGTAATATCACCCCAAACATTGCAGCAATATTTCCACAAACATGGCAGTAATATCACCCCAAACATGGCAGTAATATCTCCCCAAACATGGCAGTAATATCACCCCAAACATGGCAGCAATATCAACCCAAACATGGCAGTAATATCTCCCCAAACATGGCAGTAATATCACCCCAAACATTGCAGTAATATTTCCCCAAACATGGCAGTAATATCAACCCAAACATGGCAGTAATATCTCCCCAAACATGGCAGTAATATTACGCCCAAACATGGCAGTAATATCACTCCAACCATGGCAGTAATATCAGCCCAAACATGGCAGTAATATCACCCCCAAACATGTCAATAATATCACTCCAAACATGTCAATAATATCACGACAAACATGGCAGTAATATCTCCCCAAACATGGCAGTAATATCACTCGTAGATATGACAGTAACATCACTGCTAACTTGGCAGTAATATCTCCCCAAACATGGCAGTAATATCACCATAAACATGGCAGCAATATCATCCCAAACATGGCAGTAATATCTCGCCAAACATGGCAGTAATGTCTCCATAAACATGGCAGTAATATCACCTCAAACATGGCAGTAATATCTCCCCAAACAAGGCGGTAATATCACTCCAAACATGGCAGTAATATCTCCCAAAACAGGGCCGTAATATCACGCCAAACATGGCAGTAATATCTGCACAAACAAGGCAGTAATATCTCCCAAAACAGGGCAGTAAAAGCACCGCAAACATGGCTGTAATATCTCCAAAAACATGGCAGTAATATCACCACAAACATGGCAGTAATATCACTCCAAACATGGCAATAATATCACGCCAAACATGGCAGTAATATCACTCCAAACATGGCAGTAATATCACCTCCAAACATGGCAGTAATATCTCCCCAAACATGGCAGTAATATCACCACAAACATGGCAGTAATATCTCCCCACACATGACAGTAATATCACCCCAAACATGGCAGCAATATCACCCCAAACATTGCAGTAAAGCACCCCAAACATGGCAGTAATATCTCCCCAAACATGGCAGTAATATCACCCCAAACATTGCAGTAATATTTCCCCGAACATGGCAGTAATATCACCCCGAACATGGCAGTAATATCTCCCCAAACATGGCAGTAATATCACCCCAAACATGGCAGCAATATCACCCCAAACATGGCAGTAATATCACCCCAAACATGGCAGTAATATCTCCCCAAACATGGCAGTAATATCACCTCCAAACATGACAGTAATATCTCCCCAAACATGGCAGTAATATCACCCCAAACATGGCAGCAATATCACCCCAAACATGGCAGTAATATCACCCGAAACATGGCAGTAACATCTCCCCAAACATGGCAGTAATATCACCCCAAACATTGCAGTAATATTTCCCCAAACATGGCAGTAATATCAACCCAAACATGGCAGTAATATCTCCCCAAACATGGCAGTAATATTACGCCCAAACATGGCAGTAATATCACTCTAACCATGGCAGTAATATCAGCCCAAACATGGCAGTAATATCACCCCCAAACATGTCAATAATATCACTCCAAACATGTCAATAATATCACGACAAACATGGCAGTAATATCTCCCCAAACATGGCAGTAATATCACTCGTAGATATGACAGTAACATCACTGCTAACATGGCAGTAATATCTCCCCAAACATGGCAGTAATATCACCCCAAACATGGCAGCAATATCATCCCAAACATGGCAGTAATATCTCGCCAAACATGGCAGTAATATCTCCACAAACCTGGCAGTAATATCACCTCAAACATGGCAGTAATATTTCCCCAAACATGGCGGTAATATCACCCCAAACATGGCAGTAATATCTCCACAAACATGGCAGTAATATCACCCCAAACATGGCAGTAATATCTGCACAAACAAGGCAGTAATATCTCCCAAAACAGGGCAGCAAAAGCACCGCAAACATGCCGGTAATATCTCCCAAAACATGGCAGTAATATCACCTAAAACATGGCAGTAATATCACTCCAAACATGGCAATAATATCACGCCAAACATGGCAGTAATATCACTCCAAACATGGCAGAAATATCACCTCCAAACATGGCAGTAATATCTCCCCAAACATGGCAGTAATATCACCCCAAACATTGCAGCAATATCTCCCCAAACATGGCAGTAATATCACCCAATCATGGCACTAATATCACCTAAAACATGGCAGTAATATCACTCCAAACATGGCAATAATATCACGCCAAACATGGCAGTAATATCACTCCAAACATGGCAGTAATATCACCTCCAAACATGGCAGTAATATCTCCCCAAACATGGCAGTAATATCACTCCAAACATGGCAATAATATCACGCCAAACATGGCAGTAATATCACTCCAAACATGGCAGTAATATCACCTCCAAACATGGCAGTAATATCTCCCCAAACATGGCAGTAATATCACCCCAAACATGGCAGTAATATCTCCCCAAACATGGCAGTAATATCACCCCAAACATGGCAGTAATATCACCCCAGACATGGCAGTACTATCTCCCCAAACATGGCAGTAATATCACCACAAACATGGCAGTAATATTTCCCCAAACATGGCAGTAATATCACCTCCAAACATGGCAGTAATATCTCCCCAAACATGGCAGTAATATCACCCCAAACATGGCAGTAATATCAGTCCAAACATGGCAGTAGTATCACCACAAACATGGTAGTAATATCTCACCAAACATGGCAGTAATATCTCCCCAAACATGTCAGTAATATCACCACAAACATGACAGTAATTTCACGACAAACATGGCAGTAATATCGCCCCAAACATGGCAGTAATATCTCCCAAACATGGCAATAATATCACCCCAAACATGGCAATAATATCTTTCCAAACATAGCAGTAATATCACTCCAACCATGGCAGTAATATCACCCCAAACATGGCAATAATATCACGCCAAACATGGCAGTAATATCACCCCAAACATGGCAGTAATATCACCCCAAACATTGCAGTAATATTTCCCCAAACATGGCAGTAATATCAACCCAAACATGGCAGTAATATCTCCCCAAACATGGCAGTAATATTACGCCCAAACATGGCAGTAATATCACTCCAACCATGACAGTAATATCAGCCCAAACATGGCAGTAATATCACCCCCAAACATGTCAATAATATCACTCCAAACATGTCAATAATATCACGACAAACATGGCAGTAATATCTCCCCAAACATGGCAGTAATATCACTCGTAGATATGACAGTAACATCACTGCTAACATGGCAGTAATATCTCCCCAAACATGGCAGTAAAGCACCCCAAACATGGCAGCAATATCATCCCAAACATGGCAGTAATATCTCGCCAAACATGGCAGTAATATCTCCACAAACATGGCAGTAATATCACCTCAAACATGGCAGTAATATCTCCCCAAACAAGGCGGTAATATCACCCCAAACATGGCAGTAATATCTCCACAAACATGGCAGTAATGTCACCCCAAACATGGCAGTAATATCACCCCAAACATGGCAGTAATATCTCCCCAAACATGGCAGTAATATCACCCCAAACATGGCAGTAATATCACCCCATACATGGCAGTAATATCTCCCCAAACATGGCAGTAATATCACCACAAACATGGCAGTAATATTTCCCCAAACATGGCAGTAATATCACCTACAAACATAGCAGTAATATCTCCCCAAACATGGCAGTAATATCACTCCAAACATGGCAATAATATCACGCCAAACATGGCAGTAATATCACTCCAAACATGGCAGTAATATCTCCCCAAACATGGCAGTAATATCACCCCAAACATGGCAGCAATATCTCCCCAAACATGGCAGTAATATCACCCCAAACATGGCACTAATATCACCCCAAACATGGCAGTAATATCAGTCCAAACATGGCAGTAGTATCACCACAAACATGGCAGTAATATCACTCCAAACATGGCAATAATATCACGCCAAACATGGCAGTAATATCACTCCAAACATGGCAGTAATATCACCTCCAAACATGGCAGTAATATCTCCCCAAACATGGCAGTAATATCACTCCAAACATGGCAATAATATCACGCCAGACATGGCAGTAATATCACTCCAAACATGGCAGTAATATCACCTCCAAACATGGCAGTAATATCTCCCCAAACATGGCAGTAATATCACCCCAAACATGGCAGTAATATCTCCCCAAACATGGCAGTAATATCACCCCAAACATGGCAGTAATATCACCCCAGACATGGCAGTAATATCTCCCCAAACATGGCAGTAATATCACCACAAACATGGCAGTAATATTTCCCCAAACATGGCAGTAATATCACCTCCAAACATGGCAGTAATATCTCGCCAAACATGGCAGTAATATCACCCCAAACATGGCAGTAATATCAGTCCAAACATGGCAGTAGTATCACCACAAACATGGTAGTAATATCTCACCAAACATGGCAGTAATATCTCCCCAAACATGTCAGTAATATCACCACAAACATGACAGTAATATCACCACAAACATGGCAGTAATATCGCCGCAAACATGGCAGTAATATCTCCCAAACATGGCAATAATATCACCCCAAACATGGCAATAATATCTTTCCAACCATGGCAGTAATATCACCACAAACATGGCAGTAATATCTCCCCACACATGGCAGTAATATCTCCCCAAACATGGCACTAATATCACCCCAAACATGGCAGTAATATCACTCCAAACATGGCAATAATATCACGCCAAACATGGCAGTAATATCACTCCAAACATGGCAGTAATATCACCTCCAAACATGGCAGTAATATCTCCCCAAACATGGCAGTAATATCACCCCAAACATGGCAGCAATATCACCCCAAACATGGCAGTAATATCACCCCAGACATGGCAGTAATATCTCCCCAAACATGGCAGTAATATCACCACAAACATGGCGGTAATATCTCCCCACACATGGCAGTAATATCACCCCAAACATGGCAGCAATATCACCCCAAACATGGCAGTAAAGCACCCCAAACATGGCAGTAATATCACCCCAAACATTGCAAGTACTATTTCCCCGAACAAGGCAGTAATATCACCCCGAACATGGCAGTAATATCTCCCCAAACATGGCAGTAATATCACCCCAAACATGGCAGCAATATCACCCCAAACATGGCAGTAATATCACCTCCAAACATGGCAGTAATATCTCCCCAAACATGGCAGTAATATCACCTCCAAACATGGCAGTCATATCTCCCCAAACATGGCAGTAATATAACCCCAAACATTGCAGCAATATCACCCCAAACATGGCAGTAATATCACCCCAAACATGGCAGTAATATCTCCCCAAACATGGCAGTAATATCACTCCAAACATTGCAGTAGTATTTCCCCAAACATGGCAGTAATATCAACCCAAACATGGCAGTAATATCTCCCCAAACATGGCAGTAATATCACTCCAAACATGGCAATAATATCACGCCAAACATGGCAGTAATACCACTCCAAACATGGCAGTAATATCACCTCCAAACATGGCAGTAATATCTCCCCAAACATGGCAGTAATATCACCCCAAACTTGGCAGCAATATCTCCCCAAACATGGCAGTAATATTACCCCAAACATGGCACTAATATCACCCCAAACATGGCAGTAATATCAGTCCAAACATGGCAGTAGTATCACCACAAACATGGCAGTAATATCACTCCAAACATGGCAATAATATCACGCCAAACATGGCAGTAATATCACTCCAAACATGGCAGTAATATCACCTCCAAACATGGCAGTAATATCTCCCCAAACATGGCAGTAATATCACTCCAAACATGGCAATAATATCACGCCAAACATGGCAGTAATATCACTCCAAACATGGCAGTAATATCACCTCCAAACATGGCAGTAATATCTCCCCAAACATGGCAGTAATATCACCCCAAACATGGCAGTAATATCTCCCCAAACATGGCAGTAATATCACCCCAAACATGGCAGTAATATCACCCCAGACATGGCAGTAATATCTCCCCAAACATGGCAGTAATATCACCACAAACATGGCAGTAATATTTCCCCAAACATGGCAGTAATATCACCTCCAAACATGGCAGTAATATCTCCCCAAACATGGCAGTAATATCACCCCAAACATTGCAGTAATATTTCCCCAAACATGACAGTAATATCACCCGAAACATGGCTGTAATATCTCCCCAAACATGGCAGTAATATCACCCCAAACATGGCAGCAATATCACCCCAAACATGGCAGTAATATCACCCCAAACATGGCAGTAATATCTCCCCAAACATGACAGTAATATCACCTCCAAACATGGTAGTAATATCTCCCCAAACATGGCAGTAATATCACCCCAAACATGGCAGCTATATCACCCCAAACATGGCAGTAATATCACCTCAAACATGGCAGTAATATCTCCCCAAACATGGCAGTAATATCACCCCAAACATTGCAGTAATATTTCCCCAAACATGGCAGTAATATCAACCCAAACATGGCAGTAATATCTCCCCAAACATGGCAGTAATATTACGCCCAAACATGCCAGTAATATCACTCCAACCATGCCAGTAATATCAGCACAAACATGGCAGTAATATCACCCCCAAACATGTCAATAATATCACTCCAAACATGTCAATAATATCACGACAAACATGGCAGTAATATCTCCCCGAACATGGCAGTAATATCACCCCGAACATGGCAGTAATATCTCCCCAAACATGGCAGTAATATCACCCCAAACATTGCAGCAATATTTCCCCAAACATGGCAGTAATATCACCCCAAACATGGCAGTAATATCACCCCAAACATGGCAGCAATTTCAACCCAAACATGGCAGTAATATCTCCCCAAACATGTCAGTAATATCACCCCAAACATTGCAGTAATATTTCCCCAAACATGGCAGTAATATCAACCCAAACATGGCAGTAATATCTCCCCAAACATGGCAGTAATATTACGCCCAAACATGGCAGTAATATCACTCCAATCATGGCAGTAATATCAGCCCAAACATGGCAGTAATATCACCCCCAAACATGTCAATAATATCACTCCAAACATGTCAATAATATCACGACAAACATGGCAGTAATATCTCCCCAAACATGGCAGTAATATCACTCGTAGATATGACAGTAACATCACTGCTAACATGGCAGTAATATCTCCCCAAACATGGCAGTAATATCACCCCAAACATGGCAGCAATATCATCCCAAACATGGCAGTAATATCTCGCCAAACATGGCAGTAATATCTCCACAAACATGGCAGTAATATCACCTCATACATGGCAGTAATATCTCCCCAAACAAGGCGGTAATATCACCCCAAACATGGCAGTAATATCTCCACAAACATGGCAGTAATATCACCCCAAACACGGCAGTAATATCTGCACAAACAAGGCAGTAATATCTCCCAAAACAGGGCAGTAAAAGCACCGCAAACATGGCTGTAATATCTCCCAAAACATGGCAGTAATATTTCCCCAAATATGGCAGTAATATCTCCCCAAACATGGCACTAATATCACCCCAAACATGGCAGTAATATCACTCCAAATATGGCAATAATATCACGCCAAACATGGCAGTAATATCACTCCAAACATGGCAGTAATATCACCTCCAAACATGGCAGTAATATCTCCCCAAACATGGCAGTAATATCACCCCAAACATGGCAGCAATATCACCCCAAACATGGCAGTAATATCACCCCAGACATGGCAGTAATATCTCCCCAAACATGGCAGTAATATCACCACAAACATGGCAGTAATATCTCCCCACACATGGCAGTAATATCACCCCAAACATGGCAGCAATATCACCCCAAACATGGCAGTAAAGCACTCCAAACATGGCAGTAATATCTCCCCAAACATGGCAGTAATATCACCCCAAACATTGCAGTAATATTTCCCCGAACATGGCAGTAATATCACCCCGAACATGGCAGTAATATCTCCCCAAACATGGCAGTAATATCACCCCAAACATGGCAGCAATATCACCCCAAATATGGCAGTAATATCACCCCAGACATGGCAGTAATATCTCCCCAAACATGGCAGTAATATCACCTCAAAACATGGCAGTAATATCTCCCCAAACATGGCAGTAATATCACCCCAAACATGGCAGCAATATCACCCCAAAAATGGCAGTAATATCACCCCAAACATGGCAGTAATATCTCCCCAAACATGGCAGTAATATCACCCCAAACATTGCAGTAATATTTCCCCAAACATGGCAGTAATATCAACCCAAACATGGAAGTAATATCTCCCCAAACATTGCAGTAATATTACGCCCAAACATGGCATTAATATCACTCCAACCATGGCATTAATATCAGCCCAAACATGGCAGTAATATCACCCCCAAACATGTCAATAATATCACTCCAAACATGTCAATAATATCACGACAAACATGGCAGTAATATCTCCCCAAACACGGCAGTAATATCACTCGTAGATATGACAGTAATATCACTGCTAACATGGCAGTAATATTTCCCCAAACATGGCAGTAATATCACCCGAAACATGGCAGCAATATCATCCCAAACATGGCAGTAATATCTCGCCAAACATGGCAGTAATATCAACACAAACATGGCAGTAATATCACCTCAAACATGGCAGTAATATCTCCCCAAACATGGCGGTAATATCACCCCAAACATGGCAGTAATATCTCCACAAACATGGCAGTAATATCACCCCAAACATGGCAGTAATATCTGCACAAACAAGGCAGTAATATCTCCCAAAACAGGGCCGTAAAAGCTCCGCAAACATGCCTGTAATATCTCCCAAAACATGGCAGTAATATCACCACAAACATGGCAGTAATATCTCCCCAAACATGGCAGTAATATCTCCCCAAACATGGCAGTAATATCACCCAAACATGGCACTAATATCACCTAAAACATGGCAGTAATATCACTCCAAACATGGCAATAATATCACGCCAAACATGGCAGTAATATCACTCCAAACATGGCAGTAATATCACCTCCAAACATGGCAGTAATATCTCCCCAAACATGGCAGTAATATCACCCCAAACATGGCAGCAATATCTCCCCAAACATGGCAGTAATATCACCCCAAACATGGCACTAATATCACCCCAAACATGGCAGTAATATCAGTCCAAACATGGCAGTAGTATCACCACAAACATGGCAGTAATATCACTCCAAACATGGCAATAATATCACGCCAAACATGGCAGTAATATCACTCCAAACATGGCAGTAATATCACCTCCAAACATGGCAGTAATATCTCCCCAAACATGGCATTAATATTACGCCCAAACATGGCAGTAATATCACTCCAACCATGGCAGTAATATCAGCCCAAACAAGGCGGTAATATCACCCCAAACATGGCAGTAATATCTCCACAAACATGGCAGTAATATCACCCCAAACACTGCAGTAATATCTGCACAAACAAGGCTGTAATAGCTCCCAAAACAGGGCAGTAAAAGCACCGCAAACATGGCTGTAATATCTCCCAAAACATGGCAGTAATATCACCACAAACATGGCAGTAATATCTCCCCAAATATGGCAGTAATATCTCCCCAAACATGGCACTAATATCACCCCAAACATGGCAGTAATATCACTCCAAATATGGCAATAATATCACGCCAAACATGGCAGTAATATCAATCCAAACATGGCAGTAATATCACCTCAAAACATGGCAGCAATATCACCCCAAACATGGCAGTAATATCACCCCAGACATGGCAGTAATATCTCCCCAAACATGGCAGTAATATCACCACAAACATGGCAGTAATATCTCCCCACACATGGCAGTAATATCACCCCAAACATGGCAGCAATATCACCCCAAACATGGCAGTAAAGCACTCCAAACATGGCAGTAATATCTCCCCAAACATGGCAGTAATATCACCCCAAACATTGCAGTAATATTTCCCCGAACATGGCAGTAATATCACCCCGAACATGGCTGTAATATCTCCCCAAACATGGCAGTAATATCACTCCAAACATGGCAGTAATATCACCTCCAAACATGGCAGTAATATCTCCCCAAACATGGCAGTAATATCACCCCAAACATGGCAGCAATATCTCCCCAAACATGGCAGTAATATCACCCCAAACATGGCACTAATATCACCCCAAACATGGCAGTAATATCAGTCCAAACATGGCAGTAGTATCACCACAAACATGGCAGTAATATCACTCCAAACATGGCAATAATATCACGCCAAACATGGCAGTAATATCTCGCCAAACATGGCAGTAATATCAACACAAACATGGCAGTAATATCACCTCAAACATGGCAGTAATATCTCCCCAAACATGGCGGTAATATCACCCCAAACATGGCAGTAATATCTCCACAAACATGGCAGTAATATCACCCCAAACATGGCAGTAATATCTGCACAAACAAGGCAGTAATATCTCCCAAAACAGGGCCGTAAAAGCTCCGCAAACATGCCTGTAATATCTCCCAAAACATGGCAGTAATATCACCACAAACATGGCAGTAATATCTCCCCAAACATGGCAGTAATATCTCCCCAAACATGGCAGTAATATCACCCAAACATGGCACTAATATCACCTAAAACATGGCAGTAATATCACTCCAAACATGGCAATAATATCACGCCAAACATGGCAGTAATATCACTCCAAACATGGCAGTAATATCACCTCCAAACATGGCAGTAATATCTCCCCAAACATGGCAGTAATATCACCCCAAACATGGCAGCAATATCTCCCCAAACATGGCAGTAATATCACCCCAAACATGGCACTAATATCACCCCAAACATGGCAGTAATATCAGTCCAAACATGGCAGTAGTATCACCACAAACATGGCAGTAATATCACTCCAAACATGGCAATAATATCACGCCAAACATGGCAGTAATATCACTCCAAACATGGCAGTAATATCACCTCCAAACATGGCAGTAATATCTCCCCAAACATGGCATTAATATTACGCCCAAACATGGCAGTAATATCACTCCAACCATGGCAGTAATATCAGCCCAAACAAGGCGGTAATATCACCCCAAACATGGCAGTAATATCTCCACAAACATGGCAGTAATATCACCCCAAACACTGCAGTAATATCTGCACAAACAAGGCTGTAATAGCTCCCAAAACAGGGCAGTAAAAGCACCGCAAACATGGCTGTAATATCTCCCAAAACATGGCAGTAATATCACCACAAACATGGCAGTAATATCTCCCCAAATATGGCAGTAATATCTCCCCAAACATGGCACTAATATCACCCCAAACATGGCAGTAATATCACTCCAAATATGGCAATAATATCACGCCAAACATGGCAGTAATATCAATCCAAACATGGCAGTAATATCACCTCAAAACATGGCAGCAATATCACCCCAAACATGGCAGTAATATCACCCCAGACATGGCAGTAATATCTCCCCAAACATGGCAGTAATATCACCACAAACATGGCAGTAATATCTCCCCACACATGGCAGTAATATCACCCCAAACATGGCAGCAATATCACCCCAAACATGGCAGTAAAGCACTCCAAACATGGCAGTAATATCTCCCCAAACATGGCAGTAATATCACCCCAAACATTGCAGTAATATTTCCCCGAACATGGCAGTAATATCACCCCGAACATGGCTGTAATATCTCCCCAAACATGGCAGTAATATCACTCCAAACATGGCAGTAATATCACCTCCAAACATGGCAGTAATATCTCCCCAAACATGGCAGTAATATCACCCCAAACATGGCAGCAATATCTCCCCAAACATGGCAGTAATATCACCCCAAACATGGCACTAATATCACCCCAAACATGGCAGTAATATCAGTCCAAACATGGCAGTAGTATCACCACAAACATGGCAGTAATATCACTCCAAACATGGCAATAATATCACGCCAAACATGGCAGTAATATCACTCCAAACATGGCAGTAATATCACCTCCAAACATGGCAGTAATATCTCCCCAAACATGGCAGTAATATTACGCCCAAACATGGCAGTAATATCACTCCAACCATGGCAGTAATATCAGCCCAAACAAGGCGGTAATATCACCCCAAACATGGCAGTAATATCTCCACAAACATGGCAGTAATATCACCCCAAACACGGCAGTAATATCTGCACAAACAAGGCTGTAATAGCTCCCAAAACAGGGCAGTAAAAGCACCGCAAACATGGCTGTAATATCTCCCAAAACATGGCAGTAATATCACCACAAACATGGCAGTAATATCTCCCCAAATATGGCAGTAATATCTCCCCAAACATGGCACTAATATCACCCCAAACATGGCAGTAATATCACTCCAAATATGGCAATAATATCACGCCAAACATGGCAGTAATATCACTCCAAACATGGCAGTAATATCACCTCCAAACATGGCAGTAATATTTCCCCAAACATGGCAGTAATATCACCCCAAACATGGCAGCAATATCACCCCAAACATGGCAGTAATATCACCCCAGACATGGCAGTAATATCTCCCCAAACATGGCAGTAATATCACCACAAACATGGCAGTAATATCTCCCCACACATGGCAGTAATATCACCCCAAACATGGCAGTAATATCACCCCAAACATGGCAGTAAAGCACTCCAAACATGGCAGTAATATCTCCCCAAAGATGGCAGTAATATCACCCCAAACATTGCAGTAATATTTCCCCGAACATGGCAGTAATATCACCCCGAACATGGCAGTAATATCTCCCCAAACATGGCAGTAATATCACCCCAAACATGGCAGCAATATCACCCCAAACATGGCAGTAATATCACCCCAAACACGGCAGTAATATCTCCTCAAACATGGCAGTAATATCACCTCCAAACATGGCAGTAATATCTCCCCAAACATGGCAGTAATATCACCCCAAACATGGCAGCAATATCACCCCAAACATGGCAGTAATATCACCCCAAACATGGCAGTAATATCTCCCCAAACATGGCAGTAATATCACCCCAAACATTGCAGTAATATTTCCCCAAACATGGCAGTAATATCAACCCAAACATGGAAGTACTATCTCCCCAAACATTGCAGTAATATTACGCCCAAACATGGCAGTAATATCACTCCAACCATGGCATTAATATCAGCCCAAACATGGCAGTAATATCACCCCCAAACATGTCAATAATATCACTCCAAACATGTCAATAATATCACGACAAACATGGCAGTAATATCTCCCCAAACATGGCAGTAATATCACTCGTAGATATGACAGTAATATCACTGCTAACATGGCAGTAATATCTCCCCAAACATGGCAGTAATATCACCCCAAACATGGCAGCAATATCATCCCAAACATGGCAGTAATATCACCTCAAACATGGCAGTAATATCTCCCCAAACATGGCGGTAATATCACCCCAAACATGGCAGTAATATCTCCACAAACATGGCAGTAATATCATCCCAAACATGGCAGTAATATCTGCACAAACAAGGCAGTAATATCTCCCAAAACAGGGCCGTAAAAGCACCGCAAACATGCCTGTAATATCTCCCAAAACATGGCAGTAATATCACCACAAACATGGCAGTAATATCTCCCCAAACATGGCAGTAATATCTCCCCAAACATGGCAGTAATATCACCCAAACATGGCACTAATATCACCTAAAACATGGCAGTAATATCACTCCAAACATGGCAATAATATCACGCCAAACATGGCAGTAATATCACTCCAAACATGGCAGTAATATCACCTCCAAACATGGCAGTAATATCTCCCCAAACATGGCAGTAATATCACCCCAAACATGGCAGCAATATCTCCCCAAACATGGCAAAAATATCACCCCAAACATGGCACTAATATCACCCCAAACATGGCAGTAATATCAGTCCAAACATGGCAGTAGTATCACCACAAACATGGCAGTAAGATCACTCCAAACATGGCAATAATATCACGCCAAACATGGCAGTAATATCACTCCAAACATGGCAGTAATATCACCTCCAAACATGGCAGTAATATCTCCCCAAACATGGCAGTAATATCACTCCAAACATGGCAATAATATCACGCCAAACATGGCAGTAATATCACCTCCAAACATGGCAGTAATATCACTCCAAACATGGCAGTAATATCACCTCCAAACATAGCAGTAATATCTCCCCAAACATGGCAGTAATATCACCCCAAACATGGCAGTAATATCTCCCCAAACATGGCAGTAATATCACCCCAAACATGGCAGTAATATCACCCCAGACATGGCAGTAATATCTCCCCAAACATGGCAGTAATATCACCACAAACATGGCAGTAATATTTCCCCAAACATGGCAGTAATATCACCTCCAAACATGGCAGTAATATCTCCCCAAACATGGCAGTAATATCACCCCAAACATGGCAGTAATATCAGTCCAAACATGGCAGTAGTATCACCACAAACATGGTAGTAATATCTCACCAAACATGGCAGTAATATCTCCCCAAACATGTCAGTAATATCACCACAAACATGACAGTAATGTCACCACAAACATGGCAGTAATATCGCCCCAAACATGGCAGTAATATCTCCCAAACATGGCAATAATATCACCCCAAAGACGGCAATAATATCTTTCCAAACATAGCAGTAATATCACTCCAACCATGGCAGTAATATCACCCCAAACATGGCAATAATATCACGCCAAACATGGCAGTAATATCACCCCAAACATGGCAGTAATATCACCCCAAACATTGCAGTAATATTTCCCCAAACATGGCAGTAATATCAACCCAAACATGGCAGTAATATCTCCCCAAACATGGCAGTAATATTACGCCCAAACATGGCAGTAATATCACTCCAACCATGGCAGTAATACCATCCCAAACATGGCAGTAATATCACCCCCAAACATGTCAATAATATCACTCCAAACATGTCAATAATATCACGACAAACATGGCAGTAATATCTCCCCAAACATGGCAGTAATATCACTCGTAGATATGACAGTAACATCACTGCTAACATGGCAGTAATATCTCCCCAAACATGGCAGTAATATCACCCCAAACATGGCAGCAATATCATCCCAAACATGGCAGTAATATCACTCCAAACATGGCAATAATATCAGTCCAAACATGGCAGTAGTATCACCACAAACATGGCAGTAATATCACACCAAACATGGCAATAATATCACGCCAAACATGGCAGTAATATCACTCCAAACATGGCAGTAATATCACCTCCAAACATGGCAGTAATATCTCCCCAAACATGGCAGTAATATTACGCCCAAACATGGCAGTAATATCACTCCAACCATGGCAGTAATATCAGCCCAAACATGGCAGTAATATCACCCCCAAACATGTCAATAATATCACTCCAAACATGTCAATAATATCACGACAAACATGGCAGTAATATCTCCCCAAACATGGCAGTAATATCACTCGTAGATATGACAGTAACATCACTGCTAACATGGCAGTAATATCTCCCCAAACATGGCAGTAATATCACCCAAAACATGGCAGCAATATCATCCCAAACATGGCAGTAATATCTCGCCAAACATGGCAGTAATATCTCCACAAACATGGCAGTAATATCACCTCATACATGGCAGTAATATCTCCCCAAACAAGGCGGTAATATCACCCCAAACATGGCAGTAATATCTCCACAAACATGGCAGTAATATCACCCCAAATATGGCAGTAATATCACTCCAAATATGGCAATAATATCACGCCAAACATGGCAGTAATATCATCCCCAAACATGTCAATAATATCACTCCAAACATGTCAATAATATCACGACAAACATGGCAGTAATAACTCCCCAAACATTGCAGTAATATCAACCCAAACATGGCAGTAATATCTCCCAAACATGGCAATAATATCACCCCGAACATGACAATAATATCTCCCCAAACATGGCAGAAATATCACCCCCAAGCATGGCCGTAATATCTCCCCAAACATGGCAGTAATATTACACCAAACATGGGAGTAATGTCTCCCCAAACATGGCAGTAATATCTCCCCAAACATGCCAGTAATATCACCCCAAACATGGCAGTAACATCTCCCCAAATATGGCGGTAATATCGCCCCAAACTTGGAAGTAATATCTCCCAAACATGGCAATAATATCACCCCACACATGGCAAAAATATCTCCCCAAACATGACAGTAATATCACTCCAAACATGGCATTAATATCACTCCAAACATGGCAGTAATATTGTTGTAGAGAGTAGAAATATATATATAGACTTAGGCATTAGGCACCTGCTGGATATTTAAAACTCACATAAGCTTAAATGGACACACACATAAAATGGCTGCCCAGGCATTATGGGAAATCAGGTAGTCAAACTGTGAACTGTTGAACGTTCACTGACCGAGCAATAACCCTGTGAGGCCCACTGTAGGAATGCCTGGGAAGACAGAGATAAGAAGGAAACCATCTCCTGTGAACAAGGCCATAAACCAATTAATTCCCCAGGAAGAAAGATAAGAGGGAAACCATTTGCTGTAAACAAGGCTATATACCAATTATTTCTCCCAGATGAAAGAACTAGGGAGAGAACCTATAAAGCCATCGATCAGCCCAAGCTGACAATAACCGAACATATGGTTCCCTGGATACTAGGAGAATTCTATTGGGTTAAAAGAACCTATATGTAATCTATAATCATTGTGATTGGCTTGTGTCCAGCCGTGATGGGCTGTGTAACTGTAGTAAACTGTTTTGTAACTGTTGTGAAACATATAAAGGTACATGTAACTCTTTGTTCTGTGGAGATAAACCTGGATACGGTCCTGTGTGTTTCCTCCCCGCTGAGCGTTATTAAATGCCGCCAGGCATTGGAACCGACTCTGAGTGTTGAGTGATTCTTCTAAGAAAACACTAACGCTAACAAATATAAGCCCAAACATGGCATTAATATCTCCACAAACATGGCAATAATATCTCCCCAAACATGGCAGTAATATCACTCCAAACATTGCAGTAATATCACCCCAAACATGGCAGTAATATCTCCACAAACATGGCAGTAATATCTTCCCAAACATGTAAGTAATATCACCACAAACATGGCAATAATATCACCACAAACATGGCAGTAATAACGCCCCAAACATGGCAATAATTTCTCCCTAAACATGGCAGTAATATCACACCAACCATGGCATTAATATCACCACAAACATGGCAATAATATCACGCCAAACATGGCAGTAATATCACTCCAAACATGGCATTAATATCACTCCAAACATGGCAGTAATATAAGCCCAAACATGGCATTAATATCTCCACAAACATGGCAATAATATCTCCCCAAACGTGGCAGAAATATCACCACAAACATTGCAATAATATCACCACAAACATGGCAGTAATAACGCCCCAAATATGGCAATAATTTCTCCCCAAACATGGCAGTAATATCACTCCAACCAAGCAGTAATATCACCCCAAACATGGCAATAATATAACGCCAAACATGGCAGTAATATCACCCCAAACATGGCAGTAATATCACCTCCAAACATGGCAGTAATATCACCCCAAACATGGCAATAATAACTCCCCAAACATTGCAGTAATATCAACCCAAACATGGCAGTAATATCTCCCCAAACATGGCGGTAATATCGCCCCAAACTTGGAAGTAATATCTCCCAAACATGGCAATAATATCACCCGACACATGGCAAAAATATCTCCCCAAAAATGGCAGTAATATCACTCCAAACATGGCATTAATATCACTCCAAACATGGCAATAATATCTCCCCAAACGTGGCAGTAATATCACTCCAAACATTGCAATAATATCACCCCAAACATGGCAGTAATATCTCCCCAAACATGGCAGTAATATCTCCCCAAACATGTCAGTAATATCACCACAAACATGGCAATAATATCACCACAAACATGGCAGTAATAATGCCCCAAACATGGCAATAATTTCTCCCCAAACATGGCAGTAATATCACTCCAACCCAGGCAGTAATATCATCCCAAACATGGCAATAATATCACGCCAAACATGGCAGTAATATCACCCCAAACATGGCAGTAATATCACCTCCAAACATGGCAGTAATATCACCCCAAACATGGCAATAATAACACCCCAAACATTGCAGTAATATCAACCCAAACATGGCAGTAATACCTCCCAAACATGGCAATAATATCACCCCAAACATGGCAATAATATCTCCCCAAACATGGCAGAAATATCACCCGAAACATGGCCGTAATATCTCCCCAAACAAGGCAGTAATATCACACTAAACATGGCAGTATTGTCTCCCCAAACCTGGCAGTAATATCTCCCCAAACATGTCAGTAATATCACCCCAAACATGGCAGTAATATCTCTCCAAACATGGCAGTAATATCACCCCAAACATGGCAGTAATATCAGTCCAAACATGGCAGTAGTATCACCACAAACATGGTAGTAATATCTCACCAAACATGGCAGTAATATCTCCCCAAACATGGCAGTAATATCACCACAAACATGACAGTAATATCACCACAAACATGGCAGTAATATCGCCCCAAACATGGTAGTAATATCTCCCAAACATGGCAATAATATCACCCCAAACATGGCAATAATATCTCCCCAAACTTAGCAGTAATATCACTCCAACCATGGCAGTAATATCACCCCAAACATGGCAATAATATCACCCCAAACATGGCAGTAATATCACCCCAAACATGGCAGTAATATCACGTCCACACATGGCAGTAATATCTCCCCAAACATGGCAGTAATATCACCCCAAACATGGCAGCAATATCACCCCAAACATGGCAGTAATATCACCCCAAACATGGCAGTAATATCTCCCCAAACATGGCAGTAATATCACCCCAAACATTGCAGCAATATTTCCCCAAACATGGCAGTAATATCACCCCAAACATGGCAGTAATATCTCCCCAAACATGGCAGTAATATCACCCCAAACATGGCAGCAATATCACCCCAAACATGGCAGTAATATCTCCCCAAACATGGCAGTAATATCACCCCAAACATTGCAGTAATATTTCCCCAAACATGGCAGTAATATCAACCCAAACATGGAAGTAGTATCTCCCCAAACATTGCAGTAATATTACGCCCAAACATGGCAGTAATATCACTCCAACCATGGCATTAATATCAGCCCAAACATGGCAGTAATATCACCCCCAAACATGTCAATAATATCACTCCAAACATGTCAATAATATCACGACAAACATGGCAGTAATATCTCCCCAAACACGGCAGTAATATCACTCGTAGATATGACAGTAATATCACTGCTAACATGGCAGTAATATCTCCCCAAACATGGCAGTAATATCACCCCAAACATGGCAGCAATATCATCCCAAACATGGCAGTAATATCTCGCCAAACATGGCAGTAATATCAACACAAACATGGCAGTAATATCACCTCAAACATGGCAGTAATATCTCCCCAAACATGGCGGTAATATCACCCCAAACATGGCAGTAATATCTCCACAAACATGGCAGTAATATCACCCCAAACATGGCAGTAATATCTGCACAAACAAGGCAGTAATATCTCCCAAAACAGGGCCGTAAAAGCACCGCAAACATGCCTGTAATATCTCCCAAAACATGGCAGTAATATCACCACAAACATGGCAGTAATATCTCCCCAAACATGGCAGTAATATCTCCCCAAACATGGCAGTAATATCACCCAAACATGGCACTAATATCACCTAAAACATGGCAGTAATATCACTCCAAACATGGCAGTAATATCACCTCCAAACATGGCAGTAATATCTCCCCAAACACGGCAGTAATATCACTCCAAACATGGCAATAATATCACGCCAAACATGGCAGTAATATCACTCCAAACATGGCAGTAATATCACCTCCAAACATGGCAGTAATATCTCCCCAAACATGGCAGTAATATCACCCCAAACATGGCAGTAATATCTCCCCAAACATGGCAGTAATATCACCCCAAACATGGCAGTAATATCACCCCAGACATGGCAGTACTATCTCCCCAAACATGGCAGTAATATCACCACAAACATGGCAGTAATATTTCCCCAAACATGGCAGTAATATCACCTCCAAACATGGCAGTAATATCTCCCCAAACATGGCAGTAATATCACCCCAAACATGGCAGTAATATCAGTCCAAACATGGCAGTAGTATCACCACAAACATGGTAGTAATATCTCACCAAACATGGCAGTAATATCTCCCCAAACATGTCAGTAATATCACCACAAACATGACAGTAATTTCACGACAAACATGGCAGTAATATCGCCCCAAACATGGCAGTAATATCTCCCAAACATGGCAATAATATCACCCCAAACATGGCAATAATATCACGCCAAACATGGCAGTAATATCACTCCAAACATGGCAGTAATATCACCTCCAAACATGGCAGTAATATCTCCCCAAACATGGCAGTAATATCACCCCAAACATGGCAGCAATATCTCCCCAAACATGGCAGTAATATCACCCCAAACATGGCACTAATATCACCCCAAACATGGCAGTAATATCAGTCCAAACATGGCAGTAGTATCACCACAAACATGGCAGTAATATCACTCCAAACATGGCAATAATATCACGCCAAACATGGCAGTAATATCACTCCAAACATGGCAGTAATATCACCTCCAAACATGGCAGTAATATCTCCCCAAACATGGCAGTAATATCACCCCAAACATGGCAGCAATATCACCCCAAACATGGCAGTAATATCACCCCAGACATGGCAGTAATATCTCCCCAAACATGGCAGTAATATCACCACAAACATGGCAGTAATATCTCCCCAAATATGGCAGTAATATCTCCCCAAACATGGCACTAATATCACCCCAAACATGGCAGTAATATCACTCCAAATATGGCAATAATATCACGCCAAACATGGCAGTAATATCACTCCAAACATGGCAGTAATATCACCTCCAAACATGGCAGTAATATCTCCCCAAACATGGCAGTAATATCACCCCAAACATGGCAGCAATATCACCCCAAACATGGCAGTAATATCACCCCAGACATGGCAGTAATATCTCCCCAAACATGGCAGTAATATCACCACAAACATGGCAGTAATATCTCCCCACACATGGCAGTAATATCACCCCAAACATGGCAGCAATATCACCCCAAACATGGCAGTAAAGCACTCCAAACATGGCAGTAATATCTCCCCAAACATGGCAGTAATATCACCCCAAACATTGCAGTAATATTTCCCCGAACATGGCAGTAATATCACCCCGAACATGGCAGTAATATCTCCCCAAACATGGCAGTAATATCACCCCAAACATGGCAGCAATATCAGCCCAAACATGGCACTAATATCACCTAAAACATGGCAGTAATATCACTCCAAACATGGCAATAATATCACGCCAAACATGGCAGTAATATCACTCCAAACATGGCAGTAATATCACCTCCAAACATGGCAGTAATATCTCCCCAAACATGGCAGTAATATCACCCCAAACATGGCAGCAATATCTCCCCAAACATGGCAGTAATATCACCCCAAACATGGCACTAATATCACCCCAAACATGGCAGTAATATCAGTCCAAACATGGCAGTAGTATCACCACAAACATGGCAGTAGTATCACTCCAAATATGGCAATAATATCACGCCAAACATGGCAGTAATATCACTCCAAACATGGCAGTAATATCACCTCCAAACATGGCAGTAATATCTCCCCAAACATGGCAGTAATATTACGCCCAAACATGGCAGTAATATCACTCCAACCATGGCAGTAATATCAGCCCAAACAAGGCGGTAATATCACCCCAAACATGGCAGTAATATCTCCACAAACATGGCAGTAATATCACCCCAAACACGGCAGTAATATCTGCACAAACAAGGCTGTAATAGCTCCCAAAACAGGGCAGTAAAAGCACCGCAAACATGGCTGTAATATCTCCCAAAACATGGCAGTAATATCACCACAAACATGGCAGTAATATCACCTCCAAACATGGCAGTAATATCTCCCCAAACATGGCAGTAATATCACCCCAAACATGGCAGTAATATCAGTCCAAACATGGCAGTAGTATCACCACAAACATGGTAGTAATATCTCACCAAACATGGCAGTAATATCTCCCCAAACATGTCAGTAATATCACCACAAACATGACAGTAATTTCACGACAAACATGGCAGTAATATCGCCCCAAACATGGCAGTAATATCTCCCAAACATGGCAATAATATCACCCCAAACATGGCAATAATATCACGCCAAACATGGCAGTAATATCACTCCAAACATGGCAGTAATATCACCTCCAAACATGGCAGTAATATCTCCCCAAACATGGCAGTAATATCACCCCAAACATGGCAGCAATATCTCCCCAAACATGGCAGTAATATCTCCCCAAACATGGCAGTAATATCACCCCAAACATGGCAGTAATATCACCCCAGACATGGCAGTACTATCTCCCCAAACATGGCAGTAATATCACCACAAACATGGCAGTAATATTTCCCCAAACATGGCAGTAATATCACCTCCAAACATGGCAGTAATATCTCCCCAAACATGGCAGTAATATCACCCCAAACATGGCAGTAATATCAGTCCAAACATGGCAGTAGTATCACCACAAACATGGTAGTAATATCTCACCAAACATGGCAGTAATATCTCCCCAAACATGTCAGTAATATCACCACAAACATGACAGTAATTTCACGACAAACATGGCAGTAATATCGCCCCAAACATGGCAGTAATATCTCCCAAACATGGCAATAATATCACCCCAAACATGGCAATAATATCACGCCAAACATGGCAGTAATATCACTCCAAACATGGCAGTAATATCACCTCCAAACATGGCAGTAATATCTCCCCAAACATGGCAGTAATATCACCCCAAACATGGCAGCAATATCTCCCCAAACATGGCAGTAATATCACCCCAAACATGGCACTAATATCACCCCAAACATGGCAGTAATATCAGTCCAAACATGGCAGTAGTATCACCACAAACATGGCAGTAATATCACTCCAAACATGGCAATAATATCACGCCAAACATGGCAGTAATATCACTCCAAACATGGCAGTAATATCACCTCCAAACATGGCAGTAATATCTCCCCAAACATGGCAGTAATATCACCCCAAACATGGCAGCAATATCACCCCAAACATGGCAGTAATATCACCCCAGACATGGCAGTAATATCTCCCCAAACATGGCAGTAATATCACCACAAACATGGCAGTAATATCTCCCCAAATATGGCAGTAATATCTCCCCAAACATGGCACTAATATCACCCCAAACATGGCAGTAATATCACTCCAAATATGGCAATAATATCACGCCAAACATGGCAGTAATATCACTCCAAACATGGCAGTAATATCACCTCCAAACATGGCAGTAATATCTCCCCAAACATGGCAGTAATATCACCCCAAACATGGCAGCAATATCACCCCAAACATGGCAGTAATATCACCCCAGACATGGCAGTAATATCTCCCCAAACATGGCAGTAATATCACCACAAACATGGCAGTAATATCTCCCCACACATGGCAGTAATATCACCCCAAACATGGCAGCAATATCACCCCAAACATGGCAGTAAAGCACTCCAAACATGGCAGTAATATCTCCCCAAACATGGCAGTAATATCACCCCAAACATTGCAGTAATATTTCCCCGAACATGGCAGTAATATCACCCCGAACATGGCAGTAATATCTCCCCAAACATGGCAGTAATATCACCCCAAACATGGCAGCAATATCAGCCCAAACATGGCACTAATATCACCTAAAACATGGCAGTAATATCACTCCAAACATGGCAATAATATCACGCCAAACATGGCAGTAATATCACTCCAAACATGGCAGTAATATCACCTCCAAACATGGCAGTAATATCTCCCCAAACATGGCAGTAATATCACCCCAAACATGGCAGCAATATCTCCCCAAACATGGCAGTAATATCACCCCAAACATGGCACTAATATCACCCCAAACATGGCAGTAATATCAGTCCAAACATGGCAGTAGTATCACCACAAACATGGCAGTAGTATCACTCCAAATATGGCAATAATATCACGCCAAACATGGCAGTAATATCACTCCAAACATGGCAGTAATATCACCTCCAAACATGGCAGTAATATCTCCCCAAACATGGCAGTAATATTACGCCCAAACATGGCAGTAATATCACTCCAACCATGGCAGTAATATCAGCCCAAACAAGGCGGTAATATCACCCCAAACATGGCAGTAATATCTCCACAAACATGGCAGTAATATCACCCCAAACACGGCAGTAATATCTGCACAAACAAGGCTGTAATAGCTCCCAAAACAGGGCAGTAAAAGCACCGCAAACATGGCTGTAATATCTCCCAAAACATGGCAGTAATATCACCACAAACATGGCAGTAATATCTCCCCAAATATGGCAGTAATATCTCCCCAAACATGGCACTAATATCACCCCAAACATGGCAGTAATATCACTCCAAATATGGCAATAATATCACGCCAAACATGGCAGTAATATCACTCCAAACATGGCAGTAATATCACCTCCAAACATGGCAGTAATATCTCCCCAATCATGGCAGTAATATCACCCCAAACATGGCAGCAATATCACCCCAAACATGGCAGTAATATCACCCCAGACATGGCAGTAATATCTCCCCAAACATGGCAGTAATATCACCACAAACATGGCAGTAATATCTCCCCACACATGGCAGTAATATCACCCCAAACATGGCAGCAATATCACCCCAAACATGGCAGTAATATCACCCCAAACATGGCAGTAATATCTCCCCAAACATGGCAGTAATATCACCCCAAACATTGCAGTAATATTTCCCCGAACATGGCAGTAATATCACCCCGAACATGGCAGTAATATCTCCCCAAACATGGCAGTAATATCACCCCAAACATGGCAGCAATATCACCCCAAACCTGGCAGTAATATCACCCCAAACACGGCAGTAATATCTCCTCAAACATGGCAGTAATATCACCTCCAAACATGGCAGTAATATCTCCCCAAACATGGCAGTAATATCACCCCAAACATGGCAGCAATATCACCCCAAACATGGCAGTAATATCACCCCAAACATGGCAGTAATATCTCCCCAAACATGGCAGTAATATCACCCCAAACATTGCAGTAATATTTCCCCAAACATGGCAGTAATATCAACCCAAACATGGAAGTACTATCTCCCCAAACATTGCAGTAATATTACGCCCAAACATGGCAGTAAAATCACTGCAACCATGGCATTAATATCAGCCCAAACATGGCAGTAATATCACTCCAAACATGTCAATAATATCACGACAAACATGGCAGTAATATCTCCCCAAACATGGCAGTAATATCACTCGTAGATATGACAGTAATATCACTGCTAACATGGCAGTAATATCTCCCCAAACATGGCAGTAATATCACCCCAAACATGGCAGCAATATCATCCCAAACATGGCAGTAATATCACCTCAAACATGGCAGTAATATCTCCCCAAACATGGCGGTAATATCACCCCAAACATGGCAGTAATATCTCCACAAACATGGCAGTAATATCACCCCAAACATGGCAGTAATATCTGCACAAACAAGGCAGTAATATCTCCCAAAACAGGGCCGTAAAAGCACCGCAAACATGCCTGTAATATCTCCCAAAACATGGCAGTAATATCACCACAAACATGGCAGTAATATCTCCCCAAACATGGCAGTAATATCTCCCCAAACATGGCAGTAATATCACCCAAACATGGCACTAATATCACCTAAAACATGGCAGTAATATCACTCCAAACATGGCAATAATATCACGCCAAACATGGCAGTAATATCACTCCAAACATGGCAGTAATATCACCTCCAAACATGGCAGTAATATCTCCCCAAACATGGCAGTAATATCACCCCAAACATGGCAGCAATATCTCCCCAAACATGGCAAAAATATCACCCCAAACATGGCACTAATATCACTCCAAACATGGCAGTAATATCAGTCCAAACATGGCAGTAGTATCACCACAAACATGGCAGTAATATCACTCCAAACATGGCAATAATATCACGCCAAACATGGCAGTAATATCACTCCAAACATGGCAGTAATATCACCTCCAAACATGGCAGTAATATCTCCCCAAACATGGCAGTAATATCACTCCAAACATGGCAATAATATCAGCCCAAACATGGCAGTAATATCACCCCCAAACATGTCAATAATATCACTCCAAACATGTCAATAATATCACGACAAACATGGCAGTAATATCTCCCCAAACACGGCAGTAATATCACTCGTAGATATGACAGTAATATCACTGCTAACATGGCAGTAATATCTCCCCAAACATGGCAGTAATATCACCCCAAACATGGCAGCAATATCATCCCAAACATGGCAGTAATATCTCGCCAAACATGGCAGTAATATCAACACAAACATGGCAGTAATATCACCTCAAACATGGCAGTAATATCTCCCCAAACATGGCGGTAATATCACCCCAAACATGGCAGTAATATCTCCACAAACATGGCAGTAATATCACCCCAAACATGGCAGTAATATCTGCACAAACAAGGCAGTAATATCTCCCAAAACAGGGCCGTAAAAGCACCGCAAACATGCCTGTAATATCTCCCAAAACATGGCAGTAATATCACCACAAACATGGCAGTAATATCTCCCCAAACATGGCAGTAATATCTCCCCAAACATGGCAGTAATATCACCCAAACATGGCACTAATATCACCTAAAACATGGCAGTAATATCTCTCCAAACATGGCAATAATATCACGCCAAACATGGCAGTAATATCACTCCAAACATGGCAGTAATATCACCTCCAAACATGGCAGTAATATCTCCCCAAACATGGCAGTAATATCACCCCAAACATGGCAGCAATATCTCCCCAAACATGGCAGTAATATCACCCCAAACATGGCACTAATATCACCCCAAACATGGCAGTAATATCAGTCCAAACATGGCAGTAGTATCACCACAAACATGGCAGTAATATCACTCCAAACATGGCAATAATATCACGCCAAACATGGCAGTAATATCACTCCAAACATGGCAGTAATATCACCTCCAAACATGGCAGTAATATCTCCCCAAACATGGCAGTAATATCACCCCAAACATGGCAGCAATATCACCCCAAACATGGCAGTAATATCACCCCAGACATGGCAGTAATATCTCCCCAAACATGGCAGTAATATCACCACAAACATGGCAGTAATATCTCCCCAAATATGGCAGTAATATCTCCCCAAACATGGCACTAATATCACCCCAAACATGGCAGTAATATCACTCCAAATATGGCAATAATATCACGCCAAACATGGCAGTAATATCACTCCAAACATGGCAGTAATATCACCTCCAAACATGGCAGTAATATCTCCCCAAACATGGCAGTAATATCACCCCAAACATGGCAGCAATATCACCCCAAACATGGCAGTAATATCACCCCAGACATGGCAGTAATATCTCCCCAAACATGGCAGTAATATCACCACAAACATGGCAGTAATATCTCCCCACACATGGCAGTAATATCACCCCAAACATGGCAGCAATATCACCCCAAACATGGCAGTAAAGAACTCCAAACATGGCAGTAATATCTCCCCAAACATGGCAGTAATATCACCCCAAACATTGCAGTAATATTTCCCCGAACATGGCAGTAATATCACCCCGAACATGGCAGTAATATCTCCCCAAACATGGCAGTAATATCACCCCAAACATGGCAGCAATATCAGCCCAAACATGGCACTAATATCACCTAAAACATGGCAGTAATATCACTCCAAACATGGCAATAATATCACGCCAAACATGGCAGTAATATCACTCCAAACATGGCAGTAATATCACCTCCAAACATGGCAGTAATATCTCCCCAAACATGGCAGTAATATCACCCCAAACATGGCAGCAATATCTCCCCAAACATGGCAGTAATATCACCCCAAACATGGCACTAATATCACCCCAAACATGGCAGTAATATCAGTCCAAACATGGCAGTAGTATCACCACAAACATGGCAGTAGTATCACTCCAAATATGGCAATAATATCACGCCAAACATGGCAGTAATATCACTCCAAACATGGCAGTAATATCACCTCCAAACATGGCAGTAATATCTCCCCAAACATGGCAGTAATATTACGCCCAAACATGGCAGTAATATCACTCCAACCATGGCAGTAATATCAGCCCAAACAAGGCGGTAATATCACCCCAAACATGGCAGTAATATCTCCACAAACATGGCAGTAATATCACCCCAAACACGGCAGTAATATCTGCACAAACAAGGCTGTAATAGCTCCCAAAACAGGGCAGTAAAAGCACCGCAAACATGGCTGTAATATCTCCCAAAACATGGCAGTAATATCACCACAAACATGGCAGTAATATCTCCCCAAATATGGCAGTAATATCTCCCCAAACATGGCACTAATATCACCCCAAACATGGCAGTAATATCACTCCAAATATGGCAATAATATCACGCCAAACATGGCAGTAATATCACTCCAAACATGGCAGTAATATCACCTCCAAACATGGCAGTAATATCTCCCCAATCATGGCAGTAATATCACCCCAAACATGGCAGCAATATCACCCCAAACATGGCAGTAATATCACCCCAGACATGGCAGTAATATCTCCCCAAACATGGCAGTAATATCACCACAAACATGGCAGTAATATCTCCCCACACATGGCAGTAATATCACCCCAAACATGGCAGCAATATCACCCCAAACATGGCAGTAATATCACCCCAAACATGGCAGTAATATCTCCCCAAACATGGCAGTAATATCACCCCAAACATTGCAGTAATATTTCCCCGAACATGGCAGTAATATCACCCCGAACATGGCAGTAATATCTCCCCAAACATGGCAGTAATATCACCCCAAACATGGCAGCAATATCACCCCAAACCTGGCAGTAATATCACCCCAAACACGGCAGTAATATCTCCTCAAACATGGCAGTAATATCACCTCCAAACATGGCAGTAATATCTCCCCAAACATGGCAGTAATATCACCCCAAACATGGCAGCAATATCACCCCAAACATGGCAGTAATATCACCCCAAACATGGCAGTAATATCTCCCCAAACATGGCAGTAATATCACCCCAAACATTGCAGTAATATTTCCCCAAACATGGCAGTAATATCAACCCAAACATGGAAGTACTATCTCCCCAAACATTGCAGTAATATTACGCCCAAACATGGCAGTAAAATCACTGCAACCATGGCATTAATATCAGCCCAAACATGTCAATAATATCACTGCTAACATGGCAGTAATATCTCCCCAAACATGGCAGTAATATCACCCCAAACATGGCAGCAATATCATCCCAAACATGGCAGTAATATCACCTCAAACATGGCAGTAATATCTCCCCAAACATGGCGGTAATATCACCCCAAACATGGCAGTAATATCTCCACAAACATGGCAGTAATATCACCCCAAACATGGCAGTAATATCTGCACAAACAAGGCAGTAATATCTCCCAAAACAGGGCCGTAAAAGCACCGCAAACATGCCTGTAATATCTCCCAAAACATGGCAGTAATATCACCACAAACATGGCAGTAATATCTCCCCAAACATGGCAGTAATATCTCCCCAAACATGGCAGTAATATCACCCAAACATGGCACTAATATCACCTAAAACATGGCAGTAATATCACTCCAAACATGGCAATAATATCACGCCAAACATGGCAGTAATATCACTCCAAACATGGCAGTAATATCACCTCCAAACATGGCAGTAATATCTCCCCAAACATGGCAGTAATATCACCCCAAACATGGCAGCAATATCTCCCCAAACATGGCAAAAATATCACCCCAAACATGGCACTAATATCACTCCAAACATGGCAGTAATATCAGTCCAAACATGGCAGTAGTATCACCACAAACATGGCAGTAATATCACTCCAAACATGGCAATAATATCACGCCAAACATGGCAGTAATATCACTCCAAACATGGCAGTAATATCACCTCCAAACATGGCAGTAATATCTCCCCAAACATGGCAGTAATATCACTCCAAACATGGCAATAATATCACGCCAAACATGGCAGTAATATCACCTCCAAACATGGCAGTAATATCACTCCAAACATGGCAGTAATATCACCTCCAAACATGGCAGTAATATCTCCCCAAACATGGCAGTAATATCACCCCAAACATGGCAGTAATATCTCCCCAAACATGGCAGTAATATCACCCCAAACATGGCAGTAATATCACCCCAGACATGGCAGTAATATCTCCCCAAACATGGCAGTAATATCACCACAAACATGGCAGTAATATTTCCCCAAACATGGCAGTAATATCACCTCCAAACATGGCAGTAATATCTCCCCAAACATGGCAGTAATATCACCCCAAACATGGCAGTAATATCAGTCCAAACATGGCAGTAGTATCACCACAAACATGGTATTAATATTTCACCAAACATGGCAGTAATATCTCCCCAAACATGTCAGTAATATCACCACAAACATGACAGTAATGTCACCACAAACATGGCAGTAATATCGCCCCAAACATGGCAGTAATATCTCCCAAACATGGCAATAATATCACCCCAAACACGGCAATAATATCTTTCCAAACATAGCAGTAATATCACTTCAACCATGGCAGTAATATCACCACAAACATGGCAATAATATCACGCCAAACATGGCAGTAATATCACCCCAAACATGGCAGTAATATCACCCCAAACATTGCAGTAATATTTCCCCAAACATGGCAGTAATATCAACCCAAACATGGCAGTAATATCTCCCCAAACATGGCAGTAATATTACGCCCAAACATGGCAGTAATATCACTCCAACCATGGCAGTAATATCAGCCCAAACATGGCAGTAATATCACCCCCAAACATGTCAATAATATCACTCCAAACATGTCAATAATATCACGACAAACATGGCAGTAATATCTCCCCAAACATGGCAGTAATATCACTCGTAGATATGACAGTAACATCACTGCTAACATGGCAGTAACATCTCCCCAAACATGGCAGTAATATCACCCCAAACATGGCAGCAATATCATCCCAAACATGGCAGTAATATCTCGCCAAACATGGCAGTAATATCTCCACAAACATGGCAGTAATATCACCTCAAACATGGCAGTAATATCTCCCCAAACAAGGCGGTAATATCACCCCAAACATGGCAGTAATATCTCCACAAACATGGCAGTAATATCACCCCAAACATGGCAGTAATATCTGCACAAACAAGGCAGTAATATCTCCCAAAACAGGGCAGTAAAAGCACCGCAAACATGGCTGCAATATCTCCCAAAACATGGCAGTAATATCACCACAAACATGGCAGTAATATCTCCCCAAACATGGCAGTAATTTCTCCCCAAACATGGCACTAATATCACCCCAAACATGGCAGTAATATCACTCCAAACATGGCAGTAATATCACCTCCAAACATGGCAGTAATATCACCCCAAACATGGCAGCAATATCACCCCAAACATGGCAGTAATATCACCCCAGACATGGCAGTAATATCTCCCCAAACATGGCAGTAATATCACCACAAACATGGCAGTAATATCTCCCCACACATGGCAGTAATATCTCCCCAAACATGGCAGTAATATCTCCCCAAACATGGCAGTAATATCACCCAAACATGGCACTAATATCACCTAAAACATGGCAGTAATATCACTCCAAACATGGCAATAATATCACGCCAAACATGGCAGTAATATCACTCCAAACATGGCAGTAATATCACCCCAAACATGGCAGCAATATCTCCCCAAACATGGCAGTAATATCACCCCAAACATGGCACTAATATCACCCCAAACATGGCAGTAATATCAGTCCAAACATGGCAGTAGTATCACCACAAACATGGCAGTAATATCACTCCAAACATGGCAATAATATCAAGCCAAACATGGCAGTAATATCACTCCAAACATGGCAGTAATATCACCTCCAAACATGGCAGTAATATCTCCCCAAACATGGCAGTAATATTACGCCCAAACATGGCAGTAATATCACTCCAACCATGGCAGTAATATCAGCCCAAACATGGCAGTAATATCACCCACAAACATGTCAATAATATCACTCCAAACATGTCAATAATATCACGACAAACATGGCAGTAATATCTCCCCAAACATGGCAGTAATATCACTCGTAGATATGACAGTAACATCACTGCTAACATGGCAGTAATATCTCCCCAAACATGGCAGTAATATCACCCAAAACATGGCAGCAATATCATCCCAAACATGGCAGTAATATCTCGCCAAACATGGCAGTAATATCTCCACAAACATGGCAGTAATATCACCTCATACATGGCAGTAATATCTCCCCAAACAAGGCGGTAATATCACCCCAAACATGGCAGTAATATCTCCACAAACATGGCAGTAATATCACCCCAAATATGGCAGTAATATCACTCCAAATATGGCAATAATATCACGCCAAACATGGCAGTAATATCATCCCCAAACATGTCAATAATATCACTCCAAACATGTCAATAATATCACGACAAACATGGCAGTAATAACTCCCCAAACATTGCAGTAATATCAACCCAAACATGGCAGTAATATCTCCCAAACATGGCAATAATATCACCCCGAACATGACAATAATATCTCCCCAAACATGGCAGAAATATCACCCCCAAGCATGGCCGTAATATCTCCCCAAACATGGCAGTAATATTACACCAAACATGGGAGTAATGTCTCCCCAAACATGGCAGTAATATCTCCCCAAACATGCCAGTAATATCACCCCAAACATGGCAGTAACATCTCCCCAAATATGGCGGTAATATCGCCCCAAACTTGGAAGTAATATCTCCCAAACATGGCAATAATATCACCCCACACATGCCAAAAATATCTCCCCAAACATGACAGTAATATCACTCCAAACATGGCATTAATATCACTCCAAACATGGCAGTAATATTGTTGTAGAGAGTAGAAATATATATATAGACTTAGGCATTAGGCACCTGCTGGATATTTAAAACTCACATAAGCTTAAATGGACACACACATAAAATGGCTGCCCAGGCATTATGGGAAATCAGGTAGTCAAACTGTGAACTGTTGAACGTTCACTGACCGAGCAATAACCCTGTGAGGCCCACTGTAGGAATGCCTGGGAAGACAGAGATAAGAAGGAAACCATCTCCTGTGAACAAGGCCATAAACCAATTAATTCCCCAGGAAGAAAGATAAGAGGGAAACCATTTGCTGTAAACAAGGCTATATACCAATTATTTCTCCCAGATGAAAGAACTAGGGAGAGAACCTATAAAGCCATCGATCAGCCCAAGCTGACAATAACCGAACATATGGTTCCCTGGATACTAGGAGAATTCTATTGGGTTAAAAGAACCTATATGTAATCTATAATCGTTGTGATTGGCTTGTGTCCAGCCGTGATGGGCTGTGTAACTGTAGTAAACTGTTTTGTAACTGTTGTGAAACATATAAAGGTACATGTAACTCTTTGTTCTGTGGAGATAAACCTGGATACGGTCCTGTGTGTTTCCTCCCCGCTGAGCGTTATTAAATGCCGCCAGGCATTGGAACCGACTCTGAGTGTTGAGTGATTCTTCTAAGAAAACACTAATGCTAACAAATATAAGCCCAAACATGGCATTAATATCTCCACAAACATGGCAATAATATCACCCCACACATGGCAGTAATATCACTCCAAACATTGCAGTAATATCACACCAAACATGGCAGTAATATCTCCACAAACATGGCAGTAATATCTTCCCAAACATGTAAGTAATATCACCACAAACATGGCAATAATATCACCACAAACATGGCAGTAATAACGCCCCAAACATGGCAATAATTCCTCCCTAAACATGGCAGTAATATCACACCAACCATGGCATTAATATCACCCCAAACATGGCAATAATATCACGCCAAACATGGCAGTAATATCACTCCAAACATGGCATTAATATCACTCCAAACATGGCAGTAATATAAGCCCAAACATGGCATTAATATCTCCACAAACATGGCAATAATATCTCCCCAAACGTGACAGAAATATCACCACAAACATTGCAATAATATCACCACAAACATGGCAGTAATAACGCCCAAAATATGGCAATAATTTCTCCCCAAACATGGCAGTAATATCACTCCAACCAAGCAGTAATATCACCCCAAACATGGCAATAATATAACGCCAAACATGGCAGTAATATCACCCCAAACATGGCAGTAATATCACCCCAAACATGGCAATAATAACTCCCCAAACATTGCAGTAATATCAACCCAAACATGGCAGTAATATCTCCCCAAACATGGCGGTAATATCGCCCCAAACTTGGAAGTAATATCTCCCAAACATGGCAATAATATCACCCGACACATGGCAAAAATATCTCCCCAAACATGGCAGTAATATCACTCCAAACATGGCATTAATATCACTCCAAACATGGCAATAATATCTCCCCAAACGTGGCAGTAATATCACTCCAAACATTGCAATAATATCACCCCAAACATGGCAGTAATATCTCCCCAAACATGGCAGTAATATCTCCCCAAACATGTCAGTAATATCACCACAAACACGGCAATAATATCACCACAAACATGGCAGTAATAATGCCCCAAACATGGCAATAATTTCTCCCCAAACATGGCAGTAATATCACTCCAACCCTGGCAGTAATATCATCCCAAACATGGCAATAATATCACGCCAAACATGGCAGTAATATCACCCCAAACATGGCAGTAATATCACCTCCAAACATGGCAGTAATATCACCCCAAACATGGCAATAATAACACCCCAAACATTGCAGTAATATCAACCCAAACATGGCAGTAATACCTCCCAAACATGGCAATAATATCACCCCAAACATGGCAATAATATCTCCCCAAACATGGCAGAAATATCACCCCAAACATGGCCGTAATATCTCCCCAAACAAGGCAGTAATATCACACTAAACATGGCAGTATTGTCTCCCCAAACCTGGCAGTAATATCTCCCCAAACATGTCAGTAATATCACCCCAAACATGGCAGTAATATCTCTCCAAACATGGCAGTAATATCACCCCAAACATGGCAGTAATATCAGTCCAAACATGGCAGTAGTATCACCACAAACATGGTAGTAATATCTCACCAAACATGGCAGTAATATCTCCCCAAACATGGCAGTAATATCACCACAAACATGACAGTAATATCACCACAAACATGGCAGTAATATCGCCCCAAACATGGTAGTAATATCTCCCAAACATGGCAATAATATCACCCCAAACATGGCAATAATATCTCCCCAAACTTAGCAGTAATATCACTCCAACCATGGCAGTAATATCACCCCAAACATGGCAATAATATCACCCCAAACATGGCAGTAATATCACGTCCAAACATGGCAGTAATATCTCCCCAAACATGGCAGTAATATCACCCCAAACATGGCAGCAATATCACCCCAAACATGGCAGTAATATCACCCCAAACATGGCAGTAATATCTCCCCAAACATGGCAGTAATATCACCCCAAACATTGCAGCAATATTTCCCCAAACATGGCAGTAATATCACCCCAAACATGGCAGTAATATCTCCCCAAACATGGCAGTAATATCACCCCAAACATGGCAGCAATATCAACCCAAACATGGCAGTAATATCCCCCCAAACATGGCAGTAATATCACCCCAAACATTGCAGTAATATTTCCCCAAACATGGCAGTAATATCAACCCAAACATGGCAGTAATATCTCCCCAAACATGGCAGTAATATTATGCCCAAACATGGCAGCAATATCACTCCAACCATGGCAGTAATATCAGCCCAAACATGGCAGTAATATCACCTCCAAACATGTCAATAATATCACTCCAAACATGACAATAATATCACGACAAACATGGCAGTAATATCTCCCCAAACATGGCAGTAATATCACTCGTAGATAAGACAGTAACATCACTGCTAACATGGCAGTAATATCTCCCCAAACATGGCAATAATATCACCCAAACATGGCAGTAATATCTCCCTAAACATGGCAGAAATATCCCCCCAAACATGGCAGTAATATCTCCCCAAACATGGCAGTAATATCATCCCCAAACATGTCAATAATATCACTCCAAACATGTCAATAATATCACGACAAACATGGAAGTAATATCTCCCCAAACATTGCAGTAATATCAACCCAAACATGGCAGTAATATCTCCCAAACATGGCAATAATATCACCCCGAACATGACAATAATATCTCCGCAAACATGGCAGAAATATCACCCCCAAGCATGGCCGTAATATCTCCCCAAACATGGCAGTAATATTACACCAAACATGGGAGTAATGTCTCCCCAAACATGGCAGTAATATCTCCCCAAACATGCCAGTAATATCACCCCAAACATGGCAGTAACATCTCCCCAAATATGGCGGTAATATCGCCCCAAACTTGGAAGTAATATCTCCCAAACATGGCAATAATATCACCCCACACATGGCAAAAATATCTCCCCAAACATGGCAGTAATATCACTCCAAACATGGCATTAATATCACTCCAAACATGGCAGTAATATAAGCCCAAACATGGCATTAATATCTCCACAAACATGGCAATAATATCTCCCCAAACGTGGCAGTAATATCACTCCAACCATGGCAGTAATATCACCCCAAACATGGCAGTAATATCTCCACAAACATGGCAGTAATATCTTCCCAAACATGTAAGTAATATCACCACAAACATGGCAATAATATCACCACAAACATGGCAGTAATAACGCCCCAAACATGGCAATAATTTCTCCCTAAACATGGCAGTAATATCACACCAACCATGGCATTAATATCACCCCAAACATGGCAATAATATCACGCCAAACATGGCAGTAATATCACTCCAAACATGGCATTAATATCACTCCAAACATGGCAGTAATATAAGCCCAAACATGGCATTAATATCTCCACAAACATGGCAATAATATCACCCCACACATGGCAAAAATATCTCCCCAAACATGGCAGTAATATCACCTCCAAACATGGCAGTAATATCTCCACAAACATGGCAGTAATATCTTCCCAAACATGTAAGTAATATCACCACAAACATGGCAATAATATCACCACAAACATGGCAGTAATAACGCCCCAAACATGGCAATAATTTCTCCCTAAACATGGCAGTAATATCACACCAACCATGGCATTAATATCACCCCAAACATGGCAATAATATCACGCCAAACATGGCAGTAATATCACTCCAAACATGGCATTAATATCACTCCAAACATGGCAGTAATATAAGCCCAAACATGGCATTAATATCTCCACAAACATGGCAATAATATCTCCCCAAACGTGGCAGAAATATCACCACAAACATTGCAATAATATCACCACAAACATGGCAGTAATAACGCCCCAAATATGGCAATAATTTCTCCCCAAACATGGCAGTAATATCACTCCAACCAAGCAGTAATATCACCCCAAACATGGCAATAATATAACGCCAAACATGGCAGTAATATCACCCCAAACATGGCAGTAATATCACCTCCAAACATGGCAGTAATATCACCCCAAACATGGCAATAATAACTCCCCAAACATTGCAGTAATATCAACCCAAACATGGCAGTAATATCTCCCCAAACATGGCGGTAATATCGCCCCAAACTTGGAAGTAATATCTCCCAAACATGGCAATAATATCACCCGACACATGGCAAAAATATCTCCCCAAAAATGGCAGTAATATCACTCCAAACATGGCATTAATATCACTCCAAACATGGCAATAATATCTCCCCAAACGTGGCAGTAATATCACTCCAAACATTGCAATAATATCACCCCAAACATGGCAGTAATATCTCCCCAAACATGGCAGTAATATCTCCCCAAACATGTCAGTAATATCACCACAAACATGGCAATAATATCACCACAAACATGGCAGTAATAATGCCCCAAACATGGCAATAATTTCTCCCCAAACATGGCAGTAATATCACTCCAACCCTGGCAGTAATATCATCCCAAACATGGCAATAATATCACGCCAAACATGGCAGTAATATCACCCCAAACATGGCAGTAATATCACCTCCAAACATGGCAGTAATATCACCCCAAACATGGCAATAATAACACCCCAAACATTGCAGTAATATCAACCCAAACATGGCAGTAATACCTCCCAAACATGGCAATAATATCACCCCAAACATGGCAATAATATCTCCCCAAACATGGCAGAAATATCACCCCAAACATGGCCGTAATATCTCCCCAAACAAGGCAGTAATATCACACTAAACATGGCAGTATTGTCTCCCCAAACCTGGCAGTAATATCTCCCCAAACATGTCAGTAATATCACCCCAAACATGGCAGTAATATCTCTCCAAACATGGCAGTAATATCACCCCAAACATGGCAGTAATATCAGTCCAAACATGGCAGTAGTATCACCACAAACATGGTAGTAATATCTCACCAAACATGGCAGTAATATCTCCCCAAACATGGCAGTAATATCACCACAAACATGACAGTAATATCACCACAAACATGGCAGTAATATCGCCCCAAACATGGTAGTAATATCTCCCAAACATGGCAATAATATCACCCCAAACATGGCAATAATATCTCCCCAAACTTAGCAGTAATATCACTCCAACCATGGCAGTAATATCACCCCAAACATGGCAATAATATCACCCCAAACATGGCAGTAATATCACCCCAAACATGGCAGTAATATCACGTCCAAACATGGCAGTAATATCTCCCCAAACATGGCAGTAATATCACCCCAAACATGGCAGCAATATCACCCCAAACATGGCAGTAATATCACCCCAAACATGGCAGTAATATCTCCCCAAACATGGCAGTAATATCACCCCAAACATTGCAGCAATATTTCCCCAAACATGGCAGTAATATCACCCCAAACATGGCAGTAATATCTCCCCAAACATGGCAGTAATATCACCCCAAACATGGCAGCAATATCAACCCAAACATGGCAGTAATATCCCCCCAAACATGGCAGTAATATCACCCCAAACATTGCAGTAATATTTCCCCAAACATGGCAGTAATATCAACCCAAACATGGCAGTAATATCTCCCCAAACATGGCAGTAATATTGCGCCCAAACATGGCAGCAATATCACTCCAACCATGGCAGTAATATCAGCCCAAACATGGCAGTAATATCACCTCCAAACATGTCAATAATATCACTCCAAACATGACAATAATATCACGACAAACATGGCAGTAATATCTCCCCAAACATGGCAGTAATATCACTCGTAGATAAGACAGTAACATCACTGCTAACATGGCAGTAATATCTCCCCAAACATGGCAATAATATCACCCAAACATGGCAGTAATATCTCCCCAAACATGGCAGAAATATCCCCCCAAACATGGCAGTAATATCTCCCCAAACATGGCAGTAATATCATCCCCAAACATGTCAATAATATCACTCCAAACATGTCAATAATATCACGACAAACATGGAAGTAATATCTCCCCAAACATTGTAGTAATATCAACCCAAACATGGCAGTAATATCTCCCAAACATGGCAATAATATCACCCCGAACATGACAATAATATCTCCCCAAACATGGCAGAAATATCACCCCCAAGCATGGCCGTAATATCTCCCCAAACATGGCAGTAATATTACACCAAACATGGGAGTAATGTCTCCCCAAACATGGCAGTAATATCTCCCCAAACATGCCAGTAATATCACCCCAAACATGGCAATAACATCTCCCCAAATATGGCGGTAATATCGCCCCAAACTTGGAAGTAATATCTCCCAAACATGGCAATAATATCACCCCACACATGGCAAAAATATCTCCCCAAACATGGCAGTAATATCACTCCAAACATGGCATTAATATCACTCCAAACATGGCAGTAATATAAGCCCAAACATGGCATTAATATCTCCACAAACATGGCAATAATATCTCCCCAAACGTGGCAGTAATATCACTCCAAACATTGCAGCAATATCACCCCAAACATGGCAGTAATATCTCCACAAACATGGCAGTAATATCTTCCCAAACATGTAAGTAATATCACCACAAACATAGCAATAATATCACCACAAACATGGCAGTAATAACGCCCCAAACATGGCAATAATTTCTCCCTAAACATGGCAGTAATATCACACCAACCATGGCAATAATATCACCCCAAACATGGCAATAATATCACGCCAAACATGGCAGTAATATCACTCCAAACATGGCATTAATATCACTCCAAACATGGCAGTAATATAAGCCCAAACATGGCATTAATATCTCCACAAACATGGCAATAATATCACCCCACACATGGCAAAAATATCTCCCCAAACATGGCAGTGATATCACCTCCAAACATGGCAGTAATATCTCCACACACATGGCAGTAATATCACCCCAAACATGGCAGCAATATCACCCCAAACATGGCAGTAAAGCACCCCAAACATGGCAGTAATATCTCCCCAAACATGGCAGTAATATCACCCCAAACATTGCAGTAATATTTCCCCGAACATGGCAGTAATATCACCCCGAACATGGCAGTAATATCTCCCCAAACATGGCAGTAATATCACCCCAAACATGGCAGCAATATCACCCCAAACATGGCAGTAATATCACCCCAAACATGGCAGTAATATCTCCCCAAACATGGCAGTAATATCTCCCCAAACATGGCATTAATATCACCCCAAACATGGCAGCAATATCACCCCAAACATGGCAGTAATATCACCCCAAACATGGCAGTAATATCTCCCCAAACATGGCAGTAATATCACCCCAAACATTGCAGTAATATCTCCCCAAACATGGCAGTAATATTACGCCCAAACATGGCAGTAATATCACTCCAACCATGGCAGTAATATCAGCCCAAACATGGCAGTAATATCACCCCCAAACATGTCAATAATATCACTCCAAACATGTCAATAATATCACGACAAACATGGCAGTAATATCTCCCCAAACATGGCAGTAATATCACTCGTAGATATGACAGTAATATCACTGCTAACATGGCAGTAATATCTCCCCAAACATGGCAGTAATATCACCCCAAACATGGCAGCAATATCATCCCAAACATGGCAGTAATATCTCGCCAAACATGGCAGTAATATCTCCACAAACATGGCAGTAATATCACCTCAAACATGGCAGTAATATCTCCCCAAACATGGCGGTAATATCACCCCAAACATGGTAGTAATATCTCCACAAACATGGCAGTAATATCACCCCAAACATGGCAGTAATATCTGCACAAACAAGGCAGTAATATCTCCCAAAACAGGGCAGTAGAAGCACCGCAAACATGCCTGTAATATCTCCCAAAACATGGCAGTAATATCACCACAAACATGGCAGTAATATCTCCCCAAACATGGCAGTAATATCTCCCCAAACATGGCAGTAATATCACCCCAAACATGGCACTAATATCACCTAAAACATGGCAGTAATATCACTCCAAACATGGCAATAATATCACGCCAAACATGGCAGTAATATCACTCCAAATATGGCAGTAATATCACCTCCAAACATGGCAGTAATATCTCCCCAAACGTGGCAGTAATATCACCCCAAACATGGCAGTAATATCTCCCCAAACATGGCAGTAATATCACCCCAAACATGGCAGTAATATCACCCCAGACATGGCAGTAATACCTCCCCAAACATGGCAGTAATATTTCCCCAAACATGGCAGTAATATCACACCCAAACATGGTAGTAATATCTCCCCAAACATGGCAGTAAAATCACCCCAAACATGGCAGTAATATCAGTCCAAACATGGCAGTAGTATCACCACAAACATGGAAGTAATATCTCACCAAACATGGCAGTAATATCTCCCCAAACATGTCAGTAATATCACCACAAACATGACAGTAATATCACCACAAACATGGCAATAATATCACCCCAAACATGGCAATAATATCTTTCCAAACATAGCAGTAATATCACCCCAAACATGGCAATAATATCACGCCAAACATGGCAGTAATATCACCCCAAACATGGCAGTAATATCACCCCAAACATGGCAGTAATATCTCTCCAAACATGGCAGTAATATCACCCCAAACATTGCAGTAATATCACCCCAAACATTGCAGTAATATTTCCCCAAACATGGCAGTAATATCACCCCAAACATGGCAGTAATATCTCCCCAAACATGGCAGTAATATCACCCCAAACATGGCAGCAATATCACCTCAAACATGGCAGTAATATCACCCCAAACATGGCAGTAATATCATCCCCAAACATGTCAATAATATCACTCCAAACATGTCAATAATATCACGACAAACATGGAAGTAATATCTCCCCAAAAATTGCAGTAATATCAACCCAAACATGGCAGTAATATCTCCCAAACATGGCAATAATATCACCCCGAACATGACAATAATATCTCCCCAAACATGGCAGAAATATCACCCCCAAGCATGGCCGTAATATCTCCCCAAACATGGCAGTAATATTACACCAAACATGGGAGTAATGTCTCCCCAAACATGGCAGTAATATCTCCCCAAACATGCCAGTAATATCACCCCAAACATGGCAATAACATCTCCCCAAATATGGCGGTAATATCGCCCCAACTTGGAAGTAATATCTCCCAAACATGGCAATAATATCACCCCACACATGGCAAAAATATCTCCCCAAACATGGCAGTAATATCACTCCAAACATGGCATTAATATCACTCCAAACATGGCAGTAATATAAGCCCAAACATGGCATTAATATCTCCACAAACATGGCAATAATATCTCCCCAAACGTGGCAGTAATATCACTCCAAACATTGCAGTAATATCACCCCAAACATGGCAGTAATATCTCCACAAACATGGCAGTAATATCTTCCCAAACATGTAAGTAATATCACCACAAACATAGCAATAATATCACCACAAACATGGCAGTAATAACGCCCCAAACATGGCAATAATTTCTCCCTAAACATGGCAGTAATATCACACCAACCATGGCAATAATATCACCCCAAACATGGCAATAATATCACGCCAAACATGGCAGTAATATCACTCCAAACATGGCATTAATATCACTCCAAACATGGCAGTAATATAAGCCCAAACATGGCATTAATATCTCCACAAACATGGCAATAATATCACCCCACACATGGCAAAAATATCTCCCCAAACATGGCAGTAATATCACCTCCAAACATGGCAGTAATATCTCCACACACATGGCAGTAATATCACCCCAAACATGGCAGCAATATCACCCCAAACATGGCAGTAAAGCACCCCAAACATGGCAGTAATATCTCCCCAAACATGGCAGTAATATCACCCCAAACATTGCAGTAATATTTCCCCGAACATGGCAGTAATATCACCCCGAACATGGCAGTAATATCTCCCCAAACATGGCAGTAATATCACCCCAAACATGGCAGCAATATCACCCAAAACATGGCAGTAATATCACCCCAAACATGGAGTAATATCTCCCCAAACATGGCAGTAATATCACCTCCAAACATGGCAGTAATATCTCCCCAAACATGGCATTAATATCACCCCAAATATGGCAGCAATATCACCCCAAACATGGCAGTAATATCACCCCAAACATGGCAGTAATATCTCCCCAAACATGGCAGTAATATCACCCCAAACATTGCAGTAATATCTCCCCAAACATGGCAGTAATATTACGCCCAAACATGGCAGTAATATCACTCCAACCATGGCAGTAATATCAGCCCAAACATGGCAGTAATATCACCCCCAAACATGTCAATAATATCACTCCAAACATGTCAATAATATCACGACAAACATGGCAGTAATATCTCCCCAAACACGGCAGTAATATCACTCGTAGATATGACAGTAATATCACTGCTAACATGGCAGTAATATCTCCCCAAACATGGCAGTAATATCACCCCAAACATGGCAGCAATATGATCCCAAACATGGCAGTAATATCTCGCCAAACATGGCAGTAATATCTCCACAAACATGGCAGTAATATCACCTCAAACATGGCAGTAATATCTCCCCAAACATGGCGGTAATATCACCCCAAACATGGCAGTAATATCTCCCCAAACATGGCAGTAATATCACCCCAAACATTGCAGTAATATCTCCCCAAACATGGCAGTAATATTACGCCCAAACATGGCAGTAATATCACTCCAACCATGGCAGTAATATCAGCCCAAACATGGCAGTAATATCACCCCCAAACATGTCAATAATATCACTCCAAACATGTCAATAATATCACGACAAACATGGCAGTAATATCTCCCCAAACATGGCAGTAATATCACTCGTAGATATGACAGTAATATCACTGCTAACATGGCAGTAATATCTCCCCAAACATGGCAGTAATATCACCCCAAACATGGCAGCAATATCATCCCAAACATGGCAGTAATATCTCGCCAAACATGGCAGTAATATCTCCACAAACATGGCAGTAATATCACCTCAAACATGGCAGTAATATCTCCCCAAACATGGCGGTAATATCACCCCAAACATGGTAGTAATATCTCCACAAACATGGCAGTAATATCACCCCAAACATGGCAGTAATATCTGCACAAACAAGGCAGTAATATCTCCCAAAACAGGGCAGTAGAAGCACCGCAAACATGCCTGTAATATCTCCCAAAACATGGCAGTAATATCACCACAAACATGGCAGTAATATCTCCCCAAACATGGCAGTAATATCTCCCCAAACATGGCAGTAATATCACCCCAAACATGGCACTAATATCACCTAAAACATGGCAGTAATATCACTCCAAACATGGCAATAATATCACGCCAAACATGGCAGTAATATCACTCCAAACATGGCAGTAATATCACCTCCAAACATGGCAGTAATATCTCCCCAAACATGGCAGTAATATCACCCCAAACATGGAAGCAATATCTCCCCAAACATGGCAGTAATATCACCCCAAACATGGCACTAATATCACCCCAAACATGGCAGTAATATCAGTCCAAACATGGCAGTAGTATCACCACAAATATGGCAGTAATATCACTCCAAACATGGCAGTAATATCACCCCAAACATGGCAGTAATATCTCCCCAAACATGGCAGTAATATCACTCCAAACATGGCAATAATATCACGCCAAACATGGCAGTAATATCACTCCAAACATGGCAGTAATATCACCTCCAAACATGGCAGTAATATCTCCCCAAACATGGCAGTAATATCACCCCAAACATGGCAGTAATATCTCCCCAAACATGGCAGTAATATCACCCCAAACATGGCAGTAATATCACCCCAGACATGGCAGTAATACCTCCCCAAACATGGCAGTAATATTTCCCCAAACATGGCAGTAATATCACCTCCAAACATGGCAGTAATATCTCCCCAAACATGGCAGTAATATCACCCCAAACATGGCAGTAATATCACCCCAGACATGGCAGTAATACCTCCCCAAACATGGCAGTAAAATCACCCCAAACATGGCAGTAATATCAGTCCAAACATGGCAGTAGTATCACCACAAACATGGTAGTAATATCTCACCAAACATGGCAGTAATATCTCCCCAAACATGTCAGTAATATCACCACAAACATGACAGTAATATCACCACAAACATGGCAATAATATCACCCCAAACATGGCAATAATATCTTTCCAAACATAGCAGTAATATCACCCCAAACATGGCAATAATATCACGCCAAACATGGCAGTAATATCACCCCAAACATGGCAGTAATATCACCCCAAACATGGCAGTAATATCTCTCCAAACATGGCAGTAATATCACCCCAAACATTGCAGTAATATCACCCCAAACATTGCAGTAATATTTCCCCAAACATGGCAGTAATATCACCCCAAACATGGCAGTAATATCTCCCCAAACATGGCAGTAATATCACCCCAAACATGGCAGCAATATCACCTCAAACATGGCAGTAATATCACCCCAAACATGGCAGTAATATCTCCCCAAACATGACAGTAATATCACCTCCAAACATGGCAGTAATATCTCCCCAAACATGGCAGTAATATCACCCCAAACATGGCAGCTATATCACCCCAAACATGGCAGTAATATCACCCCAAACATGGCAGTAATATCGCCCCAAACATGGCAGTAATATCACCCCAAACATTGCAGTAATATTTCCCCAAACATGGCAGTAATATCAACCCAAACATGGCAGTAATATCTCCCCAAACATGGCAGTAATATTACGCCCAAACATGGCAGTAATATCACTCCAACCATGGCAGTAATATCAGCCCAAACATGGCAGTAATATCACCCCCAAACATGTCAATAATATCACTCCAAACATGTCAATAATATCACGACAAACATGGCAGTAATATCTCCCCAAACATGGCATTAATATCTCTGCCAAACATGGCAGTAATATCTCCCCAAACATGGCAATAATATCACCCCAAACATGGCAATAATACCTCCCCAAACATGGCAGAAATATCCCCCCAAACATGGCAGTAATATCTCCACAAACATGGCAGTAATATCATCCCCAAACATGTCAATAATATCACTCCAAACATGTCAATAATATCACGACAAACATGGCAGTAATAACTCCCCAAACATTGCAGTAAAACCAACCCAAACATGGCAGTAATATCTCCCAAACATGGCAATAATATCGCCCCGAACATGGCAATAATATCTCCCCAAACATGGCAGTAATATCTCCCCAAACATGGCAGTAATATCACCCCCAAACATGTCAATAATATCACTCCAAACATGTCAATAATATCACGACAAACATGGCAGTAATATCTCCCCAAACATGGCAGTAATATCTCTCCCAAACATGGCAGAAATATCCCCCCAAACATGGCAGTAATATCTCCCCAAACATGGCAGTAATATCATCCCCAAACATGTCAATAATATCACTCCAAACATGGCAGCTATATCACCCCAAACATGGCAGTAATAACTCCCCAAACATTGCAGTAAAACCAACCCAAACATGGCAGTAAAATCTCCCAAACATGGCAATAATATCATCCCGAACATGGCAATAATATCTCCCCAAACATGGCAGTAATATCTCCCCTAACATGGCAGTAATATCACCCCCAAATATGTCAATAATATCACTCCAACCATGGCAGTAATATCAGCCCAAACATGGCAGTAATATCACCCCCAAACATGTCAATAATATCACTCCAAACATGTCAATAATATCACGACAAACATGGCAGTAATATCTCCCCAAACATGGCAGTAATATCACCCCAAACATGGCAGCAATATCATCCCAAACATGGCAGTAATATCTCGCCAAACATGGCAGTAATATCTCCACAAACATGGCAGTAATATCACCTCAAACATGGCAGTAATATCTCCCCAAACATGGCGGTAATATCACCCCAAACATGGCAGTAATATCTCCCCAAACATGGCAGTAATATCACCCCAAACATTGCAGTAATATCTCCCCAAACATGGCAGTAATATTACGCCCAAACATGGCAGTAATATCACTCCAACCATGGCAGTAATATCAGCCCAAACATGGCAGTAATATCACCCCCAAACATGTCAATAATATCACTCCAAACATGTCAATAATATCACGACAAACATGGCAGTAATATCTCCCCAAACATGGCAGTAATATCACTCGTAGATATGACAGTAATATCACTGCTAACATGGCAGTAATATCTCCCCAAACATGGCAGTAATATCACCCCAAACATGGCAGCAATATCATCCCAAACATGGCAGTAATATCTCGCCAAACATGGCAGTAATATCTCCACAAACATGGCAGTAATATCACCTCAAACATGGCAGTAATATCTCCCCAAACATGGCGGTAATATCACCCCAAACATGGTAGTAATATCTCCACAAACATGGCAGTAATATCACCCCAAACATGGCAGTAATATCTGCACAAACAAGGCAGTAATATCTCCCAAAACAGGGCAGTAGAAGCACCGCAAACATGCCTGTAATATCTCCCAAAACATGGCAGTAATATCACCACAAACATGGCAGTAATATCTCCCCAAACATGGCAGTAATATCTCCCCAAACATGGCAGTAATATCACCCCAAACATGGCACTAATATCACCTAAAACATGGCAGTAATATCACTCCAAACATGGCAATAATATCACGCCAAACATGGCAGTAATATCACTCCAAACATGGCAGTAATATCACCTCCAAACATGGCAGTAATATCTCCCCAAACATGGCAGTAATATCACCCCAAACATGGAAGCAATATCTCCCCAAACATGGCAGTAATATCACCCCAAACATGGCACTAATATCACCCCAAACATGGCAGTAATATCAGTCCAAACATGGCAGTAGTATCACCACAAATATGGCAGTAATATCACTCCAAACATGGCAGTAATATCACCCCAAACATGGCAGTAATATCTCCCCAAACATGGCAGTAATATCACTCCAAACATGGCAATAATATCACGCCAAACATGGCAGTAATATCACTCCAAACATGGCAGTAATATCACCTCCAAACATGGCAGTAATATCTCCCCAAACATGGCAGTAATATCACCCCAAACATGGCAGTAATATCTCCCCAAACATGGCAGTAATATCACCCCAAACATGGCAGTAATATCACCCCAGACATGGCAGTAATACCTCCCCAAACATGGCAGTAATATTTCCCCAAACATGGCAGTAATATCACCTCCAAACATGGCAGTAATATCTCCCCAAACATGGCAGTAATATCACCCCAAACATGGCAGTAATATCACCCCAGACATGGCAGTAATACCTCCCCAAACATGGCAGTAAAATCACCCCAAACATGGCAGTAATATCAGTCCAAACATGGCAGTAGTATCACCACAAACATGGTAGTAATATCTCACCAAACATGGCAGTAATATCTCCCCAAACATGTCAGTAATATCACCACAAACATGACAGTAATATCACCACAAACATGGCAATAATATCACCCCAAACATGGCAATAATATCTTTCCAAACATAGCAGTAATATCACCCCAAACATGGCAATAATATCACGCCAAACATGGCAGTAATATCACCCCAAACATGGCAGTAATATCACCCCAAACATGGCAGTAATATCTCTCCAAACATGGCAGTAATATCACCCCAAACATTGCAGTAATATCACCCCAAACATTGCAGTAATATTTCCCCAAACATGGCAGTAATATCACCCCAAACATGGCAGTAATATCTCCCCAAACATGGCAGTAATATCACCCCAAACATGGCAGCAATATCACCTCAAACATGGCAGTAATATCACCCCAAACATGGCAGTAATATCTCCCCAAACATGACAGTAATATCACCTCCAAACATGGCAGTAATATCTCCCCAAACATGGCAGTAATATCACCCCAAACATGGCAGCTATATCACCCCAAACATGGCAGTAATATCACCCCAAACATGGCAGTAATATCGCCCCAAACATGGCAGTAATATCACCCCAAACATTGCAGTAATATTTCCCCAAACATGGCAGTAATATCAACCCAAACATGGCAGTAATATCTCCCCAAACATGGCAGTAATATTACGCCCAAACATGGCAGTAATATCACTCCAACCATGGCAGTAATATCAGCCCAAACATGGCAGTAATATCACCCCCAAACATGTCAATAATATCACTCCAAACATGTCAATAATATCACGACAAACATGGCAGTAATATCTCCCCAAACATGGCATTAATATCTCTGCCAAACATGGCAGTAATATCTCCCCAAACATGGCAATAATATCACCCCAAACATGGCAATAATACCTCCCCAAACATGGCAGAAATATCCCCCCAAACATGGCAGTAATATCTCCACAAACATGGCAGTAATATCATCCCCAAACATGTCAATAATATCACTCCAAACATGTCAATAATATCACGACAAACATGGCAGTAATAACTCCCCAAACATTGCAGTAAAACCAACCCAAACATGGCAGTAATATCTCCCAAACATGGCAATAATATCGCCCCGAACATGGCAATAATATCTCCCCAAACATGGCAGTAATATCTCCCCAAACATGGCAGTAATATCACCCCCAAACATGTCAATAATATCACTCCAAACATGTCAATAATATCACGACAAACATGGCAGTAATATCTCCCCAAACATGGCAGTAATATCTCTCCCAAACATGGCAGAAATATCCCCCCAAACATGGCAGTAATATCTCCCCAAACATGGCAGTAATATCATCCCCAAACATGTCAATAATATCACTCCAAACATGGCAGCTATATCACCCCAAACATGGCAGTAATAACCCCCAAACATTGCAGTAAAACCAACCCAAACATGGCAGTAAAATCTCCCAAACATGGCAATAATATCATCCCGAACATGGCAATAATATCTCCCCAAACATGGCAGTAATATCTCCCCTAACATGGCAGTAATATCACCCCCAAACATGTCAATAATATCACTCCAACCATGGCAGTAATATCAGCCCAAACATGGCAGTAATATCACCCCCAAACATGTCAATAATATCACTCCAAACATGTCAATAATATCACTCCAAACATGTCAATAATATCACGACAAACATGGCAGTAATATCTCCCCAAACATGGCAGTAATATCACCCCAAACATGGCAGCAATATCATCCCAAACATGGCAGTAATATCTCGCCAAACATGGCAGTAATATCTCCACAAACATGGCAGTAATATCACCTCAAACATGGCAGTAATATCTCCCCAAACATGGCGGTAATATCACCCCAAACATGGCAGTAATATCTCCCCAAACATGGCAGTAATATCACCCCAAACATTGCAGTAATATCTCCCCAAACATGGCAGTAATATTACGCCCAAACATGGCAGTAATATCACTCCAACCATGGCAGTAATATCAGCCCAAACATGGCAGTAATATCACCCCCAAACATGTCAATAATATCACTCCAAACATGTCAATAATATCACGACAAACATGGCAGTAATATCTCCCCAAACATGGCAGTAATATCACTCGTAGATATGACAGTAATATCACCTCCAAACATGGCAGTAATATCTCCCCAAACATGGCAGTAATATCACCCCAAACATGGCAGCAATATCATCCCAAACATGGCAGTAATATCTCGCCAAACATGGCAGTAATATCTCCACAAACATGGCAGTAATATCACCTCAAACATGGCAGTAATATCTCCCCAAACATGGCGGTAATATCACCCCAAACATGGTAGTAATATCTCCACAAACATGGCAGTAATATCACCCCAAACATGGCAGTAATATCTGCACAAACAAGGCAGTAATATCTCCCAAAACAGGGCAGTAGAAGCACCGCAAACATGCCTGTAATATCTCCCAAAACATGGCAGTAATATCACCACAAACATGGCAGTAATATCTCCCCAAACATGGCAGTAATATCTCCCCAAACATGGCAGTAATATCACCCCAAACATGGCACTAATATCACCTAAAACATGGCAGTAATATCACTCCAAACATGGCAATAATATCACGCCAAACATGGCAGTAATATCACTCCAAACATGGCAGTAATATCACCTCCAAACATGGCAGTAATATCTCCCCAAACATGGCAGTAATATCACCCCAAACATGGAAGCAATATCTCCCCAAACATGGCAGTAATATCACCCCAAACATGGCACTAATATCACCCCAAACATGGCAGTAATATCAGTCCAAACATGGCAGTAGTATCACCACAAATATGGCAGTAATATCACTCCAAACATGGCAGTAATATCACCCCAAACATGGCAGTAATATCTCCCCAAACATGGCAGTAATATCACTCCAAACATGGCAATAATATCACGCCAAACATGGCAGTAATATCACTCCAAACATGGCAGTAATATCACCTCCAAACATGGCAGTAATATCTCCCCAAACATGGCAGTAATATCACCCCAAACATGGCAGTAATATCTCCCCAAACATGGCAGTAATATCACCCCAAACATGGCAGTAATATCACCCCAGACATGGCAGTAATACCTCCCCAAACATGGCAGTAATATTTCCCCAAACATGGCAGTAATATCACCTCCAAACATGGCAGTAATATCTCCCCAAACATGGCAGTAATATCACCCCAAACATGGCAGTAATATCACCCCAGACATGGCAGTAATACCTCCCCAAACATGGCAGTAAAATCACCCCAAACATGGCAGTAATATCAGTCCAAACATGGCAGTAGTATCACCACAAACATGGTAGTAATATCTCACCAAACATGGCAGTAATATCTCCCCAAACATGTCAGTAATATCACCACAAACATGACAGTAATATCACCACAAACATGGCAATAATATCACCCCAAACATGGCAATAATATCTTTCCAAACATAGCAGTAATATCACCCCAAACATGGCAATAATATCACGCCAAACATGGCAGTAATATCACCCCAAACATGGCAGTAATATCACCCCAAACATGGCAGTAATATCTCTCCAAACATGGCAGTAATATCACCCCAAACATTGCAGTAATATCACCCCAAACATTGCAGTAATATTTCCCCAAACATGGCAGTAATATCACCCCAAACATGGCAGTAATATCTCCCCAAACATGGCAGTAATATCACCCCAAACATGGCAGCAATATCACCTCAAACATGGCAGTAATATCACCCCAAACATGGCAGTAATATCTCCCCAAACATGACAGTAATATCACCTCCAAACATGGCAGTAATATCTCCCCAAACATGGCAGTAATATCACCCCAAACATGGCAGCTATATCACCCCAAACATGGCAGTAATATCACCCCAAACATGGCAGTAATATCGCCCCAAACATGGCAGTAATATCACCCCAAACATTGCAGTAATATTTCCCCAAACATGGCAGTAATATCAACCCAAACATGGCAGTAATATCTCCCCAAACATGGCAGTAATATTACGCCCAAACATGGCAGTAATATCACTCCAACCATGGCAGTAATATCAGCCCAAACATGGCAGTAATATCACCCCCAAACATGTCAATAATATCACTCCAAACATGTCAATAATATCACGACAAACATGGCAGTAATATCTCCCCAAACATGGCATTAATATCTCTGCCAAACATGGCAGTAATATCTCCCCAAACATGGCAATAATATCACCCCAAACATGGCAATAATACCTCCCCAAACATGGCAGAAATATCCCCCCAAACATGGCAGTAATATCTCCACAAACATGGCAGTAATATCATCCCCAAACATGTCAATAATATCACTCCAAACATGTCAATAATATCACGACAAACATGGCAGTAATAACTCCCCAAACATTGCAGTAAAACCAACCCAAACATGGCAGTAATATCTCCCAAACATGGCAATAATATCGCCCCGAACATGGCAATAATATCTCCCCAAACATGGCAGTAATATCTCCCCAAACATGGCAGTAATATCACCCCCAAACATGTCAATAATATCACTCCAAACATGTCAATAATATCACGACAAACATGGCAGTAATATCTCCCCAAACATGGCAGTAATATCTCTCCCAAACATGGCAGAAATATCCCCCCAAACATGGCAGTAATATCTCCCCAAACATGGCAGTAATATCATCCCCAAACATGTCAATAATATCACTCCAAACATGGCAGCTATATCACCCCAAACATGGCAGTAATAACCCCCAAACATTGCAGTAAAACCAACCCAAACATGGCAGTAAAATCTCCCAAACATGGCAATAATATCATCCCGAACATGGCAATAATATCTCCCCAAACATGGCAGTAATATCTCCCCTAACATGGCAGTAATATCACCCCCAAACATGTCAATAATATCACTCCAACCATGGCAGTAATATCAGCCCAAACATGGCAGTAATATCACCCCCAAACATGTCAATAATATCACTCCAAACATGTCAATAATATCACGACAAACATGGCAGTAATATCTCCCCAAACATGGCAGTAATATCTCTCCCAAGCATGGCAGTAATATCTCCCCAAACATGGCAATAATATCACCACAAACATGGCAATAATACCTCCCCAAACATGGCAGAAATATCCCCCCAAACATGGCAGTAATATCTCCCCAAACATGGCAGTAATATCATCCCCAAACATGCCAATAATATCACTCCAAACATGTCAATAATATCACGACAATCATGGCAGTAATAACTCCCCAAACATTGCAGTAATATCAACCCAAACATGGCAGTAATATCTCCCAAACATGGCAATAATATCACCCCGAACATGGCAATAATATCTCCCCAAACATGTCAATAATATCACGACAAACATGGCAGTAATATCTCCCCAAACATGGCAGTAATATCTCTCCCAAACATGGCAGTTATATCTCCCCAAACATGGCAGTATTATCTCTCCCAAACATGGCAGTAATATCTCCCAAAAATGGCAATAATATCACCCCAAACATGTCAATAATATCACGACAAACATGGCAGTAATAACTCCCCAAACATTGCAGTAAAACCAACCCAAACATGGCAGTAATATCTCCCAAACATGGCAGTAATATCTCCCCAAACATGGCAATAATATCACCCCCAAACATGTCAATAATATCACTCCAACCATGGCAGTAATATCAGCACAAACATGGCAGTAATATCACCCCCAAACATGTCAATAATATCACTCCAAACATGTCAATAATATCACGACAAACATGGCAGTAATATCTCCCCAAACATGGCAGTAATATCTCTCCCAAACATGGCAGTAATATCTCCCCAAACATGGCAATAATATCACCCCAAACATGGCAATAATACCTCCCCAAACATGGCAGAAATATCCCCCCAAACATGGCAGTAATATCTCCCCAAACATGGCAGTAATATCATCCCCAAACATGTCAATAATATCACTCCAAACATGTCAATAATATCACGACAAACATGGCAGTAATATCTCCCCAAACATTGCAGTAATATCAACCCAAACATGGCAGTAATATCTCCCAAACATGGCAATAATATCACCCCGAACATGACAATAATATCTCCCCAAACATTTCAGAAATATCACCCCCAAGCATGGCCGTAATATCTCCCCAAACATGGCAGTAATATTACACCAAACATGGGAGTAATGTCTCCCCAAACATGGCAGTAATATCTTCCCAAACATGCCAGTAATATCACCCCAAACATGGCAGTAACATCTCCCCAAATATGGCGGTAATATCGCCCCAAACTTGGAAGTAATATCTCCCAAACATGGCAATAATATCACCCCACACATGCAAAAATATCTCCCCAAACATGGCAGTAATATCACTCCAAACATGGCATTAATATCACTCTAAACATGGCAGTAATATCTCCCCAAACATGGCAGTAATATCCCCCCAAACATGTAAGCAATATCACCACAAACATGGCAATAATATCACCACAAACATGGCAGTAATAACGCCCCAAACATGGCAATAATTTCTCCCTAAACATGGCAGTAATATCACACCAACCATGGCATTAATATCACCCCAAACATGGCAATAATATCACGCCAAACATGGCAGTAATATCACTCCAAACATGGCATTAATATCACTCCAAACATGGCAGTAATATAAGCCCAAACATGGCATTAATATCTCCACAAACATGGCAATAATATCTCCCCAACCGTGGCAGTAATATCACCACAAACATTGCAATAATATCACCACAAACATGGCAGTAATAACGCCCCAAATATGGCAATAATTTCTCCCCAAACATGGCAGTAATATCACTCCAACCAAGCAGTAATATCACCCCAAACATGGCAATAATATAACGCCAAACATGGCAGTAATATCACCCCAAACATGGCAGTAATATCACCTCCAAACGTGGCAGTAATATCACCCCAAACATGGCGGTAATATCGCCCCAAACTTGGAAGTAATATCTCCCAAACATGGCAATAATATCACCCCACACATGGCAAAAATATCTCCCCAAACATGGCAGCAATATCACTCCAAACATGGCATTAATATCACTCCAAACATGGCAGTAATATAAGCCCAAACATGGCATTAATATCTCCACAAACATGGCAATAATATCTCCCCAAACGTGGCAGTAATATCACTCCAAACTTTGCAATAATATCACCACAAACATGGCAATAATATCACCACAAACATGGCAGTAATAATGCCCCAAACATGGCAATAATTTCTCCCCAAACATGGCAGTCATATCACTCCAACCCTGGCAGTAATATCATCCCAAACATGGCAATAATATCACCCCAAACATGGCAGTAATATCACCTCCAAACATGGCAGTAATATCACCCCAAACATGGCAATAATAACTCCCCAAACATTGCAGTAATATCAACCCAAACATGGCAGTAATACCTCCCAAACATGGCAATAATATCACCCCAAACATGGCAATAATATCTCCCCAAACATGGCAGAAATATCACCCCAAACATGGCCGTAATATCTCCCCAAACAAGGCAGTAATATCACACCAAACATGGCAGTATTGTCTCCCCAAACCTGGCAGTAATATCTCCCCAAACATGTCAGTAATATCACCACAAACATGGCACTAATATCTCTCCAAACATGGCAATAATATCGCCCCAAACTTGGATGTAATATCTCCCAAACATGGCAATAATATCACCCCACACATGGCAAAAATATCTCCCCAAACATGGCAGTAATATCACCCCCAAACATGTCAATAATATCACTCCAACCATGGCAGTAATATCAGCCCAAACATGGCAGTAATATCACCCCCAAACATGTCAATAATATCACTCCAAACATGTCAATAATATCACGACAAACATGGCAGTAATATCTCCCCAAACATGGCAGTAATATCTCTCCCAAACATGGCAGTAATATCTCCCCAAACATGGCAATAATATCACCACAAACATGGCAATAATACCTCCCCAAACATGGCAGAAATATCCCCCCAAACATGGCAGTAATATCTCCCCAAACATGGCAGTAATATCATCCCCAAACATGTCAATAATATCACTCCAAACATGTCAATAATATCACGACAATCATGGCAGTAATAACTCCCCAAACATTGCAGTAATATCAACCCAAACATGGCAGTAATATCTCCCAAACATGGCAATAATATCACCCCGAACATGGCAATAATATCTCCCCAAACATGTCAATAATATCACGACAAACATGGCAGTAATATCTCCCCAAACATGGCAGTAATATCTCTCCCAAACATGGCAGTAATATCTCCCCAAACATGGCAGTAATATCTCTCCCAAACATGGCAGTAATATCTCCCCAAACATGTCAATAATATCACGACAAACATGGCAGTAATAACTCCCCAAACATTGCAGTAAAACTGTTAGCGTTAGTGTTTTCTCTGAAGAATCACTCAACACTCAGGGTCGGTTCCAATGCTGAAGCAGCTTTTATTACGCTCAGCGGGAAGGAAAAACTCAGGACCGTATCCAGGTTTCTCTTCACAGAACAAAGAGTTACATGTACCTTTATATGTTTTACAACAGTTACAAAAACAGCTTACTGCAGTTACACAGCTCATCACGGCTGGACACAAGCCAATCACAACGATTATAGATTACATATAGGTTCTTTAATCCAATAGAATTCTCCTAGTAACCAGGGAACCATTGTCAATTTGGGTTGATCGATGACTTTATATGTTCTCTCCCTAGTTCTTTCATCTGGGAGAAATAATTGGTTTGTAGCCTGGTTTACAGCAAATGGTTTCCCTCTTATCTTTCTTCCTGGGGAATTAATTGGTTTATGGCCTTGTTCACAGGAGATGGCTTCCTTCTTATCTCTGCCTTCCCAGGCATTCCTACAGTGGGCCTCACAGGGTTATTGCTCGGTCAGTGAACGTTCAACAGTTCACAGCTTGACTACCTGGTTTCCCATCATGCCTGGGCAGCCATTTTATGTGTGTGTCCATTTAAGCTTATGTGAGTTTTAAATATCCAGCAGGTGCCTAATGCCTAAGTCTATATATATCTACTCTCTACAACAATTCCCCCCTTTCGGTAAAGGGACTAGTCCTAGTCCCCTTTTAACCGACCGTACTGCCTTTATCTGATATTTGTGCACTGCCCGGTACTCCTTGCCTCAACGTGCTGCCCAGTCACGCGGTTTCAGGAGTCCCGGTTGCTTAGATCAAATTAACAAAGGCTAGCTCCTCCCGTCCCCTTATCAAACAGGCTTGTTTAATATCCAGGGAACGGTGATTGGTCCGTTTCTGCCGTTTGTGGCGCCTGCATACCTGGCAGGCCATCACGCCCCATGTTATTGCTAAGATTAATTGTATCCCGACCAGTGTGTGTGAAATAATTCGGATCCATGGGTGGATGTTCACATTTATTCCCCAGTCCCAGACTTTTCTCCACCAACTCTGACTTTGTAAGTCTACCTCGGTATCTTCTTCCAGTTCTTTGATTTTAGTTTGTATCTGGTGATAGAGTTTTACGGATTGCCCCACTCTGAGCCTTAACTCCCGTAATACCTCGGTTAGATGTGGGATAGGGACCTGCTCTGGCTCGTCATAATCCTGCAAATGATCATGGAGCTGATCAGTTACTTCAATAACTTCGGACTTCCGGCGCCTAACCTGGGTGAAATGTGCTTGCCCGATCGCGACAGGTCGTAGTGGTGTGAAGCAAAAGTTGGGCTGCGGTATAGGGCACTGCAGGTCATTATACTGGTATGAACGCTCTGTGGTAGAGACGCAGTATCTTCCCCTCCCTCCGTAGCCCGCCCTCGCGAAGTGCATGTGTGCGGGCACTATTTCTAGTACACACCCGTCGGTTCGGTTAAACCCGCACTCGTCTAGTTCCCCTCGGCCCACCGGGTGAGGGCATACTGTGATTTCCCCCCTTTGCTTGCAATCTGCTAGGGAAATCCCGGTAAGTATGTTGTTTCGACGAACGGCAGAGGGGGTGGTTAGGTAGTAGCGTATGGAGACATTTTCCCGTATTACTCCGATATTCTCTAGTTGGTATAAGGGGAACGGCCCTGAGTCCGGCGTTGCTATAGGGATCAACAGGACTATCCCTATCCCGGTAGTCCTACCCATCTGGCAATCTAGAATTGCGGGGTATACTCGGGTCAGTCCCTTCAGAGTACAATTATCCAGTGTCCCCCTTTGGTTCGCCAACTGAGCTAAATGTGAACTGTCTATCCAATCGGGTACTTCCCCGCGTTGGATCTGGTCGAGGTTGTGGCGGATCTGTCCCACCATCCACAGACCATAAGCATGACAGAGTTGCCCCTGTCTTTGCTTTATTGTATCTTCTTGTTCTCTATCAATGAGGTGATTGATGGTTTTAGCGTGAGCTTCCAGGACTGAGATGCCATCCAACTGGATTTCGACACCCTCCTTTCCTAGGTTGGCCTGGTCTTCCTGGTTTTGCTCCACCCTCTCCAATAACCCCTTCATCACCCCTTTAAGCTGTTCTACCCTCTCATTTAGCCCTTGTATGTCTATCGAGTTAACTACGGAGGTTCCTGTATTGAAAACGGTAGCAACATCATTTACTATTTCCCTCTTCACCCTGGGTGCTAACCCCTGTCCCCGGAACTTGCTGGCACCCATTGCATCGGCAGCCTGCTGCATTACAACTTTACTTAATACATTGTACATCTTCCTTGACTGTTCGGTACAATATTCCGGCATCTGGATGCCTGAAATATTGATCAGAACAGGCACAAATTCATGTTTAACATTATCATACAACAGTTCCCCCTCGTTGTACATTACAATCCCATTTTCTGGTCCCTTAGTAGTTATTGCTGGGATTGTCCCGGAGGCGCGCAAATTATGCCGAAAGTGCATTCATCGGGCCCTTTGACATCCCTCCGTTTAATGCAGCTGCTCCTTATACCCGTGGAGCACTGTACACATACCCGGTCCTTATTAGGATTCACTTGTAACCATGCATTAAAATAAGTTCTGTCCTTGCTCCAATCCTTAGTCGCTGGAACACATATTCCGTCCGTCAAATTGAACAACACTCCATAGTTCATGTAATTGTTTATTTCCAGCGTGCTCTGCTGTCCGTCGGTGTTGCCCAGGGTACGTGCATGTCGCAGGGCTATCCATATTACGAGTAGCGTCGTCCGTATTCCCATCTCGGTAAGTATTATCTGTAATTTTAAACAGACGGCCTGGTCGTCACCAGGGGTTAAAGTTTTTTTTTCCTATGAGTGTCCCGGTCACCCTGCAAAATCAGAAGCACAGGGTTACAATTGAATCATTTCGAATTGAATCTGTGGGGCGTTCGCCCGTGTCTTTACCCACTTAAATATTACCCAAACTCCTATTAACATTAAAGCCAAAGCTATTCCTCCGAACACCCCTTCCGAAAGGGTGTCTAACCACTCCTGGTACTTTACAGCATACCATTCCGTCTCGTCTAGGCGTATCACCCTTGGTTCGGCCATTATTCTTTTGGGTTATACCTTTTTAGTTGTGACCAGTGCTTCCACCGGCCTTTCCCTTTCATGTCGACACATGCACACGTGTCGCTTGTCAAAATGATGTCATACGGTCCGGTCCACCTCGGGGCAAACCCCGTCCTGCCTGGAGTGACCTGTACTAATACTTTGTCGCCTACCTGTGGGAGGGATGCGCGGCCTTCCCGTTGTTTTGGGTCTCCAAGTCCCGTAGGGCCTGTTGCTCTACCACCTCTTTCCTTAGTTCCTTTAGCTGTGAATCTAATTGTTTTACATATTGTTTAATCCGATCTCGTAGAGGCCCCATTTCCTCCCCCCCTGTTATGATCCCTTCAGGAAGTCTCATGGCCCTTCCTGTCATTAATTCAAAGGGGGTCAGTCCTGTGGTTCGGTTAGGGGTAGCCCTAAGTCTCATTAATATGCAGGGCAAAATATCTACCCATCCCTTCCCGGTCTCTGTTATAGCTTTGGCAATTGCTGTCTTAAGGGTACGGTTCATTCGCTCCACCATTCCTGAGCTCTGGGGGTGGTACGGGATGTGGAACCGTTGTCGGATTCCAAGCAGACCGCATGCCCGCTTCATGACCTGTCCTGTGAAGTGCGTCCCCTGGTCCGAGTCAATTTGAAGGGGCACTTTCCACCGTGGGATTATGTCGAATGCGATAATCTGCGCTACCGTGGATGCTCCGCAATCCCGGGTGGGAAAAACCTCAACCCACCTGGTAAACTGATCTACAATAACCAGGCAGTATTTCTTTCCCCGACTGGTGGGTAGGGGTCCTGTGAAATCAATTTGTAGATTCTCCCACGGGCCCCTGGGACGTGTCTGATGTGCCATTCTGACCTTTACGGGTCTGCCTGGATTATGCTGTGCACATACTATACAGCGCTGGCAATGCTTGGCCACGTCTCGTCCTACCCCGGCCCACCACCAGTCTTTGAGCAGACGGCTCAGCATTCCGTCTCGCCCAGTGTGGTCCGCCTCATGGTGTAGCCGGAGTAGTTCGGTCTGGATTGAAGACGGGGCGACTACTTGTAATCCCTTCCTCCATACCCCATCCTCCCCAATGCTGGCCCCCTTGCTTTCCCATTGTGACCGTTCCTCCGAGCTACTTTCTTCCTGTATCTTACGGACACTTAGCTCTCCTGGTCCTATCATGGCCACTTTAATTATCTGGGGCTCATCTTCTTCTGCCGCGCTCCTAGCTGCTTGATCTGCCAGCATGTTTCCCCGTTGTTCCCTGGTCTCTACCTTTTGATGTGCCTTGATCTTTATTACTGCTGCCGTCGTAGGCCTTTTAACGGCTTCGACCAGCTCCCGAACTATATTCTCGTGTTTAATGTGTCCCCCCCCCGAGGTTATATATCCGCGTCTACTCCACGCTATCATATAATCGTGTACTACCCCGAATGCATACCGGCTGTCAGTATAAACATTTACACGCTTCCCCTCTGCCCATTTGAGGGCTTCGGTCAGCGCTACCAACTCCGCCATTTGGGCGGACACTGTTCCTTCCAGTGCCCCTCGCAGGAGGGTGACACCATCCTGATCTACCACGCCCCACCCGGTGCGGAATCTTCCGTCGACATATCGTCGGGACCCATCAACGTAAAGGGTTAAATCGGGGTCCCTCAGAGGTTCGTCGGCTATTCCCCCTTCTGTTCCTTCGTCTATCTCAGTCTTGCAGCTATGGGGTTCACCTTCGGTTACTATTCCCTCCGCGGGATTAAAGCCTATATCTCTAATTATTTGTATGGACTGATCTTTGGGTAATAGTACTGCCTCCCAGGTAGCTCGTCGCGCATCTGACACTGTTTTTAACCTCCCGGTATTTAGCAATTCCACTATGGTGTGCTTCGTGTGTAAAATTATCTGCCCCGACATTGTGACTGGTTCGCATATCCTGGCAGCCCAAGCGGCACAATCGAGGGCAGCCACACACCGATGGAGTCCCTTCACTACCGGGGACTCTTGTGTTGAGTAATACGCTACTGGTCTCATTACCCCCCCTTTCTCCTGGGTTATGATGGCGCTATAAAAACCTCCATCGAGATCGTAATGTACATGGAACGGCTTTGTCATATCCGGTAGCTTCAGCGCTGGGGCTGCCACCAATTCGGCTTTTAATTTCCCATAGGCTTCCTCTTGCTCCGATCCCCAGTCTACCTGCTCTGTTCCTGGTTTTCCTCCCTTCACTAGTCGCTGAATGGGTTCGGCTATGTTCGCAAATTGAGGAATGAAATTCCTGCAATAGTTGAACAAACCCATCACCCGCCGCACTGCCCGGACTGTAGTTGGTCGGGGCATATCAATTATGGCTGTCTTTCGGTCTGTCGGAAGAGTCTTTTTTTTTTCCTGACTGATATCGTGTCCCAGATGTCGAACCGTGGCTTGTCCGATCTGCGCCTTTTTTTTGGATTTATTTTAAACCCTGCCTTATCTAGAGTCCTTAGGACCATGGCTACGGCCCCTAAATGCTCTCGGTCACTTGATGAGGCTATTAGGATGTCGTCCACGTACTGAAGGATTGTACTATTATACGGGGTTAGGTTACATGATTCCAAAGCGTTACTCATGACTCGGTGGAAAATGTTCGGGCTGTTATGGAATCCCTGAGGGAGTCGGGTCCATGTGTATTGTCTATCTCTGGATGTAAATGCGAATCTCTCCTGAGACTCCGGGTCCAGCGGGATTGACCAAAATCCGTTAGCGATATCTAAGACGGTGAAAATCCTATGTTCCGGATTCAGACCGTTGAAGATAGTCGCTGGGCTGGCCACAATCGGGTGTTCCCTGGATGTAACTTTATTCAGGGCTGTGTAATCTATCGTTAGTCGGTAGCTTTCATCCGGCTTTTTAACTGGCCACATCGGGGAGTTTGTGACTGACACGGTCTGTCGTAGTATGCCCTGTTCTACCAGGGCTTGTATTATCCCCTCAGTGGCCCGCATGGCCTCTGGTTTAATAGGGTACTGCTTGTGGGGAGGGTGTACCGGTCCCGTGACCTTCTCCGGTGTCATGTCCACAAGTCCGCAGTCCTGTTTGCTTTTTGCCCAAACTCCCGGGATAGCCTGACACAGTAATCCCAACATCCCGTCCTTAGACCAGTCTCTCTTCAGAGTATCCGTTTTACCTAATGTGGCTATGTTCTTTACTAGTGCCCATTTCCTGGCCACTTTATCCTTATACCCTTTCGTACCTTTCCAGGTTACCCGTTTTCGCTGCGCATCCACTATTGTTCCTAATTCGCGGAGTAGGTCCATCCCTAGTATAGTTCCCTCTGAGTTTTTTTTCTATTAAGAAATCCAAATTAATAATGTTCAGTATAAAACGGCTGTCAATGGAAAGGGTTAACTCCTTTCCAGGTTTGTAAGAAGACCTGATGTCATTACGTGACTTCACGTAATCATCTGAGAAAAAAAAGTCTTTGTGCCTTCAAAACTGGCTTCGAAATTAGAAATCCGTTAAAAACAGCATAAATCATTAGAGTAAATTCCAATGTTTTCTTAACTTCTAATTCAAGTACTTGCCAAAGAATTTTTTTTTTTTTAATTGTTTTAAAACAAGACCACACATACAATAGCGATTTTGTTTACTGAAATTCAATTCTGTTTTTTTTTATTTCTCTCTTTCTCCTCGTTATCTTCAAAACCCTCCTGCTTGTTTAGACTGTTCGGGACATTTTTGATAAACACTGTCCATTTTAGAAATCTTTTCAAACTGCATTGAAACTTTTGAAAATTCGAATCCATGTAGAGTGTTTTTTACTTATTCCAATTATTTTTTTTTTTCTCTTCTAATTAAACCAATATCTTTTTCACAGCAAACATCAACTAGTGTCTTTATTTAAAACTTTTTTTTTAGAAGCTCTTTTTTTTAAAGCATTCTTTATCTCATTCCGAGACTAAATTTATGTCTTTCAACCCAATCAATCATTGCATGTTTTCTTTCGGCAAGTAAGTGAGCATGTCAAATAAATATTTTGCTCAACAAACCTATTCTTTATTTGTTTATTCTCCTAGCTCCGTAACTTATCATCCGAATAAATCCACACCTGCGTTTCTAACTTAAATGTCTTAAAACTTCCCACATACAGGACAACATTACAAAGGGTTTAAAAAAAAAGACTTTCACTCTGTTTCTAAAATAAACAGACACTTGCATTCCTCTTCCAACCAGGCTTTCGGAACATGAAAACATAAAACAAAAATTCATTCTGCAGTCAAAAATCACACAGACACTTCTCACTCAACGATCAGACATTTACAACAGTCTCTCTTCTTGTTTTGGCCGGCTCTATTTTTGGATCCATGACCTTTCAGGGAATTCGTAGTTTTATCTAAATAATTCCTCACATAACTAATTCCTGAGGATTCCACCCTGCTTTAATCATTTTTTTCAATTAGCTTCTTTTGTTTTTCCGCCAGGTGGCGGGTAAGCGACCCTTCTGGTCCCCACTCGAGTTTACTTGTTTTCATGGCCATTCCTGGGTAGGACTGGTATCGTTAGGAATCTACTCTCAGCGGTCCGCTTTCTTTCTAGCGCGACTTGTAGTAAACTGTCTCTTGGCTACTGTCAGGTCACAAGTTCTGCTGTTACACAAACTTATACAATTCTTAAAAACGCGTTTAAGCAATTCCCGCAGTGCTCTACGTATCCTTAACGACTACCTACCACCGCTCAGCCCGTTGGTCCGACCCTGTTCACAGGTTTGGATTCCGTTAGCCGCTGTACACCGCTTGGTTCTATCCCGGGGTATTTCAAATTACACTACTGGGTCCGGAAGATGTCTCTCGGTATCACGATCCCACGGTCTAAGTGTGTTCCCTACGCCTACTTGGTTCCTGGCCGTCACGTGGGACAAAAGTCCTCTTAATTCAGGCTCAGGCTAGGCGTTTGAGATATTAGACCGTCTCCTCATGTCGATCAACCAGCTTCCACCTTCCGCACCCTTTATACTTGTTTTTTATACTCACCCGGGTTTTTTACAAGGGCGTCCAGCGACTCCGGGAAATCCTGCCGACTACGCCATTGTTAGCGTTAGTGTTTTCTCTGAAGAATCACTCAACACTCTCTACAACAAAAACCAACCCAAACATGGCAGTAATATCTCCCAAACATGGCAGTAATATCTCCCCAAACATGGCAATAATATCACCCCCAAACATGTCAATAATATCACTCCAACCATGGCAGTAATATCAGCACAAACATGGCAGTAATATCACCCCCAAACATGTCAATAATATCACTCCAAACATGTCAATAATATCACGACAAACATGGCAGTAATATCTCCCCAAACATGGCAGTAATATCTCTCCCAAACATGGCAGTAATATCTCCCCAAACATGGCAATAATATCACCCCAAACATGGCAATAATACCTCCCCAAACATGGCAGAAATATCCCCCCAAACATGGCAGTAATATCTCCCCAAACATGGCAGTAATATCATCCCCAAACATGTCAATAATATCACTCCAAACATGTCAATAATATCACGACAAACATGGCAGTAATAACTCCCCAAACATTGCAGTAATATCAACCCAAACATGGCAGTAATATCTCCCAAACATGGCAATAATATCACCCCGAACATGACAATAATATCTCCCCAAACATGGCAGAAATATCACCCCCAAGCATGGCCATAATATCTCCCCAAACATGGCAGTAATATTACACCAAACATGGGAGTAATGTCTCCCCAAACATGTAAGCAATATCACCACAAACATGGCAATAATATCACCACAAACATGGCAGTAATAACGCCCCAAACATGCCAATAATTTCTCCCTAAACATGGCAGTAATATCACACCAACCATGGCATTAATATCACCCCAAACATGGCAATAATATCACGCCAAACATGGCAGTAATATCACTCCAAACATGGCATTAATATCACTCCAAACATGGCAGTAATATAAGCCCAAACATGGCATTAATATCTCCACAAACATGGCAATAATATCTCCCCAACCGTGGCAGTAATATCACCACAAACATTGCAATAATATCACCACAAACATGGCAGTAATAACACCCCAAATATGGCAATAATTTCTCCCCAAACATGGCAGTAATATCACTCCAACCAAGCAGTAATATCACCCCAAACATGGCAATAATATAATGCCAAACATGGCAGTAATATCACCCCAAACATGGCAGTAATATCACCTCCAAACATGGCAGTAATATCACCCCAAACATGGCAATAATAACTCCCCAAACATTGCAGTAATATCAACCCAAACATGGCAGTAATATCTCCCCAAACATGGCGGTAATATCGCCCCAAACTTGGAAGTAATATCTCCCAAACATGGCAATAATATCACCCCACACATGGCAAAAATATCTCCCCAAACATGGCAGTAATATCACTCCAAACATGGCATTAATATCACTCCAAACATGGCAGTAATATAAGCCCAAACATGGCATTAATATCTCCACAAACATGGCAATAATATCTCCCCAAACGTGGCAGTAATATCACTCCAAACATTGCAATAATATCACCCCAAACATGGCAGTAATATCTCCCCAAACATGGCAGTAATATCTCCCCAAACATGTCAGTAATATCACCACAAACATGGCAATAATATCACCACAAACATGGCAGTAATAATGCCCCAAACATGGCAATAATTTCTCCCCAAACATGGCAGTAATATCAGTCCAACCCTGGCAGTAATATCATCCCAAACATGGCAATAATATCACGCCAAACATGGCAGTAATATCACCCCAAACATGGCAGTAATATCACCTCCAAACATGGCAGTAATATCACCTCAAACATGGCAATAATAACTCCCCAAACAGTGCAGTAATGTCAACCCAAACATGGCAGTAATACCTCCCCAAACATGGCAGTAATATCTCTCCCAAACATGGCAGTAATATCTTCCCAAAAATGGCAATAATATCACCCCAAACATGGCAATAATACCTCCCCAAACATGGCAGAAATATCCCTCCAAACATGGCAGTAATATCTCCCCAAACATGGCAGTAATATCATCCCCAAACATGTCAATAATATCACTCCAAACATGTCAATAATATCACGACAAACATGGCAGTAATATCTCCGCAAACATTGCAGTAATATCAACCCAAACATGGCAGTAATATCTCCCAAACATGGCAATAATATCACCCCGAACATGACAATAATATCTCCCCAAACATGGCAGAAATATCACCCCCAAACATGCCAATAATATCACTCCAAACATGTCAATAATATCACGACAAACATGGCATAATATCTCCCCAAACATGGCAGTAATATCTCTCCCAAACATGGCAGTAATATCTCCCCAAACATGGCAATAATATCACCCCAAACATGGCAATAATACCTCCCCAAACATGGCAGAAATATCCCCCCAAACATGGCAGTAATATCTCCCCAAACATGGCAGTAATATCATCCCCAAACATGTCAATAATATCACTCCAAACATGTCAATAATATCACGACAAACATGGCAGTAATATCTCCCCAAACATTGCAGTAATATCAACCCAAACATGGCAGTAATATCTCCCAAACATGGCAATAATATCACCCCGAACATGACAATAATATCTCCCCAAACATGGCAGAAATATCACCCCCAAGCATGGCCGTAATATCTCCCCAAACATGGCAGTAATATTACACCAAACATGGGAGTAATGTCTCCCCAAACATGGCAGTAATATCTCCCCAAACATGCCAGTAATATCACCCCAAACATGGCAGTAATATCTCCCCAAATATGGCGGTAATATCGCCCCAAACTTGGAAGTAATATCTCCCAAACATGGCAATAATATCACCCCACACATGGCAAAAATATTTCCCCAAACATGGCAGTAATATCACTCCAAACATGGCATTAATATCACTCCAAACATGGCAGTAATATCTCCCCAAACATGGCAGTAATATCCCCCCAAACATGTAAGCAATATCACCACAAGCATGGCAATAATATCACCACAAACATGGCAGTAATAACGCCCCAAACATGGCAATAATTTCTCCCTAAACATGGCAGTAATATCACACCAACCATGGCATTAATATCACCCCAAACATGGCAATAATATCACGCCAAACATGGCAGTAATATCACTCCAAACATGGCATTAATATCACTCCAAACATGGCAGTAATATAAGCCCAAACATGGCATTAATATCTCCACAAACATGGCAATAATATCTCCCCAACCGTGGCAGTAATATCACCACAAACATTGCAATAATATCACCACAAACATGGCAGTAATAACGCCCCAAATATGGCAATAATTTCTCCCCAAACATGGCAGTAATATCACTCCAACCAAGCAGTAATATCACCCCAAACATGGCAATAATATAACGCCAAACATGGCAGTAATATCACCCCAAACATGGCAGTAATATCACCTCCAAACATGGCAGTAATATCACCCCAAACATGGCAATAATAACTCCCCAAACATTGCAGTAATATCAACCCAAACATGGCAGTAATATCTCCCCAAACATGGCGGTAATATCGCCCCAAACTTGGAAGTAATATCTCCCAAACATGGCAATAATATCACCCCACACATGGCAAAAATATCTCCCCAAACATGGCAGCAATATCACTCCAAACATGGCATTAATATCACTCCAAACATGGCAGTAATATAAGCCCAAACATGGCATTAATATCTCCACAAACATGGCAATAATATCTCCCCAAACGTGGCAGTAATATCACTCCAAACATTGCAGTAATATCTCTCCAAACATGGCAGTAATATCGCCCCAAACTTGGATGTAATATCTCCCAAACATGGCAATAATATCACCCCACACATGGCAAAAATATCTCCCCAAACATGGCAGCAATATCACCCCCAAACATGTCAATAATATCACTCCAACCATGGCAGTAATATCAGCCCAAACATGGCAGTAATATCTCCCCCAAACATGTCAATAATATCACTCCAAACATGTCAATAATATCACGACAAACATGGCAGTAATATCTCCCCAAACATGGCAGTAATATCTCTCCCAAACATGGCAGTAATATCTCCCCAAACATGGCAATAATATCACCCCAAACATGGCAATAATACCTCCCCAAACATGGCAGTAATATCATCCCCAAACATGTCAATAATATCACTCCAAACATGTCAATAATATCACGACAATCATGGCAGTAATAACTCCCCAAACATTGCAGTAATATCAACCCAAACATGGCAGTAATATCTCCCAAACATGGCAATAATATCACCCCGAACATGGCAATAATATCTCCCCAAACATGTCAATAATATCACGACAAACATGGCAGTAATATCTCCCCAAACATGGCAGTAATATCTCTCCCAAACATGGCAGTAATATCTCCCCAAACATGGCAGTAATATCTCTCCCAAACATGGCAGTAATATCTCCCCAAACATGTCAATAATATCACGACAAACATGGCAGTAATAACTCCCCAAACATTGCAGTAAAACCAACCCAAACATGGCAGTAATATCTCCCAAACATGGCAGTAATATCTCCCCAAACATGGCAATAATATCACCCCCAAACATGTCAATAATATCACGACAAACATGGCAGTAATAACTCCCCAAACATTGCAGTAATATCAACCCAAACATGGCAGTAATATCTCGCCAAACATGGCAATAATATCACCCCGAACATGACAATAATATCTCCCCAAACATGGCAGAAATATCACCCCCAAGCATGGCCGTAATAGCTCCCCAAACATGGCAGTAATATTACACCAAACATGGGAGTAATGTCTCCCCAAACATGGCAGTAATATCTCCCCAAACATGCCAGTAATATCACCCCAAACATGGCAGTAATATCTCCCCAAATATGGCGGTAATATCGCCCCAAACTTGGAAGTAATATCTCCCAAACATGGCAATAATATCACCCCACACATGGCAAAAATATCTCCCCAAACATGGCAGTAATATCACTCCAAACATGGCATTAATATCACTCCAAACATGGCAGTAATATAAGCCCAAACATGGCATTAATATCTCCACAAACATGGCAATAATATCTCCCCAAACGTGGCAGTAATCTCACTCCAAACATTGCAGTAATATCACCCCAAACATGGCAGTAATATCTCCCCAAACATGGCAGTAATATCCCCCCAAACATGTAAGCAATATCACCACAAACATGGCAATAATATCACCACAAACATGGCAGTAATAACGCCCCAAACATGGCAATAATTTCTCCCTAAACATGGCAGTAATATCACACCAACCATGGCATTAATATCACCCCAAACATGGCAATAATATCACGCCAAACATGGCAGTAATATCACTCCAAACATGGCATTAATATCACTCCAAACATGTCAATAATATCACGACAAACATGGCAGTAATAACTCCCCAAACATTGCAGTAATATCAACCCAAACATGGCAGTAATATCTCCCAAACATGGCAATAATATCACCCCGAACATGACAATAATATCTCCCCAAACATGGCAGAAATATCACCCCCAAGCATGGCCGTAATATCTCCCCAAACATGGCAGTAATATTACACCAAACATGGGAGTAATGTCTCCCCAAACATGGCAGTAATATCTCCCCAAACATGCCAGTAATATCACCCCAAACATGGCAGTAATATCTCCCCAAATATGGCGGTAATATCGCCCCAAACTTGGAAGTAATATCTCCCAAACATGGCAATAATATCACCCCACACATGGCAAAAATATCTCCCCAAACATGGCAGTAATATCACTCCAAACATGGCATTAATATCACTCCAAACATGGCAGTAATATCACCCCAAACATGGCAGTAATATCTCCACAAACATGGCAGTAATATCCCCCCAAACATGTAAGCAATATCACCACAAACATGGCAATAATATCACCACAAACATGGCAGTAATAACGCCCCAAACATGCCAATAATTTCTCCCTAAACATGGCAGTAATATCACACCAACCATGGCATTAACATCACCCCAAACATGGCAATAATATCACGCCAAACATGGCAGTAATATCATTCCAAACATGGCATTAATATCACTCCAAACATGGCAGTAATATAAGCTCAAACATGGCATTAATATCTCCACAAACATGGCAATAATATCTCCCCAACCGTGGCAGTAATATCACCACAAACATTGCAATAATATCACCACAAACATGGCAGTAATAACACCCCAAATATGGCAATAATTTCTCCCCAAACATGGCAGTAATATCACTCCAACCAAGCAGTAATATCACCCCAAACATGGCAATAATATAATGCCAAACATGGCAGTAATATACACCCCAAACATGGCAGTAATATCACCTCCAAACATGGCAGTAATATCACCCCAAACATGGCAATAATAACTCCCCAAACATTGCAGTAATATCAACCCAAACATGGCAGTAATATCTCCCCAAACATGGCGATAATATCGCCCCAAACTTGGAAGTAATATCTCCCAAACATGGCAATAATATCACCCCACACATGGCAAAAATATCTCCCCAAACATGGCAGTAATATCACTCCAAACATGGCATTAATATCACTCCAAACATGGCAGTAATATAAGCCCAAACATGGCATTAATATCTCCACAAACATGGCAATAATATCTCCCCAAACATGGCAGTAATATCTCCCCAAACATGTCAGTAATATCACCACAAACATGGCAATAATATCACCACAAACATGGCAGTAATAATGCCTCAAACATGGCAATAATTTCTCCCCAAACATGGCAGTAATATCAGTCCAACCCTGGCAGTAATATCATCCCAAACATGGCAATAATATCACGCCAAACATGGCAGTAATATCACCCCAAATATGGCAGTAATATCACCTCCAAACATGGCAGTAATATCACCCCAAACATGGCAATAATAACTCCCCAAACAGTGCAGTAATATCAACCCAAACATGGCATTAATACCTCCCAAACATGGCAATAATATCACCCCAAACATGGCAATAATATCTCCCCAAACATGGCAGAAATATCACCCCAAACATGGCCATAATATCTCCCCAAACAAGGCAGTAATATCACACCAAACATGGCAGTATTGTCTCCCCAAACCTGGCAGCAATATCTCCCCAAACATGTCAGTAATATCACCCCAAACATGGCAGTAATATCTCTCCAAACATGGCAGTAATATCGCCCCAAACTTGGATGTAATATCTCCCTAACATGGCAATAATATCACCCCACACATGGCAAAAATATCTCCCCAAACATCGCAGTAATATCACTCCAAACATGGCAGTAATAACACTCCAAACATGGCAGTAATATCTCCCCAAACATGGCATTAATATCTCCACAAACAAGGCAATAATATCTCCCCAAACGTGGCAATAATATCAGTCCAAACATGGCAATAGTATCACCACAAACATGGTAGTAATATCTCCCCAAACATGTCAGTAATATCACCACAAACATGACAGTAATATCACCACAAACATGGCAGCAATATCGCCCCAAACATGGTAGGAATACCTCCCAAACATGGCAATAATATCACCCCAAACATGGCAATAATATCTCCCCAAACATAGCAGTAATATCACTCCAACCATGGCAGTAATATCACCCCAAACATGGCAATAATATCACGCGAACCATGGCAGTAATATCAGCCCAAACATGGCAGTAATATCACCTCCAAACATGGCAGTAATATCTTCCCAAACATGGCAGTAATATCACCCCAAACATGGCAGTAATATCACCCCAAACATGGCAGTAATATCACCCCAAACATTGCAGTAACATTTCCCCAAATATGGCAGTAATATCAACCCAAACATGGCAGTAATATTTCCCCAAACATGGCAGTAATATTATGCCCAAACATGGCAGTAATATCACTCCAACCATGGCAGTAATATCAGCCCAAACATGGCAGTAATATCACCCCCAAATATGTCAATAATATCACTCCAAACATGTCAATAATATCACGACAAACATGGCAGTAATATCTCCCCAAACATGGCAGTAATATCTCTCCCAAACATGGCAGTAATATCTCCCCAAACATGGCAATAATATCACCCCAAACATGGCAATAATACCTCACCAAACATGGCAGAAATATCCCCCCAAACATGGCAGTAATATCTCCCCAAACATGGCAGTAATATCATCCCCAAACATGTCAATAATATCACTCCAAACATGTCAATAATATCACGACAAACATGGCAGTAATAAATCCCCAAACATTGAGGTAAAACCAACCCAAACATGGCAGTAATATCTCCCAAACATGGCAATAATATCACCCCGAACATGGCAATAATATCTCCCCAAACATGTCAATAATATCACGACAAACATGGCAGTAATATCTCCCCAAACATGGCAGTAATATCTCTCCCAAACATGGCAGTAATATCTCCCCAAACATGGCAATAATATCACCCCAAACATGGCAATAATATCTCCCCAAACATGGCAGTAATATCTCCCCAAACATGGCAGTAATATCACCCCCAAACATGTCAATAATATCACTCCAAACATGTCAATAATATCACGAGAAACATGGCAGTAATATCTACCCAAACATGGCAGTAATATCTCTCCCAAACATGGCAGTAATATCTCCCCAAACATGGCAGAAATATCCCCCCAAACATGGCAGTAATATCTCCCCAAACATGGCAGTAATATCATCCCCAAACATGTCAATAATATCACTCCAAACATGTCAATAATATCACGACAAACATGGCAGTAATAACCCCCCAAACATTGCAGTAATATCAACCCAAACATGGCAGTAATATCTCCCAAACATGACAATAATATCACCCCGAACATGACAATAATATCTCCCCAAACATGGCAGGAATATCACCACAAACATGGCAGTAATAACGCCCCAAATATGGCAGTAATATTACACCAAACATGGGAGTAATGTCTCCCCAAACATGGCAATAATATCACCCCACACATGGCAAAAATATCTCCCCAAACATGGCAGTAATATCACTCCAAACATGGCAGTAATAACACTCCAAACATGGCAGTAATATCTCCCCAAACATGGCATTAATATCTCCCCAAACATGGCAATAATATCTCCCCAAACGTGGCAGTAATATCAGTCCAAACATGGCAATAGTATCACCACAAACATGGTAGTAATAGCTCCCCAAACATAGCAGTAATATCACTCCAACCATGGCAGTAATATCACCCCAAACATGGCAATAATATCACGCCAACCATGGCAGTAATATCAGCCCAAACATGGCAGTAATATCACCTCCAAACATGGCAGTAATATCTCCCCAAACATGGCAGTAATATCACCCCAAACATGGCAGCAATATCACCCCAACCATGGCAGTAATATCACCCCAAACATGGCAGTAATATCTCCCCAAACATGGCAGTAATATCACCACAAACATGGCAGTAATATCTCTCCAAACATGGCAGTAATATCGCCCCAAACTTGGATGTAATATCTCCCAAACATGGCAATAATATCACCCCACACATGGCAAAAATATCTCCCCAAACATCGCAGTAATATCACTCAAAACATGGCAGTAATAACACTTCAAACATGGCAGTAATATCTCCCCAAACATGGCATTAATATCTCCCCAAACATGGCAATAATATCTCCCAAAACGTGGCAATAATATCAGTCCAAACACGGCAATAGTATCACCACAAACATGGTAGTAATATCTCCCCAAACATGTCAGTAATATCACCACAAACATGACAGTAATATCACCACAAACATGGCAGTAATATCGCCCCAAACATGGTAGGAATACCTCCCAAACATGGCAATAATATCACCCCAAACATGGCAATAATATCTCCCCAAACATAGCAGTAATATCACTCCAACCATGGCAGTAATATCACCCCAAACATGGCAATAATATCACGCGAACCATGGCAGTAATATCAGCCCAAACATGGCAGTAATATCACCTCCAAACATGGCAGTAATATCTCCCCAAACATGGCAGTAATATCACCCCAAACATGGCAGTAATATCACCCCAAACATGGCAGTAATATCACCCCAAACATGGCAGTAATATCTCCCCAAACATGGCAGTAATATCACCCCAAACATTGCAGTAACATTTCCCCAAATATGGCAGTAATATCAACCCAGACATGGCAGTAATATTTCCCCAAACATGGCAGTAATATTACGCCCAAACATGGCAGTAATATCAGCCCAAACATGGCAGTAATATCACCCCCAAATATGTCAATATTATCACTCCAAACATGTCAATAATATCACGACAAACATGGCAGTAATATCTCCCCAAACATGGCAGTAATATCTCTCCCAAACATGGCAGCAATATCTCCCCAAACATGGCAATAATACCTCACCAAACATGGCAGAAATATCCCCCCAAACATGGCAGTAATATCTCCCCAAACATGGCAGTAATATCATCCCCAAACATGTCAATAATATCACTCCAAACATGTCAATAATATCACGACAAACATGGCAGTAATAACTCCCCAAACATTGAGGTAAAACCAACCCAAACATGGCAGTAATATCTCCCAAACATGGCAATAATATCACCCCGAACATGGCAATAATATCTCCCCAAACATGTCAATAATATCACGACAAACATGGCAGTAATATCTCCCCAAACATGGCAGTAATATCTCTCCCAAACATGGCAGTAATATCTCCCCAAACATGGCAATAATATCACCCCAAACATGGCAATAATATTTCCCCAAACATGGCAGTAATATCTCCCCAAACATGGCAGTAATATCACCCCCAAACATGTCAATAATATCACTCCAAACATGTCAATAATATCACGACAAACATGGCAGTAATATCTACCCAAACATGGCAGTAATATCTCTCCCAAACATGGCAGTAATATCTCCCCAAACATGGCAGAAATATCCCCCCAAACATGGCAGTAATATCTCCCCAAACATGGCAGTAATATCATCCCCAAACATGTCAATAATATCACTCCAAACATGTCAATAATATCACGACAAACATGGCAGTAATAACTCCCCAAACATTGCAGTAATATCAACCCAAACATGGCAGTAATATCTCCCAAACATGACAATAATATCACCCCGAACATGACAATAATATCTCCCCAAACATGGCAGAAATATCACCACAAACATGGCAGTAATAACGCCCCAAATATGGCAGTAATATTACACCAAACATGGGAGTAATGTCTCCCCAAACATGGCAATAATATCACCCCACACATGGCAAAAATATCTCCCCAAACATGGCAGTAATATCACTCCAAACATGGCAGTAATAACACTCCAAACATGGCAGTAATATCTCCCCAAACATGGCATTAATATCTCCCCAAACATGGCAATAATATCTCCCCAAACGTGGCAGTAATATCAGTCCAAACATGGCAATAGTATCACCACAAACATGGTAGTAATATCTCCCCAAACATAGCAGTAATATCACTCCAACCATGGCAGTAATATCACCCCAAACATGGCAATAATATCACGCCAACCATGGCAGTAATATCAGCCCAAACATGGCAGTAATATCACCTCCAAACATGGCAGTAATATCTCCCCAAACATGGCAGTAATATCACCCCAAACATGGCAGCAATATCACCCCAACCATGGCAGTAATATCACCCCAAACATGGCAGTAATATCTCCCCAAACATGGCAGTAATATCACCCCAAACATTGCAGTAATATTTCCCCAAACATGGCAGTAATATCAACCCAAACATGGCAGTAATATCTCCCCAAACATGGCAGTAATATTACGCCCAAAAATGGCAGTAATATCACTCCAACCATGGCAGTAATATCAGCCCAAACATGGCAGTAATATCTCCCCCAAACATGTCAATAATATCACTCCAAACATGTCAATAATATCACGACAAACATGGCAGTAATATCTCCCCAAACATGGCAGTAATATCTCTCCCAAACCTGGCAGTAATATCTCCCCAAACATGGCAATAATATCACCCCAAACATGGCAATAATACCTCCCCAAACATGGCAGAAATATCCCCCCAAACATGGCAGTAATATCTCCCCAAACATGGCAGTAATATCATCCCCAAACATGTCAATAATATCACTCCAAACATGTCAATAATATCACGACAAACATGGCAGTAATAACTCCCCAAACATTGCAGTAAAACCAACCCAAACATGGCAGTAATATCTCCCAAACATGGCAATAATATCACCCCGAACATGGCAATAATATCTCCCCAAACATGGCAGTAATATCTCCCCAAACATGGCAGTAATATCACCCCCAAACATGTCAATAATATCACTCCAAACATGTCAATAATATCACGACAAACATGGCAGTAATATCTCCCCAAACATGGCAGTAATATCTCTCAAACATGGCAGTAATATCTCCCCAAACATGGCAATAATATCACCCCAAACATGGCAATAATACCTCCCCAAACATGGCAGAAATATCCCCCCAAACATGGCAGTAATATCTCCCCAAACATGGCAGTAAAATCATCCCCAAACATGTCAATAATATCACTCCAAACATGTCAATAATATCACGACAAACATGGCAGTAATAACTCCCCAAACATTGCAGTAATATCAACCCAAACATGGCAGTAATATCTCCCAAACATGGCAGAAATATCACCCCCAAGCATGGCCGTAATATCTCCCCAAACATGGCAGTAATATTACACCAAACATGGGAGTAATGTCTCCCCAAACATGGCAGTAATATCTCCCCAAACATGCCAGTAATATCACCCCAAACATGGCAGTAATATCTCCCCAAATATGGCGGTAATATCGCCCCAAACTTGGAAGTAATATCTCCCAAACATGGCAATAATATCACCTCACACATGGCAAAAGTATCTCCCCAAACATGGCAGTAATATCACTCCAAACATGGCATTAATATCACTCCAACCATGGCAGTAATATAAGCCCAAACATGGCATTAACATCTCCACAAACATGGCAGTAATATCACGCCCAAACATGGCAGTAATATCACCCCAAACATGGCAGTAATATCTCTCCAAACATGGCAGTAATATCTCCCCAAACATGGCAGTAATATCACCCCAAACATGGCAGTACTATCTCCCAAACATGGCAGTAATATCTCCCCAAACATGGCAGTAATATCTCCCCAAACATGGCAATAATATCTCCCCAAACATGGCAGTAATATCTCCCCAAACATGGCAGTAATATCAGGCCAAACATCACTCCAAACATGTCAATAATATCACGACAAACATGGCAGTAATATCTACCCAAACATGGCAGTAATATCTCTCCCAAACATGGCAGTAATATCTCCCCAAACATGGCAGAAATATCCCCCCAAACATGGCAGTAATATCTCCCCAAACATGGCAGTAATATCATCCCCAAACATGTCAATAATATCACTCCAAACATGTCAATAATATCACGACAAACATGGCAGTAATAACTCCCCAAACATTGCAGTAATATCAACCCAAACATGGCAGTAATATCTCCCAAACATGACAATAATATCACCCCAAACATGACAATAATATCTCCCCAAACATGGCAGAAATATCACCACAAACATGGCAGTAATAACGCCCCAAATATGGCAGTAATATTACACCAAACATGGGAGTAATGTCTCCCCAAACATGGCAATAATATCACCCCACACATGGCAAAAATATCTCCCCAAACATGGCAGTAATATCACTCCAAACATGGAAGTAATAACACTCCAAACATGGCAGTAATATCTCCCCAAACATGGCATTAATATCTCCCCAAACATGGCAATAATATCTCCCCAAACGTGGCAGTAATATCAGTCCAAACATGGCAATAGTATCACCACAAACATGGTAGTAATATCTCCCCAAACATAGCAGTAATATCACTCCAACCATGGCAGTAATATCACCCCAAACATGGCAATAATATCACGCCAACCATGGCAGTAATATCAGCCCAAACATGGCAGTAATATCACCTCCAAACATGGCAGTAATATCTCCCCAAACATGGCAGTAATATCACCCCAAACATGGCAGCAATATCACCCCAAACATGGCAGTAATATCACCCCAAACATGGCAGTAATATCACCCCAAACATTGCAGTAATATCTCCCCAAACATGGCAGTAATATCAACCCAAACATGGCAGTAATATCTCCCCAAACATGGCAGTAATATTACGCCCAAAAATGGCAGTAATATTACTCCAACCATGGCAGTAATATCAGCCCAAACATGGCAGTAATATCTCCCCCAAACATGTCAATAATATCACTCCAAACATGTCAATAATATCACGACAAACATGGCAGTAATATCTCCCCAAACATGGCAGTAATATCTCTCCCAAACATGGCAGTAATATCTCCCCAAACATGGCAATAATATCACCCCAAACATGGCAATAATACCTCCCCAAACATGGCAGAAATATCCCCCCAAACATGGCAGTAATATCTCCCCAAACATGGCAGTAATATCATCCCCAAACATGTCAATAATATCACTCCAAACATGTCAATAATATCACGACAAACATGGCAGTAATAACTCCCCAAACATTGCAGTAAAACCAACCCAAACATGGCAGTAATATCTCCCAAACATGGCAATAATATCACCCCGAACATGGCAATAATATCTCCCCAAACATGGCAGTAATATCTCCCCAAACATGGCAGTAATATCACCCCCAAACATGTCAATAATATCACTCCAAACATGTCAATAATATCACGACAAACATGGCAGTAATATCTCCCCAAACATGGCAGTAATATCTCTCTCAAACATGGCAGTAATATCTCCCCAAACATGGCAATAATATCACCCCAAACATGGCAATAATACCTCCCCAAACATGGCAGAAATATCCCCCCAAACATGGCAGTAATATCTCCCCAAACATGGCAGTAATATCATCCCCAAACATGTCAATAATATCACTCCAAACATGTCAATAATATCACGACAAACATGGCAGTAATAACTCCCCAAACATTGCAGTAATATCAACCCAAACATGGCAGTAATATCTCCCAAACATGGCAATAATATCACCCCGAACATGACAATAATATCTCCCCAAACATGGCAGAAATATCACCCCCAAGCAATGCCGTAATATCTCCCCAAACATGGCAGTAATATTACACCAAACATGGGAGTAATGTCTCCCCAAACATGGCAGTAATATCTCCCCAAACATGCCAGTAATATCACCCCAAACATGGCAGTAATATCTCCCCAAATATGGCGGTAATATCGCCCCAAACTTGGAAGTAATATCTCCCAAACATGGCAATAATATCACCCCACACATGCCAAAAATATCTCCCCAAACATGGCAGTAATATCACTCCAAACATGGCATTAATATCACTCCAACCATGGCAGTAATATAAGCCCAAACATGGCATTAACATCTCCACAAACATGGCAGTAATATCACGCCCAAACATGGCAGTAATATCACCCCAAACATGGCAGTAATATCTCCCCAAACATGGCAGTAATATCTCCCCAAACATGGCAGTAATATCACCCCAAACATGGCAGTAATATCTCCCAAACATGGCAGTAATATCTCCCCAAACATGGCAGTAATATCTCCCCAAACATGGCAGTAATATCACCCCAAACATGGCAGTAATATCATGCCCAAACATGGCAGTAATATCAGGCCAAACATGGCAGTAATATTATGACCAGCTGATCTGTTTGTATGTGTGCTAAATATTGACCAGGACACCGGGGATAACTCCCCTGCTCTTCTTAGAAATAGTGTTGTATATCCAACTGTGTGTGCCGACGGGCATCGGCTTTCACGTCTCATCCTAAAGACGGCACCTCCGGCAGTGCGGCTCTCCCTCAGCACCACACTGGGAGTGTCAGCCTGGATTCTGCGCTCAAATCTCTGGAGTGGAAGTTGAACCCCGACCTTCTGGACTCGGAGAACGAGAGAGCTAGCCGCTGAGCCACGGCTGACACGGGTGGGTTTCTGCGACAATCCAACAACTTCATGGTCACTTCCGCTGATCCCGAGTCTTTATTTCCTGATTGTTTTTTAAACTGAATCGAAATTATTAATACCGGCATGGTGTAAATGGAGTGAAGTCAGAGCCCTGTAGCGTCATCTGCCGAATCTGTCACATACCTTGCAGCCGTGCATCACCATGGCAACTATAATCCAAGCTAATTATAACATTACAATTAAAAGCTCTGGAATGTTCATCATTAGAAGTGTGCAACCAGTCAGGTGTGGTGTTGAGGGAAAGTCTAAAAATAAAATTTGTTCTTCAGTTTCCGAAGAAAGCTGGGACTTTACTGTAACTTGTTCCTCTATGGGCCCTATACAGGGAGAGAGCAGGGCAGTGGGGTTTGTGCTGGATGGCTGGAACAGACACACAGAGAATCACACAGAATTTACAGCAGAGAAACAGGTCAATCGGCCCAATTGGTCTATGCCAGCATTAATGCTCCACTCGAGCCTCCTCCCACCCTTCATCTAACCTCATCAACGTATCTGTTATATTTGTAAACCTGTAAATACATTGTTTAACCACCAGAGGGCTCATTCCCTGGAGTCCCAAGGGATCCCACAATCCCTTGGGAGCACCTATACTTAAGGAGGCTTCACAGGCTGGAGAGGCACTCTGGAGACCTGCAATAAAAGACTACGGTCACACTTTACTTTGAGCTCACAGTATCTGGTCAGACTCTTTATTCATACACTACAATATCCTTCTTATCCTTTCTGCCTCATGTGTTTATCCAGCTTCCCCTTGAGTGTATCTATACTATTCGCCTCAACTACTCCCCGTGATAGCGAGTTCCACATTCTCACCACTCTCTGGGTAAAGAAGTTTCTCCTAATTTCCTATTGGATTTACTTGCATTGGAGGCAGTTCAGAGAAGGTTCACAAGGTTGATGCCTGAGATGAAGGGGTTGAGTTATGAAGAAAGGTTGAGCAGGTTGGTCCTATACTCATTGGAGTTTATAAGAACATAAGAAATAGGAGCAGGAGTAGGCCATTTGCCCTCTCGAGCCTGCTCCGCCATTCAATAAGATCATGGCTGATCTTATGAGAGGTGATCTTATTGAAACATATAAGCTATTGAGGAGGCTCGACAAGATAGATGCTGAGAGGATGTCTCCACTTCTGGGGAAGTCTAGCACTAGGGGGCATAGTTTAAGAATAAGGGGTCGCCCATTTAGAACTGAGATGAGGGGAAATTTCTTCTCTCAGAGGGTCATAAATCTGTGGAATTCTCTTCCCAAAGAACTGTGGAGGCTGGGTCATTGAATATATTTAAGGCAGAGATATACAGATTTTTGAACGATAAGGGAGTGAAGGGTTATGGGGAGCAGGTAGGAAAGTGGAGCTGAGCCCGAGATCAGAGCAGTCATGCTCTTATTAAATGGTGCAGCAGGCTCGAGGGGCCAAATGGCCAACTCCTGCTCGTATGTTCTCTACGTCTCCCTTGTCAAACACTTTCATAATCTTAAAGACCTCTATCAGGTCACCCCTCAGCCTTTGTCTCTCTAGAGAAAAGAGCCCCAGCCTGTTCAGTTTTTTCTGATGGTTACTACCTCCCAGTTTTTGTTTCACTCTTGCGGATCTATTTTGCACCTTTTCCAGTGCATCTATATCCTTTTCATCATATGGAGACCAGAACTGTGCACAGTGCTCCGTGTGTGGTCTAAGCAAGATTCTGCATAAGTTTAACAGAACTTCTTCGCTTTTCAATTCTATCCCTCTGGTGTGTTTTATTGTGCCCCATTTTGTTTCTTTATTGACTTTATCAGGCTGTCGATTCCATGTCACCCGTTTTGCGCTGTTGCCTAAGGCCAATTTATACCGAGGGAGGGAGCGCTGCACTATCAGAGGTGCCATTTTTCGGATGAGACGTTAAACCGAGGCCCCATCCTCTCGCAGGAGGTTGTAAAAGATCCCATGGGACTATTTCGAAGTGTCCTGTGTTACCCCTCAATCAACATCATTAAAACAAATTATCTGGTCATTATCACATTGCTGTTTGTGGGAGCTTGCTGTGCGCAAGTTAGCTGCTGCATTTCCTACATTAGATCAGGACATAAGAAATAGGAGCAGGAGTAGGCCATACAGCCCCTCGAGCCTGCTCCGCCATTTAATGCAATCATGGCTGATCTGATCATGGATCAGGTCCACTTCCCTGCCCATTCTCCATAACCCCTTATTCCCTTATCGGTTAAGAAACTGTCTATTTCTGTCTTAAATTTATTCAATGTCCCAGCTTCCACAACTCTCTGAGGCAGCGAAGTCCACAGAATTACAACCCTCTGAGAGAAGAAATTCCTCCTCATCTCAGTTTTAAATGGGTGGCCCCTTATTCTAAGATCATGCCCTCTAGTTCTAGTCTCCCCCACCAGTGGAAACATCCTCTCTGCATCCACCTTGTCAAGCCCCCTCAGAATCTTATACATTTCTATAAGATCACCTCTCCTGATTTCTAATGAGTAGAGGCACAACCTACTCAATCTTTCCTCATAAGTCAACCCCTCATCCCCAGAATCAACCTAGTGAACCTTCTCTGAACTGTCTCCAAAGCAAGTATATCCTTTCGTAAATATGGAAACCAATATGTTCTATATGCCATATGTAAACCAATATGCCATATGTAAATATGGCAGTATTCCAGGTGTGGCCTCACCAACAGTGACCAACATTACAACAGTGACTACACTTCAAAAATACTTCATTGGCTGTAAAGCACTTTGAGACATCCTGAGGTTGTGAAAGGCGCTTCATAAACACAAGGCTTTCTTTTTTTTTCCCCTTTTCAAGTCTCTGGAGTGGGACCTGAATCCACAACCTTCTGACTCGGAGGCAAGAGTGCTGCCCACTGAGCCACGGCAGGAGGTATTGGGTGCTAAGATGACCTTGCACTTGTTCTCACCCAACTCATAGTAAAGGGGTCACAAGATAGCGTCTGAAGCAGATAGGGACCAATCCTAGCCGAGCTGGCCGGTGAGACCAGCTAACTGAGCAGGGAGCATGAACCAGGAGCGGCTCACTCTCTCTAAACAATGAGAAGAGGCTCACCACGTGCTTTGTCATGAACATGCTGCAGCCTTAATCCTCATGCTCACAACACTGCAGATGCTGGAAATCTGAAGTAAGAACAGAAAATGTTTTTGCAGTTCTGACGGAAGGTCACCGACCTGAAATGTTAACTCTGGTTCTCGCTCTACAGATGCTGCCTGACCTGCTGAGTCTTTCCAGCACTGTCTGTTCTTACTTAATCTTCACACACCTAGACTTACATTTTACTAAACAACATGGGACCATTTACTGCGTGTGTGTGTATGTGTGTGTGTCTGTGTACATGTGCGTGTATGCCTGTATGTTTGTATGTGTCTGTGTACATGTGCGTGTGCGCGTGCGTCTGTGTACATGTGCGTGTATGCGTGTATGCGTGCGTGTTTCTGTGTACATGTGCGTGTGTATGTGCAAGTGTGCGTGTGTGTGTGTGCACGGTTGTGTGTGCGTGCGTGTGTGTGCACGGTTGTGTGCGCGTGCGTGTGTGTGCACGGTTGTGTGTGTGCATCTCTGTGTGTGGGTGAGTGTTTGTGCACACGTGTACTTGTGTTTGAGAGTGCACTGGTGTTAACTGACCTCTCATCGATGACTGAAAAGAAAGAGTCTGTGTTGAAAGAAGCAGGAAGGCTTAGCAGAGTTATACATTAAAAAAATGTTACAACAACAACAACCTGCATTTATATAGTGCCTTTAACGTAGTGCAATGTCCCAAGGCGTTTCACAGGAGATCCGGGGCCACTTTTTAACTTGTTCCGCCACATTTTGATCCTGCCGAATGAAGATTGTATCCAAAAGCCTGCAGGCGGAGGAGACTGTGTGGCGACGTCTGTCCTGGCATTTGCCTCTCTTATAGCACCAGGCTCGAGGGGCTGAATGGCCTGCATCTGTTTCCCAGCACTGCTTCCACTGCCTTGTCACAAAAGTCGACAGACTCCATGAGATTGGCAATGCCTCAGCTATATCCAAAAAACGGACAGGCGGTTGCAGGGAGGGGGGGGGGGGTGGTGGGGGTGTGGTGGGTCAGTAAACTATTTTGGGACATCCTGAGGTCATGAAAGGCGCTATATAAACAACAACTACAACTTGCATTTATATAGCACCTTTAATGTGGTAAAATGTCCCAAGACGTTTCACAGGAGTGTCATCCAACATATTTGGCACTGAGCCATATATGGAGATATTAGGGCAGATGACCAAAAGCTTGGTCAAAGAGGAAGGTTTTAAGGAGCATCTTAAAGGAGAAGAGAGACTCGGAGTTGTTTAGGAAGGAAATTACAGAGCTTATGGCATTGGCAGTTGAAGGCACGGCCGCCAATGGTGGAGCAATTAAAATTGGGGATGCACAAGAGGGCAGATTTGGAGGAGTGCAGAGATCTCAGAGGATTGTTGGGTTGAGGAGGTTACAGACATAGAGAGGGGCGCGGTCAGGAGGGATTTGAATACAAGGATAAGAAATTTAACATCGATGCGTTGTCGGACCGGGAGCCAATGTAGGTCAGTGAGCACAGGGTTGGTGCGAGTTAGGACAGGGGCAGCAGAGTTTTGGATGAACTCAAAGTTTATGGAAGGTGAAAAATGGAAGGCCAGCCAGGAGTGCGTTGCAATAGTCAAGTCTAGAGGTAACATGAGGCTTTCAGCAGCAGATGAGCTGAGGCAGCGGCAGAGTCAGGCGATGTTACGGAGGTGGAAGTAGGCGGACTTAGTGATGGCGTGGATATGTGGTTGGAAGCTCATCTTGGGGTCAAATACGACATCAAGGTTGTGAAGTGTGGTTCAGCTTCGGACAGTTTCCAGGGAGAGGGATGGGATCGGTGGCTAGGGAATGGAGTTTGTAGCAGGGACCGAAGACAACGGCTTCACTCTTCCCAATATTTAGTTGAAAGATTTATTTCCTTCCTCCCTCCCTCCCTCCCTTTCTCCCTTCCCTCTCTCCTTTTCTCCCTTTCTTTCTTTACTTCCCTTTTCTTTCTTTCTTTCACTTCTGATCGCAGGCTGTTCATTCACTTTAACCTCCAACCGATTGAGAAATTTATGAGTTAAACTCTCTTGACGTTGGCTGAAAGCGGGCGGGTCGCAAGAAACCTGAAGTGAGCTGGGAGGATGCGGAATCGGGGCTTGGGCCCAATCAACCTGGCCATGTTGGAGGAAAGGACACGCTGACTGATCTTGCAGCTCCTGTTAACCAGATCACTCACGCCTGCTGTGAGCTGTCACACATGTTGAAGGCGGAATCCCATTGCTGAGGCAAAGTGGGCCTTGTGTGAAGTTCTTGGCCTCAAGGTTCCATTCTCTTCATAAATTGATCATTAAAGATTCATCGGCGCCATTGTTGCTCAATCCATTCATCCACCGCTTCCCACTTACAGCTGGGGATTGTACTCAGTCAAGTGGCTCAGAAACAGGTTTACTAAGCACCATATGGTTTATGAGTAATTGCTCTTCTATTTTTAATGAAGGATTGTTTTCAACGAGAAAATGCTCTCATTTTTTTACAAATAAGAGTTCCTTTTCTCCACTTGTGTCTCTTTCTGTCTCCTCTTCCCCCCATGCCCCCACCACCCACCCCACCCCACCCTATCCAATCCGCTCCAAATTCATCTAATGGTCTTGGCCGGAACCATTGATTTATTTGCAACCAAATCAGAGAATGATACAACACAGGAAGAGGCCTTTTGGCCCATCGTGCCTGTATCGGTTCTTTGGTAGATTTTATCCAATTAGGACTGAGGGAGCGTTGCGCTGTCAGAGGTGACATCTTCGGATGAACAACAACAAGGACTTGCGTTTACATAGCACCTTTTAACGCAGTAAAACATCCCAAGACGCTACACATGAGCATTATCAAGCAAACATTTGACACCGAGTTACATAAGGAGACAATAGGTGACCAAAAGTTTGGTCACAGAGATAAAAACATAGAACATAGAAACATAGAAAATAGGTGCAGGAGTAGGCCATTTGGTCCTTCGAGCCTGCACCACCATTCAATAAGATCATGGCTGATCATTCCCTCAGTACCCCTTTCCTGCTTTTTCTCCATACCCCTTCATTCCCTTAGCCATGAGGGCCATATCGAACTCCCTCTTGAATATATCCAATGGACTGGCATCAACAACTCTCTGCAGCAGCGGAATTCCACAGGTTAACAACTCTCTGAGTGAAGAAGTTTCTCCTCATCTCAGTCCTAAATGGCCTACCTCTTATCCTAAGACTATGTCCCCTGGTTCTGGACTTCCCCAACATCGAAACATTCTTCCGCGTTCTAACCTGTCCAGTCCTGTCAGAATATTATACGTTTCTATGAGATCCCCTCTCATCATTCTAAACACCTGTGTATAAAGGCCCAGTTGATCCAGTCTCTCCTCGTATGTCAGTCCAGCCATCCCTGGAATCAGTCTGGTGAACCTTCGCTGCACTCCCTCAATAGCAAGAACGTCCTTCCTCAGATTAGGAGACCAAAACTGAGCACAATATTCCAGGTGCGGCCTCACCAAGGCCTTGTACAACTGCATTAAGACCTCCCTGCTCCTATACTCAAATCCCCTAGCTATGAAGGCCAACATGCCATTTGCCTTCTTCACCGCCTGCTGTACCTGCATGCCAACTTTCAAAGACTGATGAACCATGACACCCAGGTCTCGTTGCACCTCCCCTTTTCCTAATCTGCCGCCATTCAGATAATATTCTGCCTTTGTGTTTTTGCCCCCAAAATGGATAACCTCATATTTATCCACATTATACTGCATCTGTCATGCATTTGCCCACTCACCTAACCTGTCCAAGTCACCCTGCAGCCTCTTAGCGTCCTCCTCACAGCTCACACCGCCACCCAGTTTAGTGTCACCTGCAAACTTGGAGATATTACACTCAATTCCTTCATCTAAATCGTTAATGTATATTGTAAAGAGCTGGGGTCCCAGCACAGAGCTCTGCGGCACTCCACTAATCACTGCCTGCCATTCTGAAAAGGACCCGTTTATCCCGACTCTCTGCTTCCTGTCTGCCAACCAGTTCTCTATCCACGTCAGTACATTACCCCCAATACCATGCGCTTTGATTTTGCACACCAATCTCTTGTCAAAAGCCTTTTGAAAGTCCAAATGCACCACATCCACTGGTTCTCCCTTATCCACTCTGCTCGTTACATCCTCAATAAATTCCAGAAGATATGTCAAGCATGATTTCCTGTTCATAAAGCCATGCTGTCTTGGACCGATCCTGTCACTGCTTTCCAAATGCGCTGCTATTTCATCCTTAATGATTGATTCCAACATTTTCCCCACTACTGATGTCAGGCTAACCGGTCTATAATTACCCATTTTCTTTCTCCCTCCCTTTTTAAAAAGTGGTGTTACATTAGCTACCCTCCAGTCCATAGGAACTGATCCAGAGTTGATAGACTGTTGGAAAATGATCACCAATGCATCCACTATTTCTAGGGCCACTTCCTTAAGTACTCTGGGATGCAGACTATCAGGTCCCGGGGATTTATCGGCCTTCAATCCCATCAATTTCCATAACACACTTAATTTCTCGCCTAATAAGGATATCCTTCAGTTCCTCCTTCTCACTAGACCCACTGTCCCCTAGTACATTCGGAAGATTATTTGTGTCTTCCTTCGTGAAGACAGAACCAAAGTATCTGTTCAATTGGTCTGCCATTTCTTTGTTCCCCATTATAAATTCACCTGAATCCGACTGCAAGGGACCTACATTTGTCTTCACTAATCTTTTTCTCTTCACATATTTATCGAAGCTTTTGCCTTCAGTTTTTATGTTCCCTGCAAGCTTCCTCTCGTACTCTATTTTCCTCCTCTTAATTAAACCCTTAGTCCTCCTCTGTTGAATTCTAAATTTCTCCCAGTCCTCAGGTTTGTTGCTTTTTCTAGCCAATTTATATGCCTTTTCCGTCATGTATGTAACCCTGATGTAACAACACTGCATATTGTATATACGTAAGAAATGCACACCTTGACCACAGGGGGTGAACTTGTGGGAGACACTCCTCATCTAGTCATCCAGGTATATAAAGGGAGGTCCCACGCAGGGTCAACTCTTCTTGGTCCCGTGAATAAAGGTTCGGGTCATGGAGTGACTTTGTCCATAGAATGTGCCTCATGTGGATTTGTGGTATTGTGTAAGGACTTTACGTTGGCGTCGAGAAACTGGAATTAACGACCCACGAGAATGGCCACCGGCAGCACAGAGGAACGGTACTGTGTTGGTGAGAACTGGGACGATTTCATTGAGAGGCTCCAGCAGAGTTTTGTCACGAAGGACTGGCTGGGAGACGCAGCGGCCGACAAGCGAAGGACCCATCTGCTGACCAGCTGTGGACCTAAGACTTACGAACTCATGAAAGACCTGCTAGTACCCGAGAAGCCAGCGGACAAAACCTTTGAAGAGCTCAGCAAACTAATTGGTGAGCACCTCAAACTGGAGAGCAGCGTACACATGGCCCGATACTGATTTTATACCCACCAATGTCGGGAAGGACAGAGCATACTGGATTTTGTTGCAGACCTCCAGCGTTTGGCCAGCCTCTGTAAGTTCACAGATGCCTGCAGGGGGGAGATGCTAAGGGATTTCTTTATTGAGGGCATCGGTCATGTGGGGATTTTCAGAAAGCTAATAGAGACCAAGGACTTGACCTTGGAAACAATGGTGTTGATGGCTCAGACTTTTATGGCGGGGGAGGAGGAAACCAAGATAATATATGCACGCAATTCTGCCTCCAACATGGCGATGGATCAGGGAGTCAATATCATAAACACGACAGAGAGCCCCGCAGGCAGGCAAGGGCAGTTTGACATACCCCAGGCAGCAATAGACCCAAGAGTAAGTCTCCAACAGAGACAATGGCAGGCTGAATGGACATTTATGCCCCCCCAGTGGACAATGCAGCCCGGGATGAGGCCATTGACACCCAATAACAGGGTGCTCAAGAGCAGTCAAAGGGACAATCAGCGAGTAATGCCTTGTAACAGCTCTTTTGTTCACAACAATGGGAATCTCAGTTCATGCCGGAGGTGTGGGGGCAGACATGCTGCCAGGACTTGCAGGTTTCAACAGTTCGTCTGCAGAAATTGTAACCTCAGTGGCCATTTAGCCAGAATGTGCAGAAAGCCTGTAACCAGGCTAATATATGAGATGGATGAACCAGATGAGGGGTCTGCGAGGCAGGATGACGCTTGGGGCAAATCAATGGATGCTGAAGTTCAGCGGGTTCATGTGGCAAACATTCACAGCTCATATACCAAAACGCCACCTATGATGATGAAAATCCTATTAAACGGCAACCCTGTACGCATGGAGCTGGACACGAGGGCCAGCCAGTCTCTCATGAATGTTCAACAATTCGAAAAGCTGTGGCCACACAAAGCCAACAGACCCAAACTAGAACGTATTGAGACACAATTACGGACGTACACCAAAGAAATCATTCCAGTGCTAGGCAGTGCAATGTTGGCGGTCACACACAATGGATCGGTGAACCGGCTGCCACTCTGGATTGTCCCAGGCAATGGTCCTGCACTGTTGAGGAGGAGCTGGTTAGCTGAGATGAAGTGGAAATGGGGGGATGTGCATGCCATGTCATCTGTGGAGCGAAGTTCAAACTCACAGGTCCTACAGCAATTTGAGTCACTATTTCAACCTGGCGTCGGGACATTCAAAGGTACCAAAGTAGTGGTACACATCACCCGGATGCCAGACCAGTGCACCACAAAGCCAGAGCTGTGCCATATGTGATGTGGGAGAAAATTGAGAGCGATTTGGACCGGTTGCTGAGAGAGGGCATCATCTCGCCCATTGAATTCAGCGACTGGGTGAGCCCCATCATTCCCGACCTACAAGCGGATGGCTCGGTCAGGATCTGTGGCGGCTACAAGGCCACTATCAATCGGGTGTCCCTAAAAGACCAATACCTGATCCTGAGAGTGGAGGACCTTTTTGCCATGCTGGCAGGCGGCAAACTGTTCACCAAGTTGGATCTCACTTTAGCCTACATGACCCAAGAACTGGCCGACGAATCTAAACTATTGACCACCATCACCACACACAAGGGACTGTTTGTTTACAACAAGTGTCCGTTTGGCATTCGAACAGCGGACGCGATTTTTCAAAGAAACATGGAAAACCTGCTCAAATCCATTCCCGGAACAATCGTATTTCAGGACGACATCCTCATCACCGATCGTGACACCGAGGAACACCTCCACAACCTGGAGGAGGTGCTACGCCGACTGGACCGGGTAGGCCTGCGACTCAAGAAGTCTAAGTGTGTGTTTTTGGCTCCTGAGGTTGAGGTTCTGGGCAGGAGGGTTGCTGCAGACGGGATTCGGCCCACCGAATCCAAAACAGAGGCGATTCGACGAGCACCCAGACCCTGCAACACATCGGAGTTGTGTTCATTTCTTGGACTCTTGAACTATTTCGGGAACTTTCTGCCGAACTTAAGCACATTGTTGGAGCCACTACACATGCTCCTGCATAAGGATTGCGATTGGTTTTGGGGGGACTGTCAGGAACAGGCTTTCAATTGGGCGCGGAATCTACTTTGTTCTAATAAGTTGTTGACCCTGTACGACCCCCGTAAGAAATTGGTTCTGACATGTGGTGCATCGTCGTATGGGGTTGGGTGCGTGTTGCAGCAAGGTAACACTGAGGGCTAACTACAACCTGTGGCTTATGCCTCCAAGTCGCTCTCTCAAGCTGAACGGGGATATAGGATGGTTGAGAAGGAGGCATTCGCATGTGTCTATGGGGTGAAAAAGATGCATCAGTACCTTTTTGGCAGGAGTTCGAATTAGAAACGGTCCACAAGACGTTAACATCCCTGCTGTCAGAGAGCAAGGCTGTCAATGCCAATGCGTCAGCTCGCATACAGCGATGGGCTCTCACGCTTGCTGCGTATGACTACACCATCCGGCACTGGCCCGGCACTGAAAATTGCACTGACGTGCTTAGCAGGCTTCCAGTGGCCACCACTGAGGGGGCAGCGGAGCAAGGCGCTGAGATGGTCATGGCTGTCGATGCCTTTGACAGCGCAGGCTCCCCCATCACAGCCCGCCAGATCAAACTCTGGACCAACAGAGATCCCCTCCTAAGAAATGTGTCCTGACTGGGGATTGGGCGCCCGCACATGGAGCATGCCCTGAGGAGGTCAGACGATTTCATAGACGGCTGGATGCCAGCTCTCCATCCAAGCCGACTGCCTACTATGGGGCAGCCGGGTAGTCATGCCCCAGAGGAGCAGGGAAGCATTCATCAGGGAACTCCACAGCGAGCACCCAGGCATCGTGCTGATGAAGGCCATTGCCCGGTCACATGTGTGGTGGCCGGGAATTGATTCAGACCTAGAACACTGTGTTCGCAGGTGCACGACGTGTGACCAGCTAGGTAATGCCCCCAGGGAGGCCCCGCTCAGCCTGTGGCCCTGGCCCACCAGGCCATGGTCACGTATTCACGTAGACTACGCAGGCCCGTTCATGGGAAAAATGTTTCTCATTGTGGTTGATGCGTACTTGAAATGGATCGAGTGCATCATTTTGAATTTGTGTACGACATCCACCACCATGGAGAGTCTGTGTGCGATCTTTGCAACCCACGGCTTGCCGGACATCCTTGTTAGCGATAATGGCCCATGTTTCACAAGCTACGAATTCTGGGAGTTCATGTCGGGTAATGACATCAACCGTGTCAGGACAGCACCGTTCAAACCGGCCTCCAATGGCCAGGCGGAACGTGCGGTCCAAATCATAAAACAAGGCATGCTCCAGATTCAAGGACCCTCCCTTCAATGCCGCCTAACGCGCTTCCTGCTGGCCTATAGGTCACGGGGGTCCCGCCTGCGGAGCTACTCATGAAATGAACACTCAACACTCGCTGTCCCTCATTCATCCAGTCCTGTCCGACATTGTTGAGGGCAAGCGCCAGTCCCAAAACGAGTACCATGACCGAAATGCAAGGGGGAGATGTATAGAAATTGATGACACCGTATTTATTCTCAATCACGCTTTGGGGCCCAAATGGCTTGAGGGTACTATAATAGACAAAGAGGGGAATAGGGTCATAGTGGTTCAACTTAACAATGGGCAGATATGCCGCAAGCATCTGGGCCAAGTAAAAAAAAGGTTCAGCATGGACACTGAGGAACCTGAGGAAGATCATGAGATGCTATTCACACCACTGCCAGTGAACGAGCAACAAGAACATTCAGCAGCATGCACAGTCCCTGCGGTCAGCCCGGACAGGCCGGAATCACCACAGGTGACAGACACGCATACCAAGGCTCAACAACCAGAGCCCCAACTGCGGCGCTCCACGAGGGAGCGCAGACCACCCGAGAGACTTAACCTATGATCCCAATAAGATGTTGAGGGGGAGATGATGTCATGTATGTAACCCTTATGTAACACTGCAATACTATATATATGTATGAAATGCACAACTTGACCACAGAGGGTGAACTTGTGGGAGACACTCCTCACCTGGTCATCCAGGTAAAGAAAGGAAGGTCCCATGCAGGGTCATCACTTCTTGGTCCTGTGAATAAAGGTTCCGGTCATGGAGTGACCTTGTCCATAGAATGTGCCTTATGTGGATTTGTGGTATTGTGTAAGAACTTTACATTTTCCTTGCTTTTAACACTATCGTTAATTTTTCTTGTTAGCCACGGTTGAGCCACCTTCCCCGTTTTATTTTTACTCCAGACAGGGATGTACAATTGCTGAAGTTCATCCATGTGATCTTTAAATGTTTGCCATTGCTTGTCAACCCTTTAAGTATCCTTTGCCAGTCTATTCTAGCCAATTCACGCCTCATACCGTTGAAGTTACAGAGAAACATAGAAACATAGAAAATAGGTGCAGGAGTAGGCCATTCGGCCATTTCTAGCCTGCACCGCCATCAATGAGTTCATGGCTGAACATGCAACTTCAGTACCCCATTCCTGCTTTCTCACCATACCCCTTGAACCCCTTAGTAGTAAGGACGACATCTAACTCTTTTTTGAATATACTTAGTGAATTGGCCTCAACAACTTTCTGTGGTAGAGAATTCCACAGGTTCACCACTCTCTGGGTGAAGAAGTACCTCCTCATCTCGGTCCTAAATGGCTTACCCCTTATCCTTAGCCTGTGACCCCTGGTTCTGGACTTCCCCAACATTGGGAACATTCTTCCTGCATCTAACCTGTCTAAACCATCAGAATTTTAAACGTTTCTATGAGGTCCCCTCATTCTTCTGAACTCCAGTGAATACAAGCCCAGTTGATCCAGTCTTTCTTGATAGGTCAGTCCCGCCATCCCGGGAATCAGTCTGGTGAACCTTCGCTGCACTCCCTCAATAGCAAGAATGTCCTTCCTCAAGTTAGGAGACCAAAACTGTACACAATACTCCAGGTGTGGCCTCACCAATGCCCTGTACAACTGTAGCAACACCTCCCTGCCCCTGTACTCAAATCCCCTCGCTATGAAGGCGAACATGCCATTTGCTTTCTTAACCGCCTGCTGTACCTGCATGCCAACCTTCAATGACTGATGTACCATGACACCCAGGTCTCGTTGCACCTCCCCTTTTCCTAATCTGTCACCATTCAGATAATAGTCTGTCTCTCTGTTTTTAACCACCAAAGTGGATAACCTCACATTTATCCACATTATACTTCATCTGCCATGCATTTGCCCACGCACCTAACCTATCCAAGTCACTCTGCAGCCTCATAGCATCCTCCTCGCAGCTCACACTGCCACCTAACTTAGTGTCATCAGCAAATTTGGAGATACTACATTTAATCCCCTCGTCTAAATCATTAATGTACAGTGTAAACAGCTGGGGCCCCAGCACAGAACCTTGCGGTACCCCACTAGTCACCGCCTGCCATTCTGAAAAGTACCCATTTACTCCTACTCTTTGCTTCCTGTCTGACAACCAGTTCTCAATCCATGTCAGCACACTACCCCCAATCCCATGTGCTTTAACTTTGCACATTAATCTTTTGTGTGGGACCTTGTCGAAAGCCTTCTGAAAGTCCAAATATACCACATCAACTGGTTCTCCCTTGTCCACTCTACTGGAAACATCCTCAAAAAATTCTAGAAGATTTGTCAAGCATGATTTCCCTTTCACAAATCCATGTTGACTTGGACCTATCATGTCACCATTTTCCAAATGCGCTGCTATGACATCCTTAATAATTGATTCCATCATCTTACCCACTACCGATGTCAGGCTTACCGGTCTATAATTCCCTGTTTTCTCTCTCCCTCCTTTTTTAAAAAGTGGGGTTACATTGGCTACCCTCCACTCGATAGGAACTGATCCAGAGTCAATGCAATATTGGAAAATGACTGTCAATGCATCCGCTATTTCGAAGGCCACCTCCTTAAGTACTCTGGGATGCAGTCCATCATGCCCTGCGGATTTATTGGCCTTCAATCCCATTAATTTCCCTAACACAATTTCCCGACTAATAAGGATTTCCCTCAGTTCCTCCTCCTTACTAGACCCTCTGACCCCTTTTATATCCGGAAGGTTGTTTGTGTCCTCCTTAGTGAATACTGAACCAAAGTACTTGTTCAATTGGTCTGCCATTTCTTTGTTCCCCGTTATGACTTCCCCTTATTCTGACTGCAGGGGACCTACGTTTGTCTTTACTAACCTTTTTCTCTTTACATATCTATGGAAACTTTTGCAATCCGTCTTAATGTTCCCTGCAAGCTTCTTCTCGTACTCCATTTTCCCTGCCCTAATCAAACCCTTTGTCCTCCTCTGCTGAGTTCTAACTTTCTCCCAGTCTCTGGGTTCACTGCTATTTCTGGCCAATTTGTATGCCACTTCCTTCGCTTTAATACTATCCCTGATTTCCCTTGATAGCCACGGTTGAGCCACCTTCCCTTTTTTATTTTTATGACAGACAGGAATGTACAATTGTTGTAGTTCATCCATGCGGTCTCTAAATGTCTGCCATTGCCCATCCACAGTCAACCCCTTAAGTATCATTCGCCAATCAATCCTAGCTAATTCACGCCTCATACCTTCAAAGTTACCCTTCTTTAAGTTCTGGACCATGGTCTCTGAATGAACTGTTTCATTCTCCATCCTAATGCAGAATTCCACCATATTATGGTCACTCTTCCCCAAGGGGCCTCACACAACGGGATTGCTAATTAATCCTCTCTCATTACACAACACCCAGTCTAAGATGGCCTCCCCCCTAGTTGGTTCCTCGACATATTGGTCTAGAAAACCATCCCTTATGAACTCCAGGAAATCCTCCTCCACCGTATTGCTTCCAGTTTGGTTAGCCCAATCTATGTGCATATTAAAGTCACCCATTATAACTGCTGCACCCTTATTGCATGCACCCCTAATTTCCTGTTTGATGCCCTCCCCAACATTACTACTACTGTTTGGAGGTCTGTACACAACTCCCACTAACGTTTTTTGTCCTTTGGTGTTCTGCAGTTCTACCCATATAGATTCCACATCATCCAAGCTAATGTCATTCCTAACTATTGCATTAATCTCTTCTTTAACCAGCAATGCTACCCCACCTCCTTTTCCTTTTATTCTATCCTTCCTGAATGTTGAATACCCCTGGATGTTGAGTTCCCAGCCCTGATCATCCTGGAGCCACATCTCCGTAATCCCAATCACATCATATTTGTTAACATCTATTTGCACAGTTAATTTATCCACCTTATTACGGATACTCCTTGCATTAAGACACAAAGCCTTCAGGCTTGTTTTTTTAACACCCTTTTTCCTTTTAGAATTTTGCTGTACAGTGGCTCTTTTTGTTTTTTGTCTTGGGTTTCTCTGCCCTCCACTTTTCCTCATCTCCTTTCTGTCTTTTGTTTTTGTCTCCTTTTTGTTTCCCTCTGTCTCCCTGCATTGATTCCCATCCCCCTGCCATATTAGTTTAACTCCTCCCCAACAGCACTCCCCCTAGGACATTGGTTCCAGTCCTGCCCAGGTGCAGACTGTCCAGTTTGTACTGGTCCCACCTCCCCCAGAACCAGTTCCAATGTCCCAGGAATTTGAATCCCTCCCTGCTGCACCACTCGTCAAGCCACGTATTCATCTGAGCTATCCTGCTATTCCTGCTCTGACTAGCACGTGGCACTGAGATTACTACTTTTGAGGTCCTACTTTTTAATTTAGCTCCTAGCTCCTTAAATTTAGAATTGAGATGTGGCCGGACTGGCAGCCAATGTAGGTCAGCGAGCACAGGGGTGATGGGTGAGTGGAACTTGGTGCGAGTTCGGACACGGGCAGCAGAGTTTTGGATGAGCTCGTTTATGGAGGGCGGAAGATGAGGAGAGCGCTGGAATAGTCAAGTCTAGAGGTAACGAAGGCATGGATGAGGGTTGCAGCAGCAGATGAGCTGAGGCAGGAGCGAAGTTCCATGATATTACGGAGGTGGAAGTAGGGATTATTTTTGATGGTGCGGATATGTGGTCAGATTCTCATCTCGGGGTCAAATACAACAACAAGGCTGTATACGGTGTGGTTCAGCATCAGGCAGCGGCCAGTCAGAGGAATGGAGTCGATGGCGAACGAGCAGAGTTTGTAGCGGGTACCGAAGACAATGGCTTCAGTCTCCCCAATATTAAGCTGGATGAGACATTAACCCATCTCAGGTGGATGTAAAAGATCCCACGGCACTAGTTCGAAGAAGAGCAGGTGTCCCCGGTGTCCTGGCCCATGGCCCTGAAATTCCGGTTGGAGGCTTCTTTTGGATGAACGCCTCTGACTGGATAATTTTTCTGAAAGTACCTGGTGGTCTCGGAGGAGCGTGGAATTCCGTTGCGGGGGCAGGGTAGGGGGGCCTTCCCTTCCCGCGCTGTGAAGAGTGCTCCCGTCCTCCAGATTCCCACGCAGAAGATGCAGTCACGTGTGATTGCTCAACTAATCAGTAAAGTATTCCCGATTAATAGCAAGGGGAACTCCATATCTACGAGTTCTCATTACTGTTAATTGAGGGGAAAAAAATCCAAACACAATAACACCAAATAAAAAATAAAAAACACACAATTAATTGAAATTAAAGTTAATAAATATCTTAGAGAAAACGTTTTTTCCAAAGGTTTTAAAAAGTTTTTAAAATTATGGTTTAAAATATATTTAACAGAGTGGGCAGGGTTTTTAAAAATAAAATGTGTTTTTTTAATAGTCATTATGTATTAATGCTTGGGGGTCACTAGACACCAGAGGGCGCCGTGGTTGGAGGTCATCGGGCTGTACGCATGTGGCATGTGTGCTTGGTCACCTGTATATAAGCTGGGTGTCTTTGTCACGCAGGCACTCTTGGGCTGGAATAAAGATGGATCAGGTTGCACCTGAGTGAGTTTACAGTAACCAGACTCCTGAGACATTACATTATTATTTTTAATGTTTTAAGTGTGTTTTAAAACTCTTACGCCTGTAAAAGTAGGCAATGCGCCTGATAAAAGCAGGCGCAAGAGTTTGGAGGAAAAGTAAATCCCGCATACCTCGCCGTGCGAATGTCCTCGCTCCCGAGATACGGTGGATCTGTCAAGCTGGAGCTTGAGCGCATGCGCATTGTGCGCTGAAAACCGGCTTTTGCGATGCCTTCCCGGCTCCGTACACACCCCACACAAACCCGGGGAGACCGGGGTTTCTGGGACAATATTTATCCCTCAACCAACATCACTAAAACAGATTATAAGAACATAAGAAATAGGAGCAGGAGTAGGCCATACGGTCCCTCGAGCCTGCTCCGCCATTTAATAAGATCATGCCTGATCTGATCATGGACTCGGCTCCATTTCCCTGCCCACTCCCCATAACCCCTTATCCCCTCATCGTTTAAAAAACTGTCTATTTCTGTCTTAAATTTATTCAATGTCCCAGCCTCCACAGCTCTCTGAGGCTGCGAATTCCACAGATTTACAACCCTCTGAGAGAAGAAATTTCTCCTCATCTCAGTTTTAAATGGGCAGCCCCTTATTCTAAGATCATGCCCTCTAGTTCTAGTCTCCCCCATCAGTGGAAACATCCTCTCTGCATCCACCTTGTCAAGCCCCCTCATAATCTTATACGGTTTGATAAGATCACCTCTCATTCTTCTGAATTCCAATGAGTAGAGGCCCAACCTACTCAACCTTTCCTCATAAGTCAACCCCCTCATCCCCGGAATCAACCTAGTGAACCTTCTCTGAACTGCCTCCAGTTCGTTAGATATATTCAAAAGGGAGTTAGATATGGCCCTTACGGTTAAAGGGATCAAGGGGTATGGAGAGAAAGCAGGAATGGGGTACTAAAGTTGCTTGATCAGCCATGATCATATTGAATAGCAGTGCAGGCTCGAAGGGCCAAATGGCCTACTCCTGCACCTAGTTTCTATGTTTCTATGCTTCTATCCTTTCGTAAATATGGAAACCAAAACTGCACGCAGTATTCCAGGTGTGGCCTCACCAATACCCTGTATAACTGTAGTAAGACTTCCCTGTTTTTATACTCCATCCCCTTTGCAATAAAGGCCAAGATACAATTGGCCTTCCTGATCACTTGCTGTACCTGCATACTAACCTTTTGTGTTCCATGCACAAGTACCCCCAGGTCCCGCTGTACTGCGGCACAAGATTATCTGGTCATTATCACACTGCTGTTTGCGGGAGCTTGCTGTGCGCACATTGGCTGCCTCATTTCCCTACGTTACAACGGTGACCACACTTCAGCGGTAACCTTTGGCTGTGAAGCACAGTGAGACATCCCGAGATCGCAAAAGTTTCTATAAATCAGTGAAAGCCCTTTCTCGTTTCTTGTTTTGATCTCGGGGCAGTGCGGCCCAATCCTGATCACCTGACCCAGTGAGTGTCAGGCCGAGCACCTTTCAGATCGGGGTGCATCAGTGTCACAAAGTTTTGTGTCGTATGTGACTGAGCAGCGTTAATTAAACTGTTATGTATGTAAACTTTACTAGTGTGCAAGACTTGCCACCAGGGGGTGCACCTGTGGGAGACCCAAGGGTCGCCTGCACACCCCGGGCAAGCAGGTATAAGATGCAGTCTACCATGCAGCTTCCTTACTCTGGAGTTACATTAAAGAGACTGTTGTGTATGTATATACCCTGTACACTCAATGTTACCCACATAAGGCCACTGAATGTATCTTTACACTGTATACAATATGCCTGTACCACCAGAGGGTGCAACTGGTGGAGACCTAGAGGTCACCTGCACACCACAGGTAACCAGATATAAAAGGGAGCCCACCATACTGTAACCTCATTCAGGAGCTGCCATAAATGGACTAAGGTCACAACAGTTCAAGTGCAATACCTTACCTCGTGGAGTCATTACTAGAGTGCTTACAAACACCACAGAGACCAAGGTCACAACAGTTTGAGTTTACAACATACAGTCGTGTGGAGTTATTCTGAACATAACAGTAACGTTTAGGATGTTGGTATGTTACGGGAAATGGGCCAGTCTGTTGTCTGATAGCAACAGAGCTTTATAATGCCACCTGCTTGTAACTCGCCGTGTAATATATTCAAGGCTATGCTCACCGAGCTTAACAGATACAATTCGCACAGATGCCGTGAAAAAGTGCCTTAACTATTTTTTGTCATTAATGTATAATTTATTCAGGAAAAGGAAATCACATTTGCTATGCCTGCTATTTCCCAATTAAAGCACGGGTTTTTTTTTCCTCAGGAATTATTTTGTTGACCCATTTAAGAAAATATTTTGTTTTTTTCCCATCATTCATTCTCCGCCTCCCCCCCCCCCCCAAATCCACGCTCTGTTCCGCAGCAGATAGGTCACCTCGGTACCCTTACAGGGCCTCCGGCCAATGGATTGGTGCCGCTAAGCCAAGTAAAGTATTGGCAGAATGGGAAGAGTATGGTGTGACACACCTCATGTCCTCCTTCCCCTCCTCTACAACAGCTGACTGCATCGGGTCGCCAACTCTGATTGGTCGCATTCCTGGAGGTCTCATCACATGACCTCTCACCTCCAACCGCCCTGTACCGTCATACAACCTCTCCACCTCCCAATTTCCAATATTTTTTTTGTCACGAATCCGTGAAAGTTTTCAAAGAACATTAAAAATAGATTTTTTTCAATGCCCCGAGGATTTTTCTCCTGGGTGTTGCTCACAATAGTGCTGGAGATTAATCAATAATTCCTGGAGACTCCAGGCCAATCCTGGAGGGTTGGCAACACTATGCCTACACTGGTGGGAGATAAATGGGTGGGTAGATTCCGTGATAAGGGAGAAAGTAAATGGGCTGTGGGAGACGATTAATAGGGTGGGTTAGAGTCTGTGATAAGAGAGAATATACACGGGCTGTGGGAGGGGATTAAATGGGTGGGGTAGAGTCTGTGATAAGGGAGAGTGTACATGGGCTGTTGGAGGGGATTAAATGGGTGGGTAGAGCCCATGATTGGGGAGAGAGAGGGGAGGAAGAGCATCCGGGAGAGCACCTCGAGTCTCGTCGCCGAGAGCATGCAGAAAACAGGCGCAGGCAGCAGAAGGAGCGTGCGGCAAACCAGACTCCCCACCCACCCTTTCCTTGAACCACTGTCTGTCCAACCTGTGACAGAGACTGTAATTCCCGTATTGGACTGTTCAGCCACCCGGGAACTCACTTTTAGAATGGAAGCAAGTCTTCCTCAATTTCGAGGGACTGCCTGTGATGATGATGACATGGGCTGTGGGATTGAATGGGTGGGTGGAGTGTGATATTGAATATTGACGGGCTGTGGGGGGGGGGGATTGAGTGGGTGGGTAGAGTGTGATATTGAATATCGACGGGCTGTGGGGGGGGTGATTGAGTGGGTGGGTAGAGTGTGATATTGAATATTGACGGGCTGTGGGGGGGGGGATTGAATGGGTGGGTAGAGTGTGATATTGAATATTGACGGGCTGTGGGGGGGGGGGGATTGAATGGTGGGTAGAGTGTGATATTGAATATTGACGGGCTGTGGGGGGGGGGATTGAGTGGGTGGGTAGAGTGTGATATTGAATATTGACGGGCTGTGGGGGGGGGGAATTGAATGGTGGGTAGAGTGTGATATTGAATATTGACGGGCTGTGGGAGGGGATTGAGTGGTGGGTAGAGTGTGATATTGAATATTGACGGGCTGTGGGGGGGGGAATTGAATGGTGGGTAGAGTGTGATATTGAATATTGACGGGCTGTGGGAGGGGATTGAATGGTGGGTAGAGTTCACATTAGGAGAGAGTGAGTTGGTGAGGATGTAGCAATTTTGATGTGCTGAACTGCCTTTACTCAATTCCTTCTGTTTTTAACTGATCCGTGGATCATGCCATTTTTTCTTTTAAACCCAGTTAATCCAGAAGAGCTTTGTGAAAATAGAGAACAGCAGTAGGTCAGTAAATGAAAGAATCTGCTTAGCAAGAAGGCATCAAAATCCATGGCCTAATATACTGATGAATCCACCAGCTGCTGTGACATTCAGCACGGGCTACACTGACCGGTGTCGTCCTGTGTTCCAACACACAGGCTGGGACTCCCCGCAGTGATTTTACAATGTTCCATTGGCTTTCCTCACTCCTCCTTCCAGCCTCAGCCATCTCCAAGAGACATAACAGACGGCAGCCACACAAAACAGCTCATTATAAGCAGCTTACGTTATAATTCCAGGATTGGTTATTTCCAAATATCTAGGATTACTAGCTTGCACCAGATCAAAAGGGGACTCACAGTACAGTCACAGCTCAGTACAGTAACACTCAGTACAGTCACAGCTCAGTGAGTAACTGTTCACTACAGTAACACTCAGTACAGTCACAGCTCAGTACAGTAACACTCAGTACAGTCACAGCTCAGTACAGTAACACACAGTACTGTAACACACAGTACAATCACAGGTCAGTACAGTAACACTCAGTACAGTCACACATCAGTACAGTAACATTCAGTACAGTCACAGCTCAGTACAGTAACACACAGTACAGTCACAGCTCAGTACAGTAACACTCAGTACAGTCACAGCTCAGTACAGTAACACTCAGTGCAGAGAGCAGTACAGTAACACACAGTAAGTCACAGCTCGGTACAGTCACAGCACAGTACAGTAACACTCAGTACGGTCACATTCAGTACAGTCACAGCTCAGCCTTCTCCTTAGGTGGCCCCTCGTATCGAAGATGACTTCTCCCATACCAAAAAGGGATGAGTTCACAGGTGTTTCAATGAAGGACCTGACATTCCAGATCCCGAACTACATGTTGAAGGGTGGAAGATGCCTGTGCGTGGATTTTTTAAACGTGGGGTGGCCGTTGCACACCAGCCACCACACGGGCTTGACAGAGCGAGGTCTTGGTCCAGTGGCAAGTATCAAGTAGGCAAACTCTTTGTATTCACTATGTAACTATGTACAATGTACCACCTGAGGGCGCTGCTGTTGGAGGTCCAGGGGTTTTCTGCCCTGGTGTACAGGGGCATATAAAAGACAGCCAGCCATGCTGCCCCTCACATTGCAGTCATATTAAATGGACTGAAGTCACACAGCTTTTACTCACAGTACAAGGCCTTGTGGAGTTATTCGATGGTAATTGCAGATATAATAACTGGCGACGAGAATATGGACTTTCACGCGATTATGGCTACCTTTGGCACACTAAAGGACCGCAGAGGGTGAGGATCGGGAAGCCTTCATGGAAAGGCTCAAGCAATATTTTGTGGCAAACGACCTAGCAGGGGAGACGGAGAAGCGCAAGGCTATACTGCTGACCAGTTGTGGGCCCGAGTTCTACCGCCTCGTCAGGGACTTGCTGGCACCCACGAAGGCCAAGGATAAGACATACGATGAGCTGACTGAACTAATTCGCGATACCATACAGATGACTTCCTACCAGAATCGGAGCTCACTGGCAAGTATTGTACATAAAATAACGCCGATTGCAGGCAGAGCTGTTGAACTAATAAAACTGTACAGAGCAGAGCCTACATGCCTGCTGCTAGGCCACCAAGGGGTGTAAATGCAAAATCATTAACACAATGCTGGCATTGCGGGGGTAATCATGGGGCCCATCAATGTCGATTTAAAGACTACGCGTGCAAAAACTGCAGAACAAGGGGCCACCTCCAGCGAATGTGCAAACGTACTGCGACTCACCGCGTGGCAGTGGAATCGGCAGAAAAATCCCGATCTAGCGTGGATCACAAAGGACAAGCTAGAGAGGCAACTCAGCCCGAGGGAGCAGTGTGCAGGGTGCACACCCGCTCCACACAAAGTCCTCCCATGATGATAAAAGTCAAATTAAATGGCATTCCTGTATCCATGGAGCTGGACACGGGGGCGAGTCAGTCAATTATGAGTCAGAAGGTATTTGAAAGGCTGTGGGGCAACAACAAATCACAAAGACCCAAGCTGAGCCTGATCCAGATAAAGCTGCGCAATTACACCAAGGAACTGATATCAGTTATTGGCAGTGTGAACGTAAAAGCATCCTATGATGGAGAGGCACACGAGCTGCCACTGTGGATGGGCCAACGCTGCTTGGCAGAAGCTGGATGGGGAAGATTCAGTGGAACTGGGAAGACGTCAAAGTATTATCGTCAGTGGACAATGCTTCCTGTACTCAAGTGCTGAGCAAGTTCCCATCTTTATTTGAACCAGGCATCGGCAACTTCACAAGCGCCAAAGTGCAGATCCACTTGGTCCCCGAGGCATGGCCCATTCATCACAAGGCTCGGGCGGTCCCCTACATGTTGAGGGAGAAAGTGGAGATCGAATTGGACAGATTTCAACGAGAGGGACTCATATCGCCAGTCGAGTTCAACGAGTGGGCCAACCCAATTGTTCCGGTACTAAAGAGCGATGGCACGGTCAGAATCTGCGGCGACTACAAAGTAACAATCAACTGAGTCTCGCTACAGGACCAGTACCCACGACCCAAAGCCGATGCCCTTTTTGCGACATTCGCAGGGGGAAAGGCATTCACCAAGCTGGATCTAACCTCCGCTTACATGACCCAGGAGCTGGTTGAGTCGTCGAAAAAATTAACATGTATTAACACACACAAAGGACTGTTCGTGTACCACAGGTGCCCGTTCAGGATTCGCTCGGCTGCAGCCATATTCCAAAGAAACATGGAGAGCCTGTTGAAATCGGTTCCACACACCGCTGTATTTCAGGACGACATCCTCATCACTGGCCGTGACACCTCCGAACACCTGCACAACCTGGAAGAAGTTTTAAGTCGACTGAACAGAGTTGGACTCCAAATGTGTCTTCCTGGTGCCAGAGGTAGAATTCCTGGGAAGGAAGATTGCGGCAGACGGCATCAGATCCACGGACTCGAAGACAGAGGCCATCAAGAATGCACCCACACCATGAAATGTAATGGAGCTGCGCTCGTTCATGGGACTCCTCAACTATTTCAGTAACTTTCTTCCAAGGTTGAGCACCTTGCTGGAACCGTTGCACAAGCTGTTACACAAAGGGAGACGACTGGGCTTGGGGTAAAAGTCATGAGGCCACCTTTGAGAAGGCCAGAAACCTGCTGTGTTCGAATAAGTTGCTGGTATTATATGACCCATGTAAACGTATAGTTTCAGCATGTGATGCACCGTCATACGGTGTCGGGTGTGTTTTGCAGCAAGCCAATGCAGTGGGCAAGCTCCAACTGGTTGCATCTGTGTCCAGAAGCCTATCAAAGGCCGAAATAGGTGACAGCATGGTTGAAAAGGAGGCTTTAGCCTGTGTTTATGTTGTAAAAAAGATGCACCAATATTTGTTTGGACTCAGGTTCGAGTTAGAGACGGACCACAAGCCCCTAATCTCACTGTTTTCAGAAAGCAAAGGCATAAACACCAATGCTTCATCTTGAATCCAAAGATGGGCACTAACACTGTCTGCCTACGACTATGTGATCCGTCACAGGCCAGGCACTGAAAACTGCGCCGATGCTCTCAACCGACTACTGTTGTCCACCACCGGGGTGGAAACGGCGCAGCCCGCAGACCTGCTACTGGCCATGGATACCTTTGATAGCGAAGGGTCACCCATAATGGCCCGCCAAATTAAGACCTGAACCAGCCAGGATCCTCTGCTATCCCTTGTAAAAGGTTGCGTCCTCAATGAGAGCTGGTCAGCGGTCCCTAGAGACATGCAAGACCAGATCAAGCCATTTCATCGTTGTAAAGACAAAATGACGATCCATTCAGATTGCCTCTAATGGGGCAACCGCATTATCTTGTCAAAGAAAGGCAGGGAAACCTAAAAGGGCGCGGAGCTTGGGAGGAGGAGCGGCAGTTCGGGAAATCGAGGCCGAAGGTAAAACAAAGAAGTAAAAAGAAATCGAAGTGTGACGTCACAGCCAAGCGGGTAAGTGATTGGCTGGTGGATTGGTGAGTATTTGATCTTTTTCTTTTCATTTCCTTATCAGTAGGTAATATTTGACCTTGTTGCCAAATTAAGTTAATTTAAGGGTTAAGTCATGGCAGGAGAGCCCAGACCCATGTCATGCTCCTCCTGTGCGATGTGGGAAGTCAGGGACGCTCCCAGTGTCCCTCGCTGCTATGTCTGCAGGAAGTGCATCCAGCTGCAGCTCCTGACGGACCGCATTGCGGCACTGGAGCTGCGCATGGATTCACTCTGGAGCATCCGCGATGCTGAGGATGTCGTGAATAGCATGTTAGATGAGTTTGTCGCACCGCAGGTAAAGGTTACTCAGGCAGATAGGGAATGGGTGACCATCAGGTAGAGCAGTGGACGGAAGATAGTGCAGGGGTCCGCTGCGGTCATTCCCCTCCAAAAAAGATACACCACCTTGGATGCTGTTGGAGGGGATGGCTCATCAGGGGAGGGCAGCAGCAGCCAAATTCATGGCACCATGGGTGGCTCTGCTGCACAGGAGGGCAGGAAAAAGAGTGGGAGAGCTAGGGGATTCTATTGTAAGGGGAATAGATAGACGTTTCTGCAGCCGCAATCGAGACTCCAGGAGGTATGTTGCCTCCCTGGTGCAAGGGTCAAGGATGTGTCGGAGCGGCTGCAGGACATTTTGGAGGGGGATGGTCAACAGCCAGTTGTCGTGGTGTATATAGGTACCAACGATATAGGTAAAAAATGGGATGAGGTCCTACAAACTGAATTTAGGAAGCGAGGAGTTAAATTAAAAAGCAGGACCTCAAAGGTAGTAATTTCAGGATTGCTACCAGTGCCACGTGCTAGTCAGAGTAGAAATCACAGAATAGATCAGACGAATACATGGCTTGAATAGTGGTGCAGGAGGGAGGGATTCAAATTCCTGGGACATTGGAACCGGTTCTGCGGGAGGTGGGACCAGTACAAACCGGATGGTCTGCACCTGGGCAGGACCAGAACCGATGTCCTCGGGGGAGTGTTTGCTAGTGCTGTTGGGGAGGGGTTAAACTAATATGGCAGGGGGATGGTAACCTATGCAGGGAGACAGAGGGAAGTAGAATGGGGGTGGAAGCAAAAGATAGAAAGAAGAAAAGTAAAAATGGAGTGCAGAGAAACCCAAGGCAAAAATCAAAAAGGACCACATTACAGCAAAATTCTAAAGGGACAAAATGTGTTAAAAAGACAAGCCTGAAGGCTCTGTGCCGCAATGCGAGGAGTATTCGTAATAAGGTGGATGAATTAACTGCGCAGGCAGCTATTAATGAATGTGATATAATTGGGATTACGGAGACATGGCTCCAGGGTGACCAAGGCTGGGAACTCAACATCCAGGGGTATTCAACATTCAGGAAGGATAGACAGAAAGGAAAAGGAGGTGGGGTAGCGTTGCTGGTTAAAGAGGAAATTAATGCAATAGTAAGCAAGGACATTAGCTTGGATGATGTGGAATCTGTATGGGTGGAGCTGTGAAAACCAAAGGGCAGAAAACGCTAGTGGGAGTTGTGCACAGACCACCAAACAGTAGTAGTGAGTTTGGGGACAGCATCAAACAAAAAATTAGGGATGTGTGCAATAAAGGTACAGCAGTTATCATGGGTGACTTTAATCTACATATAGATTGGGCTAACCAAACTGGTAGCAATACGGTGGAGGAGGATTTCCCGGAGTGTATTAGGAATGGCTTTCTCGACCAATATGTTGAGGAACCAACGAGAGGGCTGGCCATCCTAGGCTGGGTGATGTGTAATGAGAAAGGATTAATTAGCAATCTTGTTGTGGGGAAGAGTGACCACAATATTGTAGAATTCTTTATTAAGATGGAGAGTGACACAGTTAATTCAGAGACTAGGGTCCTGAACGTAATGAAGGTAACTTCGATGGTATGAGACGTACACGAAGGAAAACACAAATAACCTTCCGGAAATACTAGGGGACCAAGGGTCTAGCGAGAAGGAGAAACTGAAGGAAATCCTTATTAATCAGGAAATTGTGTTAGGGAAATTGATGGGATTGAAGGCCGATAAATCCCCAGGGCCTGATAGTCTGCATCCCAGAGTACTTAAGGAAGTGGCCCTAGAAATAATGGATGCATTGGTGATCATTTTCCAACAGTCTATCGACTCTGGATCAGTTCCTATGGACTAGAGGGTAGCTAATGTAATACCATTTTTTTTAAAAGGAGGGAGAGAGAAAACTGGGAATTATAGACCGGTTAGCCTGACATCAGTAGTGGGGAAAAGGTTGGAATCAATTATTAAAGATGAAATAGCAGCGCATTTGGAAAGCAGTGACAGGATCGGTCCAAGTCAGCATTTGATTTATGAAAGGGAAATCATGCTTGACAAATCTTCTAGAATTTTTTGAGGATGTAACTAGCAGAGTGGACAAGGGAGAACCAGTGGATGTGGTGTATTTAGACTTTCAAAAGGCTTTTAACAAGGTCCCACATAAGAGATTGGTGTGCAAAATTAAAGCACATGGTATTGGGGGTAATGGATTGACGTGGATAGAGAATTGGTTGGCAGACAGGAAGCAGAGAGTCAGGATAAACGGGTCCTTTTCAGAATGGCAGGTAGTGACTAGTGGGGTGCCGCAGGGCTCAGTGCTGGGACCCCAGCTATTTACAATATACATCAATGATTTAGATGAAGGAATTGAGTGTAATATCTCCAAGTTTGCAGATGACACTAAGCTGCGTGGCGGTGTGAGCTGTGAGGAGGATGCTAAGAGGCTGCAGGGTGACTTGGACAGGTTAGGTGAGTGGGAAAACACATGGCAGATGCAGTATAATGTGGATAAATGTGAGGTTATCCACTTTGGTGGCAAAAGCATGAAGGCAGAATATTATCTGAATGTGGCAGATTAGTAAAAGGGGAGGTGCAACGAGACCTGGGTGTCATGGTACATCAGTCATTGAAAGTGGACACGCAGGTACAGCAGGCGGTGAAGGAGGCAAATGGTATGTTGGCCTTTATAGCTAGGGGATTTGAGTATAGGAGCAGGGAGGTCTTACTGCAGTTGTACAGGGCCTTGGTGAGGCCTCAGTTGGAATATTGTGTTCAGTTTTGGTCTCCTAATCTGAGGAAGGATGTTCTTGCTATTGAGGGAGTGCAGCGAAGGTTCACCAGACTGATTCCAGGGATGACTGGACTGTCATATGAGGAGAGACTGGATCGACTGGGCCTGTATTTACTGGAGTTTAGAAGAATGAGAGGGGATCTCATAGAAACATATAACATTCTGATGGGACTGGACAGGTTAGATGCAGAAAGAATGTTCTCGATGTTGGGGAGTTCCAGAACCAGGGGTCACAGTCTAAGGATAAGGGGTAAGCCATTTAGGACTGAGATGAGGAGAAACTTCTTCACTCAGAGAGTTGTTAACCTGTGTAATTCCCTACCGCAGAGAGTTGTTGATGCCAGTTCATTCGATATATTTAAGAGGGAGTTAGATATGGCCCTTACGGCTAAAGGGATCAAGGGGTATGGAGAAACATAGAAACATAGAAAATAGGTGCAGGAGCAGGCCATTCAGCCCTTCTAGCCTGCACCGCCATTCAATGAGTTCATGGCTGAACATGAAACTTCAGTACCCCCTTCCTGCTTTCTCGCCATAACCCTTGATCCCCCGAGTAGTAAGGACTTCATCTAACTCCCTTTTGAATATATTTAGTGAATTGGCCTCAACTACTTTCTGTGGTAGAGAATTCCACAGGTTCACCACTCTCTGGGTGAAGAAGTTTCTCCTCATCTCGGTCCTAAATGGCTTACCCCTTATCCTCAGACTGTGACCCCTGGTTCTGGACTTCCCCAACATTGGGAACATTCTTTCTGCATCTAACCTGTCCAAACCCGTCAGAATTTTAAACGTTTCTATGAGGTCCCCTCTTATTCTTCTGAACTCCAGTGAATACAAGCCCAGTTGATCCAATCTTTCTTGATAGGTCAGTCCCGCCATCCCGGGAATCAGTCTGGTGAACCTTCGCTGCACTCCCTCAATAGCAAGAATGTCCTTCCTCAAGTTAGGAGACCAAAACTGTACACAATACTCCAGGTGTGGCCTCACCAAGGCCCTGTACAACTGTAGCAACACCTCCGTGCCCCTGTATTCAAATCCCCTCGCTATGAAGGCCAACATGCCATTTGCTTTCTTAACCGCCTGCTGTACCTGCATGCTAACCTTCAATGACTGATGTACCATGACACCCAGGTCTCGTTGCACCTTCCCTTTTCCTAATCTGTCACCATTTAGATAATAGTCTGTCTCTCTGTTTTTACCACCAAAGTGGATAACCTCACATTTATCCACATTATACTTCATCTGCAGGAAGGGGGTACTGAGGTGAATGATCAGCCATGATCTTATTGAATGGTGGTGCAGACTCGAAGGGCTGAATGGCCTACTCCTGCACCTATTTTCTATGTTTCTATAAGTGACCGACACAGCACCCACCCAGGCATAGTCATGATGAAGGCTATCGCCATGTCCCATGTCTGGTGGCCTGGCATTGACTCGGACCTGGAGTCCTGCATGCACCAGTGTAACACATGCTCACAACTGAGCAATGCTCCCAGTGAGGCTCTACTTAGTCTCTGGTCCTGGCCTTCAAAATCATGGTCCAGGATCCATGTGGATTATGCGGGCCCCTTTCTGGGAAAGATGTTCCTGGTTGTTGTGAACGCCTACTCCAAATGGTTTGAATGTGCAATAATGGCATCCAGCACGTCCGCAGCCACCATTGAAAGCCTCAGGGCCATGTTTGCCACCCATGGCTCGCCTGACATTCTTGTTAGTGACAATGGTCCTTGCTTCGCCAGCTCGGAATTCAGTGAATTCATGACCGGTAATGGCATCAAGCATGGCAGATCTGCCCCTTTCAAGCCCGCATCCAACAGCCAAGTGGAGTGGGCAGTCCATCTGTTATGTCTTAAATAAAGAGTCAGATGCGATACTGCAAGCTCAAAGTAAGATATGACCATAGTCCTTTATTACAGATCTCAGAGTGCCTCTCCAGCCTGTGAGGCCTCCTTATATACAGGTGCTCCCAAGGGATTGTGGGATCCCTTGGGACTCCAGAGGATAAGCCCTCTGGTGGTTAGACTTGGTATTTACAGATTTACATACATAACATAAAGCACAAAGCAGAGCTTGAAATGTGTCACGGAAGGCTCCTTACAAGCTTTCCATGTTCCTCTGGAATATTGCCGCGGCCGATCAAATCCCAAACGGGCATCCGTTGTAAATGAAGAGACCTTTGTGCGTGTTGATGCAGGTAAGGCCTTTCGATGATTCCTCCAACTCCTGTGTCATGTAGGCGGAGGTCAAATCCAGCTTCATGAACATTTTCCCTCCCGCCAGCGTTGCAAATAGGTCGTCTTCCTTCGGTAGCGGGTATTGATCCTGCAGTGAGAAATGATTGATAGTTACTTTGTAATCACCACAGATTCTGACGGTGCCATCTCCCTTGAGGACTGGAACAATTGGACTGGCCCACTCATTGAATTTGATCGGCAAAATGATGCCCTCTCGTTGCAGCCTGTCCAGCTCGATCTCCCCCTCTCTCTAATCATGTAAGGTGCCGCTCTCGCCTTGTGAGGAATGGATCGCGACCCTGGAATCAAATGGATCTGCACTTTTGCTCCTTGAAACTTTCTGATGCCTGGTTCGAACAGCGAGGGACCTGGGCTCATGAGGTGTCGTCGACGGACGAAAGTGCTCGGACGTTGTCCCAGTTCCAGCGTATCTTTCCCAGCCAGCTCCTGCCGAACAGCGTGGGGCCATCGCCCGGTACCACCCAGAGTGATAACTCGTGCACCACTCCATCGTAGGAGACCTTTAGGGTAGCACTGCCGATTATGGGAATCAGTTCCTTTGTGTACGTTCTCAGTCTAGTACGAATGGGAGTCAGGACTGGCCTTGCTGCACCACAATTTATCGAAAGTCTTTTTGCTCATTATGGACTGGCTTGCGCCCGTGTCCAGCTCCATGGACACCGGGAGTCCATTTAATTCAACCTTCGGCATTATCGGGTGACGCTTTGTGGTAAATGTGTGCACCCCGTATACCTCTGCCTCCTCTGTCTGAGGCTCTGGTTCGTTGTGATCCACTGTGGATCTGTCCTCCTCTGCAACATGGTGGTTTGCAGGATTAGCAGGGTTTTCAGCTCGCCTGCACATATGTTGGAGGTGTCCCATTGTTCCACAGCCCTTGCAAACGTATCCTTTGAAGCGGCATGAATGGAAATAATGATCAACAAGGTGTTAATGGCCTTGTATTCACCACTATTAATGGTGGACTTTGAGTCATCTGCGGACGTGCAGCTGCAGGCATGTAAGTCCTGCCCTGTACATTTCAATTTTAAAACAACGTTACTTTGTTCACAGTACTTGCAGAAGTACTCGTGTGCTGAGAAATTTGTTTGGTATTGTCACTGGTGGCAATAAACGCCTGGGCTATCGCTATGGCTTTATTCAAGGTTGGGGTCTTTACAGTCAAAAGTTTGCGAAGTATTACTTCACGGTCAATACCAAGTACAAAGAAGTCCCTGAGCATGTGCTCCAAGTGTCCTTCAAATTTGCAATGTCCTGCAAGGCGCCTTAGCTCGGCGACGTAGCTCGCCATTTCCTGGCCTTCAAACCTCTTGCATGTGTAGAACCGATACCTTGCCATCAGAACACTTTTCTTCGGGTTTAGATGCTCCCAGACCAGTGTGCACAACTCATCGTATGACTTGTCTGTGGGTTTCGCTGGAGCGAGTAGATTTTTCATGAGGCCATACGTTGGTGCCCCGCAAACGATGAGGAGGATCGCCCTTCGTTTGGCAGCGTTCGCTTCTCCTTCCAGATCGTTGGCCACGAAGTATTGGTCGAGTCGCTCCACAAAGATTTCCCAATCATCTCCCTCCGAAAATTTCTACAGGATGCCCAAAGTTCTCTGCATTGTTGCTGTGTGGTTCGTCATTTGTATCTCGTCACCAGTTGTTATGTCTTGAATAAAGAGTCAGACTGCATACTGCAAGCTCAAAGTAAGGTGTGACCGTAGTCCCTTATTACAGATCTCAGAGTGCTTCTCCAGCCTGTGAGGCCTCCTTATATACAGGTGCTCCCAAGGGATTGTGGGGTCCCTTAGGACTCCAGAGGATAAGCCCTCTGGTGGTTGGACTTGGTATTTACAGGTTTATATACATAACATAAACCATAAAGCAGAGCTTGAAATGTGTCACGGAAAGCTCCTTACAAACCCGCCTGTCCTGCTCAGCTACAGGACGCGACACCATTCACTTACCGGGGTTCCCCCTGCAGAATTACGAATGAAACAAGCACTCAAAACCAGGCTCTCCTTAGTACACCCTGACCTCATTGATCAGGTGGAAACCAGGCGTTATCAGCAAAACATGTACCATGATTGTGCGGCTGTATCACGCGACAACACTGTAAATGACCCTGTGTTTGTGCTCAGTTATGGTCAGGGTCCCAAATGGGTCACCGGCACTGTATTAGCCAAGGAGGGGAATAGAGTGTTTGTTGTCAAATTGCTTAACGGTCAAATGTGCAGAAAACATTTGGTCCAAACCAAATTACGATTCCCAGATAACCAGGAACCACCAGAAGAGGACCTCATCTTCAGCGACCCACCGACACACGCCCAATCGACAACAGACCTCGCTGTCAACAACGAGGATGATCCCACCACCCCCAACAGTCCAGCCCAACCAGTCGCGCTGCAAGGCAGCAGTGGCCCAACCAACTCACCCAGGCCAGAAGCGACATTCAGACGGTCAACCAGGGAGTGCAGGGCTCCGGGTCGCCTTAACCTGTAATCAACTTGCATCAAAGAGTTTGGGGGGGAATGATGTCATGTATGCAAACTCTTTGTATTTACTATGTAACTATGTATGATGTACCACCTGAGGGCGCTGCTGTTGGAGGCCCAGGGGTTTCCTGCCCTGGTGTGCAGGTGCATATAAAAGGCAGCTAGCCATGCTGCTCCTCACTTTACAGTCGCATTAAATGGACTGAAGTCACACTGCTCTTACTCACAGTACAAAGCCTCATGGAGTTATTCGATGGTAATTGCAGACATAATAGCAAGGATTAACCTGTTGCATGGACCTAGTGTGCACACATATCGCAGTGTGGGCTGGCCCATGCTGCCCCTGGGCCCTCACCTCTCCTGGGCCCCGAACTCGTGCCTCTCCTGGACCCCGATCACGTCACCCTAGAATCTCTCCCAACCTCACCACTTCTCTGCTGTTTGCCGCCTCTCCTGCTAGCCAAAGGCTGCCCTAAGTGGAGGAAGAGCATCTGGGTGGGCGCTGAGCACCTCGAGTCTCATTGCCGAGAGCATACAGAAAACAAGCGCAGGCAGCGGAAGGAGTGTGCAGCAAAGCAGACTCCCCACCCACCCTTTCCTTCAACCACTGTCTGTCCCACCTGTGACAGAGACTGTAATTCCCGTATTGGACTGTTCAATCACCTAAGAACTCACTTTTAGAATGAAAGCAAGTCTTCCTCGATTGCGAGGGACTGGATATGATGATGTACCTGCCTATGCTCCAAGCAGCAACCTGGATTTTGGAGACGTTCAATCCAGTCGCCTTTCTCCGAGGCTGCTCCCTGAAGTGGCCTCCTTACTGCTCCCGGGCCACTGCAATTCCTCTCCTTCCATGGCTCAGTGCACTAACACTCAGTGCAGTCACAGCTCTGTACAGTCACAGGTCAGTACAGTCACAGGTCAGTACAGCCACAGCTCTGTACAGTCACAGCTCTATACAGTCACAGGGCAGTACAGTCACAGGTCAGTACAGTCACAGCTCTGTACAGTCACAGGTCAGTACAGTCACAGCTCTGTACAGTCACAGGTCAGTACAGTCACAGGTCAGTACAGTCACAGCTCTGTACAGTCACAGGTCAGTACAGTCACAGCTCTATACAGTCACAGGTCAGTACAGTCACAGGTCAGTACAGTCACAGCTCTGTACAGTCTCAGGTCAGTACAGTCACAGCTCTGTACAGTCACAGGTCAGTACAGTCACAGGTCAGTACAGGCATAGGTCAGTACAGTCACAGGTCAGTACAGTCACAGGTCAGTACAGGCATAGGTCAGTACAGTCACAGGTCAGTACAGTCACAGGTCAGTACAGTCACAGCTCTGTACAGTCACAGGTCAGTACAGTCATAGGTCAGTACAGTCACAGGTCAGTACAGTCACAGATCAGTACAGTCACAGCTCTGTACAGTCACAGGTCAGTACAGTCATAGGTCAGTACAGTCACAGATCAGTATAGTCACAGGTCAGTACAGTCACAGGTCAGTACAGACACAGGTCAGTACAGACACAGGTCAGTACAGACACAGGTCAGTACAGTCACAGATCAGTAGTTACAGGTCAGTACAGTCAAGGTCAGTACAGACACAGGTCAGTACAGTCACAGATCAGTACAGTCACAGCTCTGTACAGTCACACTCGGCGCAGTCACAGCACAGTACAGTCGCACTCGGTACAGTCACAGCGCCGTACAGTACCTTTCAGTAAAGTAACACAGTACACTCGCAGCTCAGTACAGACACAGATTAGTAGTCACAGCTCAATACATTAACATTCAGTACAGTAACAGCTCAGTACAGTACAAAATGACGAAGAAAGGGAAGATAGACTATGAAAGTAAACTAGCACAAAATATAAAAAACAGATAGCAAGAGTTTCCATAGGTATATAAAAAGGAAAAGAGTGGCTAAAGTAAATGTTGGTCCCTTAGAGAATGAGACCGAGGAATTAATAATGAGGAACATGGAAATGGCAGAAACTCTGAACAAATATTTTGTATCAGTCTTTACAGTAGAGGATACTAACAATATTCCAACAGTGGATAGTCAAGGAGCTGTAGGGGTGGAGGAACTTAACATAATCACAATCACGAAGAGGTGGTACTCAGTAAGATAATGGGACTAAAGGCAGATAAATCCCGTGGACCTGATGGCTTGCATCCTCGGGTCTTAAGAGAAGTAGTGGCAGGGATTGTGGATGCATTGGTTGTAATTTACCAAAATTCCTTGGATTCTGGGGAGGTCCCAGCTGATTGGAAAACTGCAAATGTAACGCCCCTATTTAAAAAAGGAGACAGACAAAAAGCAGGAAACTATAGACCAGTTAGCCTAACATCTGTGGTTGGGAAAATGTTGGAGTCCATTATTAAAGAAGCAGTAGCAGGATATTTGGAAAAGCAAAATTCGGTCAGGCAGAGTCAGCATGGATTTATGAAGGGAAGTCATGTTTGACAAATTTACTGGAGTTCTTCAAGGATGTAACAAACAGGATGGATAAAGGGGAACCAGTGGATGTGGTGTATTTGGACTTCCAGAAGGCATTTGACAAGATGCCACATAAAAGGTTACTGCACAAGATAAAAGTTCAAGAGGTTGGGGGTAATATATTAGCATGGATAAAGGATTGGCTAACTAACAGAAAACAGAGAATCGGGATAAATGGTTCATTCTCTGGTTGGCAACCAGTAACTAGTGGGGTGCCGCAGGGATCAGTGCTGGGACCCCAACTATTTACAATCTATATTAACGACTTGGAAGAAGGTACTGAGTGTAACGTAGCCAAGTTTGCTGATGATAGAAAGATGGGAGGAAAAGCAATGTGTGAGGAGGACACAAAAATCTGCAAAAGAGCATAGACAGGCTAAGTGAGTGGGCAAAAATTTGGCAGATGGAGTATAATGTTGGAAAGTGTGAGGTTATCCATTTTGGTAGGAAGAATAGAAAAGCTAAATATTATTTAAATGGAGAGAGACTACAGAATGTTGCGGTACAGAGGGACCTGGGGGTACTTGTGCATGAAACGCAAAAGGATAGTATTCAGGTACAGGAAGTGATCAGGAAGGCCAATGGAATCTTGGCCTTTATTGCAAAGGGGATGGAGTATAAAAGCAGGAAAGTCTTGGTACAGCTATGTAAGGTATTAGTGAGGCCACACCTGGAATACTGCGTGCAGTTTTGGTTTCCATATTTACGAAAGGATACACTTGCTTTGGAGGCAGTTCAGAGAAGGTTCACTAGGTTGATTCCAGGGATGAGGGGGTTGACTTATGAGGAAAGGTTGAGTAGGTTGGGCCTCTACTCATTGGAATTCAGAAGAATGAGAGGTGATCTTATCGAAACGTATAAGATTATGAGGGGGCTTGATAAGGTGGATACAGAGAGGATGTTTCCACTGATGGGGGAGACTAGAACTAGAGGGCATGATCTTAGAATAAGGGGCCGCCCATTTAAAACTGAGATGAGGAGAAATTTCTTCTCTCAGAGGGTTGTAAATCTGTGGAATTCGCTGCCTCAGAGAGCTGTGGAAGCTGGGACATTGAATAAATTTAAGAAAGAAATAAACAGTTTGTTAAACAATAAGGGGATAAGGACTTATGGGGAGCGGGCGGGGAAGTGGACCCGAGTCCATGATCAGATCAGCCATGATCTTATTGAATGGTAGAGTAGGTTCGAGGGGCCTATTTCTTGTTCCTATTTCTTATGTTCTTATGTTCTTAGTACCAGCTCAGTACAGTAACACTGAGTACAGAAACACTGAGTACAGGCACCAATCAGTACAGTCACAGCTCGGTAGAGTCACAGCTCGGTACAGTCAGAGCTCAGTACAGTAACACTGAGTACAGTCACAGCTCAGTACAGTCACAGCTCGGTACAGTAACACTCAGTACAGTCACAGATCAGTAGTACAGTCACAGATCAGTAGTCACAGATAAGTATAGTAACACTCAGTAGAGTAACACTGAGTACAGTAACACTCAGTGCAGGCACCGCTCAGTACAGTTAGACTCAGTACAGTCACAGCTCATTACAGTCACAGCTCATCAGAGTCACAGCTCAGTACTGTAATGACTCAAGAGTCTGGTTACTGTAAACTCACTCAGGTGCAACCTGATCCATCTTTATTCCAGCTCGAGAGTGCCTGCGTGACAAAGACACCCAGCTTATATGCAGGTGACCAAGCACACATGCCACATGTGTACAACCTGACTGCGGCGCCCTCTGGTGTCTGATAACCCCCAGGCATTAATACATAACAACATCTCCCTTTTAAAATTTTAACAACAGTCTTTTTACAAATTAAGACAGTCTGGGGCTTTCCTCTCACGAGTTATAAACATAGAAAATAGATGCAGGAGTAGGCCATTCGCCCTTCGAGCCTGCACCACCATTCAATAAGATCATGGCTGATCATTCATCTCAGTACCCCATTCTGCTTTCTCTCCATACCCCTTGATCCCTTTAGCCATAAGGGCCATATCTAACTCCCTTTTGAATATACCCAATGAACTGACATCAACAACTTTCTGTGGTAGAGAATTCCACAGATTAACAACTCTCTGAGTGAAGACGTTTCTCCTCATCTCAGTCCTAAATGGCTTACCCCTTATCCTTAGACTGTGTCCCCCGGTCTGGACTTTCCCAACATCTAACCTGTCCAGTCACAATAGAATTTTATATGTTTCTATGAGATCCCCTCTCATCCTTCTAAACTCCAGTGAATAAAGGCCCAATCGATCCAGTCTCTCCTTATATGTCAGTCCAGCCATCCAGGGAATCAGTTTGGTGAACCTTCGTTGCACTCCCTCAATAGCAAGAACATCCTTCCTCAGATTAGGAGACCAAAACTGAACACAATATTCCAGGTGAGGCCTCACCAAGGCCCTGTACAACTGCAGTAAGACCTCCCTGCTCCTGTACTCAAAACCCCTACCTATGAAGGCCAACATACCATATGCCTTCTTCACCGTCTGCTGTACCTGCATGACAACTTTCAATGACTGATGTACCATGGCACCCAAATCTCGTTGCACCTCCCCTTTTCCTAATCTGCCGCCATTTAGATAATATTCTGCCTTCGTTTTTTTGCCCCCAAAGTGGATAACCTCACATTTATCCACCTTGTACTGCATCTGCCATGCATTTGCCCACTCACCTAACCTGTCCAAGTCACCCTGCAGCCTCTTAGCATCCTCCTCACAGCTCACACCGCCACCCAGTTTAGTGTAATCTGCAAATATTACACTCAATTCCTTCATCCAAATCATTAATGTATATTGTAAATAGCTGGGGTCCCAGCACTGAGCCCTGCGGCACTCCACTAGTCACTGCCTGCCATTCTGTAAAGGACTCATTTATCCTGACTCTCTGCTTCCTGTCTGCCAACCAGTTCTCTATCCACGTCAGTACATTACCCCCAATACCATGTGCTTTAATTTTGCACACCAATCTCTTGTGTGAGACCTTGTCAAAAGCCTTTTGAAAGTCCAAATACACCACATCCACTGGTTCTCCCTTGTCTACTCTGCTCGTTACACCCTCAAAAAATTTCAGAAGATTTGTCAAGAATGATTTCCCTTTCATAAATCCATGTTGACTTGGACCAATCCTGTCACTGCTTTCCAAATGTGCTGCTATTTCACCCTTAATAATTGATTCCAACATTTTCCCCACTACTGATGTCAGGCTAATCGGTCTATAATTACCTGTTTTCTCTCTCCCTCCTTTTATAAAAAGTGGTGTCACATTAGCTACCCTCCAGTCCATAGGAACTGCTCCAGAGTCGATAGACTGTTGGAAAATGATCACCAATGAATCCACTATTTTTCTATGGCCACTTCCTGAACTACTCTGGGATGCAGACTATCAGGTCCTGGGGATTTATCGGCCTTCAATCCCATCAATTTCCCTAACACAATTTCCTGCCTAATAAAGATATCCTTCAGTTCCTCCTTCTCACTAGACCCTCGGTCCCCTAGTACTTCTGGAAGTTTATTTGTGTCTTCCTTCGTGAAGACAGAACAAAGTTTTGTTGAACTGGTCTGCCATTTCTTTGTTCCGTATTATAAATTCACCTGAATCTGACTGCAAGGGACCTACGTTTGTCTTCACTAATCTTTTTTTCTTCACATATCTATAGAAGCTTTTGCAGTCAGTTTTTATGTTCCCAGCAAGCTTCCTCTCATACTCTATTTCCCTCCTCCTAATTAAACCCTTTGTCCTCCTCTGCTGAATTCTAAATTTCTCCCAGTCCTCAGGTTTGCTGCTTTTTCTGGCCAATTTATATGCCTCTTCCTTGGATTTAACACTGTCCCTAATTTCCCTTGTTAGCCACGGTTGAGCCACCTTCCCCGTTTTATTTTTACTCCAGATAGGGATATACAATTGTTGAAGTTCATCCATGTGATCTTTAAATGTTTGCCATTGCCTATCCACCGTCAGCCCTTTAAGTATCAGAGTTGATCGTCTCAGTTCAACTTTGGCTCTGGTCGAGTGTTCTGAGTGCGTTGAGACTGAGGGCTGAGTAGCTGATCTGATGGGAGTGGTCATGACCACATCAGAGACTGAAGGTTCAGAGTCAGCAATGTCAGCAGAGTCCTCTGATGAGTGAACAATGGTTGGTTGGTCACTGACTGCATCTTCCTCACTCGGTTCCAGTTCATCTGTGTGCCGCAGTTTAACCTGGTCAAGGTGTTTCCTGCATGTTTGCCCGTTCTTGAGCACTCTGTTACCCTCCTTGGCTGTAACAGTGCCGGTGATCCACTTTGGACCTTGACCATAGTTCAGTACATAAACCGGATCGTTGACCGAGATGTCACGTGACACAGCAACACGATCATGACACCATTGCTGACTTTGACGTCTGTTTTCAACACCATCATTCAAATCAGGATGAACAAGAGAAAGTCTGGTCTTGAGATTTCTCTTCATCAGTAGCTCAGCAGGAGGAACCCCAGTAAGTGTATGAGGTCTTGGCCTGTAACTGAGCAATATACATGACAACTGTCTCTGCAGTGAGCCCTGAGTTACACGTTTCATACTTTGCTTGATTGCTTGAACGGCACACTCTGCTTGGCCATGAGAAGTAGGCTTGAATGGAGCTGATCTCACATGTCTGATGTCATTGGGTTTTATGAACTCCTGGAACTCAAGATTTTGAAGCAAGGTCCATTGTTGCTCACAACAATGTCAGGCAAACCATGTGTAGCAAACATGATATGAAGGCTCTCAATGGTAGCTGTAGTCGTGCTGGATGACATAATAACACACTCTATCCACTTAGAATATGCATCTACTACGACCAAAAACATCTTTCCTAGGAACGGGCCAGAAAAATCAATGTGGATCCTCGACCATGGTTTGGATGGCCACGACCAAAGACTCAGCGGAGATTCCACTGGTACTTTAATTAGCTGCATGCAAGTATTGCACTGATGCACGCATGATTCCAGATCAGAGTCAATTCCAGGCCACCATACATGAGACCTAGCAATGGACTGCATCATGACAATACCAGGATGAGTGCTATGAAGTTCACGTACAAATTTTTCTCGACCTTTCTTTGGCATGATTACACGATTACCCCACAGTAAACAGTCTGGCTGAATGGACAGCTCATCCTTGCGATGGTTGTAAGGTTTGGTCTTCTCAGGCATCTCCATAGGTATGGCAGACCAATCACTACTGAGTACACACCGTTTCACAACCGATAAAATAGGGTCATGGCTGGTCCAGATCCTAACTTGTTGAGCAGTGACAGGGGTTCCTTCATTCTCAAAAGCATCCATTACTAACAGTAGATCTGCAGGTTGAGGCGTCTCCATCTCAGTTGTGGGTAAGGGCAGACGACTCAGTGCATCGGCACAATTCTCAGTACCAGGTCTATGATGGATGATGTAATCATAGACAGACAATGTCAGCGCCCACCTTTGAATGCGGGACGATGCATTCGTATTAATACCTTTGTTTTCCGCAAACAATGAAATGAGTGGCTTGTGATCCATTTCTAGTTCAAAACCAAGACTAAACAGGTACTGGTGCATTTTCTTTTACCCCATACACGCAGGCCTAAGCTTCTTTCTCTACCATACTGTAAGCTCTTTCCGCTTTGGACAGACTTCTCAAAGCATACGCAACTGGTTGTAGCTTGCCCGATTCATTTGCGTGTTGGAGTACGCAACCAACCCCATATGATGAAGCATCACAGGCCAATGCAAGACGCTTACATGGATCATAATGAACAAGCAACTTGTTTGAATATAGCAGATTCTTATCTTTCTCAAAGACTCTATCTATCAAAGACAAAAATTCACCCCAGACCCAGTTGTCGCCTTTTCTTAGTAACACATGCAGTGGCTCTAGTAAAGTGCTCAATCTGGGTAAGAAATTACCAAAGTAGTTGAGTAGCCCAAGGAACGAACGCAACTCCGTCACATTCTGAGACCTGGGTGCATTTTTGATGGCCTCGGTTTTCGAATCAGCGGGCCTGATGCCATCAGCAGCAATCTTCCTCCCGAGGAATTCGACTTCAGGTGCCATGAATACACACTTCGAGCATTTCAGCCTGAGTCCCACTTTGTCCAGATGCTGTAGGACTTCTTCAAGATTGTTCAGATGTTCAGCAGTGTCGCGACCTGTGACCAGAGTGTCATCTTGAAACACGACAGTTCTAGTAACGGACTTCAGTAAACTCTCCATATTCCTCTGATATATGGCTGCAGCCGAACGAATCCCAAAAGGACACATGTTGTCGTCGAACAGTCCTTTATGGGTGTTAATGCAGGTGAGTTTCTTCGAAGTGTTGACAAGCTCCTGGGTCATATAGGCTGACGTCAGATCCAGTTTCGTGAACGACTTTCCACCAGCTAGCATGGCGAACAGGTCATCAGCCCTCAGTAACGGATACTGATCCTGTTTCGAAAATCGGTTAATCATAACCTTGTAGTCTCCACACTACAGTGCCATGACAGTGCCATCACTCTTCAACACAGGAACAATAGGACTAGCCCACTCGCTAAACTCAACCGGTGATATGATCCCTTCACGCTGGAGTCTGTTGAGCTCAATTTCAACCTTCTCCCTCATCATGTAAGGAAAAGACCGAGCTTTGTGATAGACAGGCCTTGCATTGGAGTCCAGGTGAATCTGCACCTTGGCTCCCATAAAATTACCAATGCCCGGTTCAAACAAAGAAGGAAACTTTTTCAATACTTGAACACACGAAGTATCATCCATCGAGGACAACATCTTGACATCATTCCAGTTCAGCTTGATTTTCTCGAGCCAATTCCTGCCGAACAGCGTTGGACCATTACCTGGGGCGATCCATAATGGTAGCTCGTGAGCCACACCATCATATGACACCTCGATTGCTGCACTGGCGAACATCGGTATGAGTTCCTTAGTGTAAGTACGCAACCTGGCATTGACTGGATTCAGCTTTGGTTTCGCAGCCTTAGTGTCCCACAGCTTGTCGAATGTCCTTTGGCTCATTATCGACTGGCTCACACCCGTGTCCAGCTCCATTGATACAGGCACACCATTCAGCTTCACATTAACGACTATCAGCTGGCTCTTGCTCAGGAATGAATAAGGTACATTCATTTCCTCCTCGGGTTGCGTATCTGGGCCATCACTGAACTGGTCCTCATCAACCACGTGGTGAGCCGCACTACACATGCTCCATTGTGGGCACATCCTGTGAAGATGCCCCACTTTTGAACATCCATTGCATGAGTATTGCCTAAACTGACACTGATGAGGCCGATGATTGCCCCCACAACGCCAACAGCGTGAAATCTGGTTCGAAGCAGTTGGCGGGCTCTGAGCAGCGGCAGGTTTCACGTAAGCAGCTCTGTCCGAAGATGATGCCATCTTGTTTACAGTACTTGCCGTGGAACTCCGACTCGTCGATGATATCTGCCTCAAATTATCATCCATCGTCAAGCATGCCTGGGCAGTCACGATGGTCTTTTTGAAATCCAGCGTCTCTGCAGCCAACAGCTTCCTGAGGATCGCATCATGGCTGATGCCTATCACGAAGACATCGGGAAACATGTCTTCCAGCATGTTCCCAAACTTACACGGCTCAGCAAGACGTCGCAGATCCCGATACGACCTGGCCTTCAGCACGAACATGCGTATACAAACGGTAATGTGATATGATGATCCCTCTTGTGGCTTCAGATGGTTACCCACCGACGTGCACAATTCCTCGTACCCTTTTTCCGTCGGACATACAGGCGAGAGAAGGTTCTTCATGAGGTCGTAAATTTTTGGACCACAAACGGTGAGGAGAACTGCTCTGCGCTGCTTACGCGAAGACTGCATAGGCCTCTGCCTCCTTGCCGTTGGCCACAAAATACTGATCCAGGCGGTCAACAAAATCCGCCAAATCCTTGGCCTCCACGAATCTCTCCAGGATTCCAACAGTGCCATTGTGCATGCTAAGGTTCTTAAATTACCTCATCGCCAATTGTAATGATTCAAGAGTCTGGTTATTGTAAACTCACTCCGGTGCAACCTGATTCATCTTTATTCCAGCCCAAGAGTGCCAGCGTGACAAAGACACCCAGCTTATATACAGGTGACCAAGCACACATGCCACATGCGTACAGCCTGATGATCTCCGACTGCAGCGCCCTCTGGTGTCTGATGACCCCTAAGCATTAATACATAACAAGTACAGTAACAGTTAGTACAGTAACACTTAATACCGTCACAGCTCGGTACAGTCACAGCTCGGTACAGTAACACTGAGTACAGTAACACTGAATAGAGTCACAGCTCTGTACAGTTATACTCCGTACAGACACAACTTAGCACAGTAACTGCTCAGGACAGTCACAACTTAGTACAGTCACACGCAGTACAGTCATAGCTCACGACATTCACAGCTCAGTACAGTAACCCACAGTACAGCCAGCACTCAGTACAGTAACTGCTCTGTACAGTCACAGCTCTGTACAGTAATGCTCAGTACAGTAACAATGAATACAGTAACACACCGTACAGTCATGGCTCAGTACAGTCACAGCTCAGTACAGTCACAGCTTATTACGTAACTCTCAGTACAGTCACAATTCAGTAAAGTATCACTCAGTACACTCACAGCTCAGTACGGTCGCAGCTCAGGGCAGTCACAGCTCAGAGCAGACACAGATCAGTACACCGACACTCAGTACAGTCATACCTCAATACAGTCGCAGCTCAGTACAGTCACAGATCAGTACACTGACACTCAGTACAGTCACAGCTCAGTACAATAATACGGAGTACAGTCAGAGTGCAATACAGTCGCAGCACAGTACAGTCACAGCTCAGTACAGTCACACTCAGTACAGTAATATTCAGTACAGTCACAGCTCCATACCATCACAGCTCAGTACAGTAACACAGTACAGTCGCAGCTCCGTACTGTCACAGACTGGTACAGTCACAGCTCACTACAGTCACAGCTTATTACGTAACTCTCAGTACAGTCACAATTCAGTAAAGTATCACTCAGTACACTCACAACTCAGTACGGTCGCAGCTCAGGGCAGTCACAGCTCAGAGCAGACACAGATCAGTACACCGACACTCAGTACAGTCATACCTCAATACAGTCGCAGCTCAGTACAGTCACAGATCAGTACACTGACACTCAGTACAGTCACAGCTCAGTACAATAATACGGAGTACAGTCAGAGTGCAATACAGTCGCAGCACAGTACAGTCACAGCTCAGTACAGTCACACTCAGTACAGTAATATTCAGTACAGTCACAGCTCCATACCATCACAGCTCAGTACAGTAACACAGTACAGTCGCAGCTCCGTACTGTCGCAGACTGGTACAGTCACAGCTCAGGGCAGTCACAGGTCAGTACAGTCAAAGATCAAAACAGTCACTGCCTAGTACAGTCACAGCTCACTACAGTCACAGCTCACTACAGTTAGATTCAGTACAATCACAGATATGTACAGTCACAGCTCAGTACAGTCACAACTCACTACAGTCACAGCTCACTACAATTAGACTCAGTACAGTCACAGCTCAGTACAGTCACAGTTCGGTACAGTCACAGCTCGGTACAGTTGGATCCAGTACAATCACAACTCATTACAGTCACACTCAGTAGTCATAGCTCAGTACAGTAACACTTGGTACAGTAACACTGAGTACAGAAACACTGAGTACAGGCACCGTTGATTACAGTCCCAGCTCAGTACAGTCACAGCTCAGGGCAGTGATAGATCAGTACAGTCACAGATCAGTACTGATGGAATCAATTATTAAGGATGTCATAGCAGTGCATTTGGAAAGAGGTGACATGATAGGTCCAAGTCAGCATGGATTTGTGAAAGGGAAATCATGCTTCACAAATCTTCTGGAATTTTTTGAGGATGTTTCCAGTAGAGTGGACAAGGGAGAACCAGTTGATGTGGTGTATTTGGACTTTCAGAGGCTTTCGACAAGGTCCCACACAAGAGATTAATGTGCAAAGTTAAAGCACATGGGATTGGGGGTAGTGTGCTGACGTGGATTGAGAACTGGTTGGCAGACAGGAAGCAAAGAGTAGGAGCAAATGGGTACTTTTCAGAATGGCAGGCAGTGACTAGTGGGGTACCGCAAGGTTCTGTGCTGGGGCCCCAGCTGTTTACATTGTACATCAATGATTTAGACGAGGGGATTAAATGTAGTATCTCCAAATGTGCGGATGACACTAAGTTGGGTGGCAGTGTGAGCTGCGAGGAGGATACCATGATGCTGCAGAGTGACTTGGATAGGTTAGGTAAGTGGGCAAATACATGGCAGAGGAAGTATAATGTGAATAAATGTGACCAAAACAGAGAGACAGACTATTATCTGAATGGTGACAGATTAGGAAAAGGGGAGGTGCAACGAGATCTTGGTGTAATGGTACATCATTGAAGGTTGGCATGCAGGTACAGCAGGCGGTTAAGAAAGCAAATGGCTTGTTGGCATTCATAGCGAGGGAATTTGAGTACAGGGGCAGGGAGGTGTTACTACAGTTGTACAGGGCCTTGGTGAGGCCACACCTGGAGTATTGTGTACAGTTTTGGTCTCCTAACTTGAGGAAGGACATTCTTGCTATTGAGGGAGTGCAGCGAAGGTTCACCAGACTGATTCCCGGGATGGCGGGACTGACATATCAAGAAAGACTGGATCAACTGGGCTGGTATTCACTGGAGTTCAGAAAAATGAGAGGGGATCTCATAGAAACGTTTAAAATTCTGACGGGTTTAGACAGGTTAGATGCAGGAAGAATGTTCCCAATGTTGGGGAAGTCCAGAACCAGGGGTCACAGTCTAAGGATAAGGGGTAAGCCATTTAGGACTAAGATAAGGAGAAACTTCTTCACCCAGAGAGTGGTGAACCTGTGGAATTCTCTACCACAGGAAGTTGTTGAAGCCAATTCCCTAAATATATTCAAAAAGGAGTTAGATGTAGTCCTTAATACTAGGGGGATCAAGGGGTATGGCGAGAAAGCAGGAATGGGGTACTGAAGTTGCATGTTCAGCCATGAACTCATTTAATGGCGGTGCAGGTTCAAAGGGCCGACTGGCCTACTCCTGCACCTATTTTCTATGTTTCTAAGTTTCTAAGTACACTGACAGCCCATTACAGTCACACATCAGTAAAGTATCACTCAGTACAGTCACAGCTCAGTGCAGTCACAGCTCGGTGCAGTCACAGCTCAGTACAGTAACACTGAGTACAGTCACAGCTCAGTACAGTCACAGCTCAGTACAGTCACAGCAGCACTGAGTACAGTCACAACTGAGTACAGTCACAGCTCAGTACATTCACAGTGCAGAAAGACTTACATTTATATAGCGCCTTTCATGATGTCCCAAATCACTTTACAACCAATGAAGTACTTTGTGAAGAGCAGTCACTGTTGTATTGTCGGAAACATGGCAGCCAATTTGCATACAGCAAGCTCCCACAATCAGCAATGTGATAAAGACCAGATAATCTGTTTTTGTTATGTTGATTGAGGGATAGATATTGGCCCAAGGCTCTGGGGATAACTCCCCTGGCCTTCCTTGAAATAGTGCCATGGGATCTTACACATCTACCTGAGAGGGCAGACCAGGGTCTTATCCCCAGAGTCCTGGGCCAATATTTATTTAAGGTTTAACTTCTCATCCAAAAGACAGCACCTCCAACAGTGCAATACTTGCTCAGTACTGCACTGGGAGTGGCAGCTTAGGTTTATGTGCTCAAATTCCTGGAGTGGGACTCGAACCCAAAACCTTCTGATTCAGAGGTAAGCCTGCTACCCACTGAGCCACAGCTGATACTGACATAGTTTTGGCATCTGTCAGTTTGCAGTCATTCAGTGAGAAGGCAGGTTAATGGAATGGAGTCAGAAAGCACTGAGCTGCTGGAAAGGAATGTTGTGTACCTGGTTATGGTACTGGACCAGTAAACCAGCAAAATGAAAGATGAAAGCTCATCATAGTAACTTGGGGAATTGAATTCAATAACTCTGTAAAATGTTTACATTTTAGTTAGTTAAGGGTATTAGGGGACGTGGAGCCAGGGTGGGGAAATGGGGTTCAGGCATAGGATCAGCCATCCAAAAATGGGCAATATTTCCGGTGTGGGTAGTAAAAATGGGTTTTCAGATCATCGGCTTCTCGCCCATTCTCAAAGCACCTAGTCTCCATTTTTGAAATTGGGCGTTACTGCGAGCGATATGAAATGGGCGTTAGCGTTAAATCTCGCTGACCTTCTGCCGTAAAGTGTCGCCGTCCTCAGCAATGGCATGGCAACGCTCGATTCCCGCAATTCAGGAGGTCAAGGGTCATCATGACATGCGCAGAAGGGGAGACAGAGAGGGAGCTGAGAGGGACTGAAGGCATGTGTGGGTGTGGTGTGGCTGCTTTGGGAGGAAGGAGGAAGACTTCAGAGCATTAGAGCAAATAGGGCAACAAAAACTAGCTGTTAACAGCCACATATTTGTCTGAATTTAGCCTATAATGGAGGGAGAGGAGGAGGTGACACAGCACGCTGTGGAGACTGATGCTGGCGAGAGCAGTGAGCTGGGAGAGGAGCACATTGGAGGCCGCAAAAGAGTGAGGAGGTTCTCGGACGAGGCAAATGCCTCCCTCCTGCAGGAGGTCGAGTTACGCTGGGGTGGTTTGACCCAGGGAGGGCGTGGGAAGCTCACCCCAAAGGCCTACCAGAAGATATGGACCGAGATAGCAGAGGTGGTCTCGTCGGTGACCAACGAGGTGCGTGAGGGCAACCAATGCCGCAAACGATGGAACGACCTTGTGGGATCCACAAGAGTATTATCTATTTACATGTACTTATGTATTTATATAATTTGATTTGTAACAGTCATGAGTGACTATCAGCAGATGTGAGGTTTCTCACTTTTACCGGGAATGTTGTAGTCAAAGCCTGCGGTCACGGTGTACGTCTTTAGATAAAGAATTATAATGAACATAATAATCAGGATTACATCTGTCAGTTATGTGTTATATCAGTGTCTGTGACAGTACCTAGCAATGATATCACGCAATGATCTCATGTCATGTCGTCCTGTCACCTTTTACAGAAGAAGCTATCGATGATGAGGTCCGTGCAGAGGCGAACGGGTGTGGGGCCACCAGTTGTCAGCGACATCACTGACATGAAGGAGCGGGTGCTCACACTCATGGAGAAGCACCCCCGGACAGCCACGGAAGCATCTGCAGACCCTGAAGTGAAGCGACGTGAGTAAAGTTGTGTGATGTAATTCAGTAGATGCCACACCCACTCATATCCAAACAATCATATATGATCGATGATTTCTAAAATTGTTAGAAATAATGCTGGCCTAATGAAAATCATTGCAATACACAATGTGTTGATGGTCATGAAATGTGAGGTCTGTGATGATTTTGAGAGCGGTGGTGCTTTTGTCGTGCATATGCTGTGTGTAGCGCTGGAATCACCTTGTGACCCTAGCACCCCCTTCTCCTCTAATAACCTCATTTGTGTTTTGCAGCTCAGCCAGCAGCACGGCCCCAGGCAAGACCACTGAGGCCAGAAGGTGGGGGCGCGGGGCAGGACTCACCGGACGATACTACATCTGCTGAGGAGCTGCGATTCTCGCCCGACAATCCGTTGGGTCTGTTCTCCACGCATGAGAGTGCAGACTTCAAGGAACCTGCATCGCTACACTCCAGAAGTCATTCCACCCCAAGGGCATCTTGTGGTCCTCCGGTCATTCCCGCCTCCATTCCGGCCCTAACCACCTCGCCACAGGGCACCCCATTTGTCCCCAGGACCACGCCGACCCTGCAGAGGTTTTGTGGACGCGGCAAGTCTGGTCCACGAGTGCCACATGAGAGTGGTGAGATGGTACAGTTGTCCAGTAGGATTGTAGACATTGGCGACCAGCTCCTCGAAGCATTTCCCGACAGCTGGCCACCATGACGGAGTACATTCCGCGGATGGCGGAGGCCCTGGAGGCAATAGCCAGGAACACTGCTGGCACAGGCCTCCCAGTGGTCCCCGAGCGCGGCACTCCTCCCCTAGGTTCCGCACCACCACTGCGAACCACAGATGAGAGGCAGAACCAAGATCCTGCTTCTGGATCAGAGAATGTTCCCCCCTCGGCACCTCCGGCTCCCGTACCCATGCAACCACCAAATGAGACACCGCCTGAGGAGCTCTTCGGCCAGGCGCTGTGGAGTGAGGAGGGGAAGGGGTAGAGGTGGGGAGAAGGAGAGGGGGGAAGGAAAGTGAGGTGCATGTCTGCAGGTGATGGCTGTGTTATATCTCCATCTGGGTGTATGCAATTTGTTGTAATGTGTGGGGGGAGGGGACCACGCTCCTGCTTTGCCTTTGTATTATGTGTTGGTGGACATGTTGAACAGTTGATTGATGTTGTTGTGTATGGAGAAAGAGTCAGACTGAATACTGTGAGCTCAAAGTAATGTGTGACCTTAGTCTTTTATTGCAGGTCTCCAGAGTGCCTCTCCAACCTGTGAAGCCTCCTTAAATACCTGTGCTCCCAAGGGATTATGCGATCCTTTGGGACTCCGGGGAATGGGCCCTCTGGTGGCTGTACAGAGTAAATAAAAGTCCACATATGTAATAGATGTCAATGGTGGAAAAAGTGGGGTGTGGGTGGGGGTTCTTTGTTATTGCCTGTAATATTTATGATTTCAGACCAATGTTGGTATAAAACATTTTTAATTGAACATAACCTTGTTGCGTATTGTCTCAGATAGCTGGACCATTACACACTGGTGATTCCTTAACATGAAAGGGTTAAATAAAACTTAACTTCAATCAACGTAAACTTTAACTGGCACCAAGGTGATGGGCACCATTGATGTCTGAGCTGCACACATATAGCAGTGTGTCAGCTTTGTCACTCACAGCAACATTCTTTTAGGCAAATCGTTCAGATATCAGCTCCTCACGTAAGAGTCTTGCAACTATGTAGCCACCACGAGCCCTTTCCTGCGGTCTGGAGGGGGTCATGGGTATGGTTGCATAGCCAGCCTGATTGTCTGGCCCTAGGTCAGCGACCAGCCCCTCATCGTCCTCTTCCTCTCTCCTGAGGTGGAGCATCAGTCCCTTCTGGCAATTCTTGTCCTCTCCTGATAGGTATTGCTCCCTGCACCCTGGGGAACTGACTGCAAAAGCTTCTATAGATATGTGAAGAGAAAAAGATTAGCGAAGACAAACGTAGGTCCCTTGCAGTTAGATTCAGGTGAATTTATAAACAAAGAAATGGTGGACCAGTTAAACAAATACTTCGGTTCTGACTTCACAAAGGAAGACACAAATAACCTTCCGGAATACTAAGGGACCAAGGTTCTAGTGAGAAGGAGGAACTGAAGGAAATCCTTATTAGGCGGGAAATTGTGTTAGGGAAATTGATGGGATTGAAGGCCGATACATCCTCGGGGCTTGATAGTCTGCATCCCAGAGTACTTAAGGAAGTAGCCCTAGAAATAGTGGATGCATTGGTGATTATTTTCTAACAGTCTATTGACTCTGGATCAGTTCCTATGGACTGGAGGGTAGCGAATGTAACACCACTTTTTAAGAAGGGAGTGAGAGAGAAAAGACGGGTAATTATAGACCGGTTAGCCTGACATCAGTAGTGGGGAAAATGTTGGAATCAATTAATAAGGATGAAATAGCAGCGCATTTGGAAAGCAGTGACAGGATCGGTACACGTCAGCATGGATTTATGAAAGGGAAATCATGCTTGACAAATCTTCTGGAATTTTTTGAGGATGTAACTAGTAGAGTGGGACAAGGGAGAACCAGTGGATGTGGTGTATTTGGACTTTCAAAAGGCTTTTGACAAGATCCCACACAAGAGATTGGTGTGCAAAATTAAAGCACATGATATTGGGGGTAATGTACTGACGTGGATAGAGAACTGGTTGGCAGACAGGAAGCAGAGAGTCGGAATAAACGGATCCTTTTCAGAATGGCAGGCAGTGACTAGTGGAGTGCTGCAGGGCTCAGTGCTGGGACCCCAGCTTTTTACAATATACATTAATGATTTGGATGAAGGAATTGAGTGTAATATCTCCAAGTTTGCAGATGACACTAAGCTGGGGGGCGGTGTGAGCTGTGAGGAGGACGCTAAAAGGCTGCAGGGTGACTTGGACAGGTTAAGTGAGTGGGCAAACAAGTGGCAGATGCGGTATAATGTGGATAAATGTGAGGTTATCCACTTTGGTGGCAAAAACACGAGGACAGAATATTATCTGAATGGCGGCAGATTAGGCAAAGAGGAGGTACAACGAGATCTGGGTGTCATGGTACATCAGTCATTGAAAGTTGGCATGCAGGTGCAGCAGGCGGTGAAGAAGGCAAATGGCATGTTGGATTTCATAGCTGGGGAATTTGAGTATAGGAGCAGGGAGGTCTTACTGCAGTTGTACAGGGCCTTGGTGAGGCCTCACCTGGAATATTGTGTTGAGTTTTGGTCTCCTAATCTGAGGATGGACAGTCTTGCTATTGAGGGAGTGCAGCGAAGGTTCACCAGACTGATTCCCGGGATGGCAGGACTGACATATGAGGAGAGACTGGATCGACTGGGCCTGTATTCACTGGAGTTTAGAAGGATGAGAGGGGGGATCTCATAGTAACATATAAAATTCTCATGGGACTGGACAGGTTAGATGCAGGAAGAATGTTCCCGATGTTGGGGAAGTCCAGAACCAGGGGACATAGTCTAAGGATAAGGGGTAGGCCACTTAGGACTGAGATGAGGGGAAACTTCTTCACTCAGAGTTGTTAATCTATGGAATTCCCTACCGCAGAGAGTTGATGATGCCAGTTCATTGGATATATTCAAGAGGGAGTTAGATATGGCCCTTACGGCTAAGGGGATCAAGGGGTATGGAGAGAAAGCAGGAAAGGGGTACTGAGGTGAATGATCAGCCATGATCTTATTGAATGGTGGTGCAGGCTCGAAGGGCCGAATGGCCTACTCCTGCACCTATTGTCTATGTTTCTATGAGCCGGATGCGTAGAAAGACAGTGCCGTGGTGACCGTGACCTCGACTGACACTGATGTCCGGCTTGCAGGCTGCATATGTGGCCTGATGAGCTCACATATCTCATTGATCACCACCTTGTGGAAGCGCAGTCTCCATAGGCAGGTGTGGTCGGAGACGTTGAGGTAAGACCTCTTTTCCCTGTACGTGCGGGGTGTGTATGGTCTGGCCCTCCTCCTCATTCTTGCATGTCTTAAATTGGGCACATAATGACGTGCATCACATATTGAGCCATCTGCACTCTGCAGCATCTGCGTATTAATCCATGCAGGCTGAGAAATGGCTGGCCCCATTGCAATCAAAGTATAATAGTGATTGATCAGAAGCAATAATTGCCTCACTAAGATACACCTAGAGTAAACCCCCAATAGTCCAGAGTCTGAAAAGATGTCTGTTGAGATGGTCTCTTTACCTGAGAAGAACTCCAGAGTCAATGCAAACTCCCCCGAAGTTTAAGCAGCCTTTTGAATGAAGCGGCCTGCTACTTAAAAAATGGCAGCCACAACGCTGGCGTTTGTTCAGAACAGTTCCACTTTTCCCGGGCGTTTTTTTGAGCGAGCGATAGTGTGGGCAATATGTGTGCGATGTGGTGAAAGTGACGCTGGGCGATCTCCTGCGTGTTAGTTTCGCCAAATGTGGTCTTCACGACAAAAACAAGTGGACGGGCGGTATTATTGTATCGCGGTGTTAATTCCGTGCAGAAACTAACGCTGGCCGATATTATGGCCGTTGATTTCGCCCATTCTGATGATTCCACCCCAAAAAAGTGGGCGGGCAGTAACATTTTTTCCCGGCGTTACTCACATGGGGAAAGTAATGTTCGCCGATAAGTTTCCTAAAAATGCCTGTCAGTTTCCTTTTGTGGCTAAATGGGCAATATATGGGCGTTATATGTCATTTCAGCGGTAAAATGGGTGCTAAGCATGCAAAAAAGGTGGAAAATCCAACGACGTGGTGAAATTGACGCTGGGCGATTTCCTGGGCGTAGTTTCACCAAATGTGGTCTGGTAGCAGAAAAAAAAATGGCAACGAATGGATTATTGTAAAAACCTGCCTGTTCCCTAATCTTCTACAGGAAAGAGAATCCGTCATGTTCCTTCGGCAGCACATCTCAAACCCACAAACTCCACCACCTGAAAAGGACAAGGGCAGCAGGCACATGGGAACACCACCACTTCCAAGTTCCACTGCAAGTTACACACCTTCCTAAAATTGTTGGTTGCTCTGGGATTCTGATACAAGATACCAACCGTGGTTGCAGTGTGTACCAACCACAGAGAGCATTGCAGCAACTCACCAAGGCTTCTTCGACAGCACCTCCCAAACCGGCGACCTCCATCGCCTTTAGGACAAGGGCAGCGGTTGCATGGGAACACCACCAAATCACACATCACCCTGACTTGGAAATATATCGGCCGTTCCTTCGTCGTCGCTGGGTCAATATCCTGGAACTCCTTCCCTAACAGCACTGTGGGAGCACTTTCACCACACGGGCTGCAACGGTTCAAGAAGGCGGCTCACCACCATCTTCTCAAGGGGAAACAAGGGATGGGCAATAAATGCTGGAATTGCCAGCGATGCCCACATTGAGAGAATGAATTTTTAAAATGCACTATTAGACTCTATAGAACTCCCTTCATAGCTCAGTGGGTAAGCGACTGAGCCAGAGAGGTCAGCCAGGGTGCAGTCGATGCAATGTCAGCAGTGACAGATATTTAAGGAGGGATATACTTACACTGGAGGCAGCTCAGAGAAGGTTCACTAGGTTGATTACTGAGATGAAGGGGTTGACTTATGAAGAAAAGTTGAGCAGGTTGGGCCTATTATTCATTGGAGTTTAAAAGAATGCGTTAAGTGACCTTATTGAAACGTATAAGATTCTGAGGGGGTTTGACAGTGTAGATGCAGAGAGGATGTTTCCCCCTCATGGGGGAATCTAGAACTAGGGGGCATAGTTTCAGAATAAGGGGTCGCACATTTAAAACAGAGATGAGGAGGAATTTCTTCTCTGAGGGTATTAAATCTGTGGAATTCTCTGCCACAGAGAGCTGTGGAGGCTGGGTCATTGAATATATCTAAGGTGGAGGTAGAGAGATTTTTGAACGATGAGGGAGTCAAGGGTTATGGGGAGCGGGGAGGGAAGTGGAGTTGAGGCCAAGATCAGATCAACCATGATCTTATTGAATGGCGGAGCAGGCTCAAGGGGCCAAATGGCCTACATCTGCTGATATTTCTTATGTTCTTATGACAGTAGGTTGCAGGTCTGATTGCGGGCAGTGACTCAGGCATGTGATGGCCAGCCTGGAGAAGCCCTCCGCATAGGTCCGATTGTGAAGGGTAGCTATGTAACTCTGGGCCTCGATGCTCTGTGGGGAGAGTAAAGATATCTGAGACTCTCCACGTCCCTCTGTGGTCTCCCTGCTGCTATCCCTGCTGCTCCAAGTGGTTCCTCCACCTGTTGCTCTGCTCTCCTATACCTAGCCAGGATGGATCCATCAAAAGGGTTTGAAGAAACAGCCAGTACTCACCTTTAAGCTTACTGAAGGTTGAAAATCAAAAAGTTTTGGGTTCAAGTCCCAATCCAGAGACTTGAGCACAAAAATCTAGGCTGACACTCCCAGTGCAGTGCTGAGGGAGTGCTGCACTGTCAGAGGTGCCGTCTTTCAGATGAGGCGTTAAACCGAGGCCCCGTCTGTGCTCTCAGGTGGAGATAAAAGATCCCACAGACACTATTTTGAAAAAGAGCAGGAGAGTTAGCCCCGGTGTCCTGGGGCTAATATTTATCCCTCAATCAACATCACTAAAACAAATTATCTGGTCATCCTCTCATTGCTGTTTGTGGGCAAACTGGCTGTTACATCTCTGACATTACAACAGTGACCACACTTCAAAAAGTACTTTATTGGCTGTAAAGCGCTTTGGGACGTCCTGAGGTGGTGAAAGGCGCTGTATAAGTTATTTCTTTCATCCAAATGTATAGAACTGGATAAGGGTTGCAGCAAATATGTACCATGTAATCTGCAACATAGCCTGCACTCAGTATTCCACCAGTAAAAATGTACATGGACCATGGACAGTAGACACCTCAAGTCGCTGGAGAAATACCATCAACGATTTCTCCGCAAGATCGTGCAAATCCTCTGGGAGGACAGACGCACCAACATCAGCGTCCTCGTCCAGGCCAATATCCCCAGCATTGAAGCACTGACCACACTTGATCAGCTCCGCTGGGCTGGCCACATTGTTCGCATGCCCGACACGAGACTCCCAAAGCAAGCGCTCTACTCGGAACTCCTTCACAGCAAGCGAGCCCCAAGTGGGCAGAGGAAACATTACAAGGACACCCTCAAAGCCTCCCTGATAAAGTGCAACATCCCCACCGACACCTGGTGTCGCCCTAAGTGGAGGAAGTGCATCCAGGAGGCGCTGAGCACCTCGAGTCTCGTCGCCGAGAGCATGCAGAAACCAAGCGCAGGCAGCGGAAGGAGCGTGTGGCAAACCTGTCCCACCCTCCCTTTCCCTCAACGGCTATCTGTCCTACCTGTGACAGGGACTGTAATTCCCGTTTTAGACTGCTCAGCTACGTAAGGACTCATTTTTAGAGTTTAAAGCACAATCGGTATTCGACTCAGTGATTTCACTGAACCAGATTGAGGAAAAAGAATCCAGAAATCAACAGACACAAGTCTTCCTCGATTTTGAGGGACGACGATGATGATGATGATGAGTAAAAATGTTCAAGTTGACCTGAGCACTTGAAGGTGGTGTTAACTGGAAAGATGCAGAAGAAGTGCGTTGTCCCCTGGTTGACATGGCTGAGCCTTTAAAACGAATTCGCACCCACGCTGCAATGGCGTCTGCCCCGATTGCACCTGTGTCGTGGCGCAGTGCTGCACTGTCGGTGTGTGGGAGGGGCTGCCAGCTCTCCGCTGCCCTCTGGTCGTGCCCACGTGCCTCACTTGCCAAGGTCATCCTCTGCCGCAGTGACTCTCAGTGGCGTTGTGTGCAGACCGAGCTCCGCAGCCAATCGCGGGCCTACGGACAGGAGTGCCCAGGCTCCTTCACCTGCAGAACTATAACAGCACGGGGGTTTAACCCGCGGCTCTTCCTGGCGCTGGCCTTCGGTACTCTCCGCACTTTTAACCCACGGATTTTCCCGGCAGTGCTTTGAGCATTGGATGTCCATTCACTGCTATCGGTGCAAGCATTATTCGATTGATCCATGGCTCTGAGCTGTTTCAGCTTGGGCTCGGTGAGGAGGAAATAATGAGACAAATTCCACTTCCGACTGACCTCCAGTGAACCCTGCTACAAAGTAAAATGAAAGAACTTGCATTTATATAGCATCTTTACACAACCCCAGGACGTCCCAAAGCCAACAAAGTACTTTTTTAGAGTGTAGTCACTGTAGCAATGTAGGAAAGGCAGCAGAAAATTTGCGCATAGCAAGCTCCCACAAACAGCAATATGATACCTGTATTGACCAATTAATATATTTTGGTAATGTTGATTGAGGTATAAATATTGGCCAGGACAGCGATGATAACTCCCCTGCTCTTCTTTGAAACAGTGCCATGGGATCTTTTACGTCCAACTGAGAGAGCGGACAGGGCCCAGGTTTAACATCTCATCCAAAAGACGGCACCCCCTCAGCACTACACTAGTGTGACAGCCTGGATTGTGTGCTCAAGTCCCTTGAGTGGGGCTTGAACCCACAACCTTCTGACTCAGAGGCAAGAGAGCAACCCACTGAGCCACAGTTAATTATATATAATGTTACAACATAATCCTTTCTATATTAACGTGCAAAAAAAGGGAAACTGTCAGTTTTCTTTGGATCCCAAGTAACTGCTGTAAATGTGTCTCCAACGCCCCCTCCCCTCCACCCCCCCCCCCCCCCCCCAGTAGAGGAGGTGCAGTAGCCCCAGTGTTACCTTATCCTCCGGCTTATTCTTCAAAGTACGAGCCTGAATAGTAAGGACCATCAGGCTAGTCAACTGTGGGGAGCATCCCAGAAAAGCTTGATTCTGTCCTCACTCAACAGCCTCCTACACACTTTCCAGGAGGTGTCCCTAGACGAGACACTGGGGTGGGTTTTCAGCTTTGATGTTTTTGGGGCGGTAATGGCAGCGGGGCGGTTAAGTTGGCGCCCAGGAACAGTTTGCGCCTCAGTAAGTAACATTGGGCAGCTGGCAGAGGGTGCAGCGCGAAGGGAGGCGTTGTACACCTCTCTTGGGCACTAGCGTGGGAAAATCCCCCCAAAAAGGCCACAAAAACATTCCCAAAACATTGCCCACACCACCACAACACAAATCACAAAAATAGATTAAAAGAAAAAAACAATCACCTTACCTTAGGAGTTCATTACTTCCCTCTCGGCAGTCGGTATCATTAGACCACCCTGTTTTCCCAGGCGGTCACTGCGGGGTGCGCTGCGGGACGAACAGGTCAAAACTCGCACCAGTGTCACGACCCGGGGCGTTGCACACCGGGCGGTGCTGCTCCGTACTGCCGGAAAACCGGACCCGGGGATCACTGCGGGGCGCTGGAGGCTGACCGCCCGCCCAGAACATCCCACCGCCGCTCCGGGGCGAGAAACGGAACGGAGAGTAGCCGAAAATCCACCCCTGGTTTCCCTAACCCGAGTGCACTGCATTGAGGCCAAATGCAGCAGACTTACTTAAAAAAATGAATTCACAGGATTTGGGCATCAAAGCCAGCAATCATTGAACCACCTTCTCGACAACTGAGTGGCTTGCTAGGCCATTTCAGCGGGCAGTTAAGAGTCAACCACAGACTCAGGTAAGGATGGCAGATTCCCAGAAGGATATTAGTGAATCAGATGTTTTTTTCTGACAGTCTGGCAGTTTCATGTTCACGATTACTGCCACTAGCTTTTTAATTCCAGATTTTTTTAACTAAATTTAAATTCCCCAGCTGCTGTTATGGGATTTGAACTTTTGTCTCTGGATCAGTAGTCCAAGGCTCTGCATTACTAAGCCAGTAATATTACCACTATGCTACCATTCCTATAGTGCTACTCTGCTACCATTCCTATAGTGCTACTCTGCCTGGTCTCTACAGCTCAGTCATACACAAGGCAGATCACTTACCCACTGTGCTATATGGGCGTCACTGGCCATATAGCACTGGCCATATTGGCCATCCCCAATCACCTTGAGAAGGTGGTGGTGAGCCACCTTCTTGAACCGCTGCAGTCCGTGTGGTGAAGATGCTCCCACAGTGCTGCTAGGGAGGGAGTTCCAGGATTTTGATCTGCGACGATGAAGGAATGGTGATATATTTCCAATTCAGGATGGTGTGTGGCTTGGAGGTGTGTAACTTGCTCACCTGTATGGCTCAGAGACATGGACCATGTACAGTAGACACCTCAAGTCGCTGGAGAAATACCATCAACGATGCCTCCGCAAGATTCTACAAATCCCCTGGGAGGACAGACGCACCAACATTAGCGTCCTCAACCAGGCCAACATCCCCAGCATTGAAGTACTGATCACGCTTGATCAGCTCCACTGGGCAGGCCACATCTTTCGCATGCCAGACATGAGACTCCCAAAGCAAGCGATCCATTTGGAACTCCTTTATGGCAAACAAGCCAAAGGTGGGCAGAGGAAACGTTACAGTGACCCCTCAAAGCCTCCCTGAAAAAGTGCAACACCCTCACCGACACCTGGGAGTCCCTGGCCAAAGACTGCCCTAAGTGGAGGAAGAGCATCCGGGAAGGCGCTGAGCGCCTCGAGTCTCGTCGCCGAGAGCATGCAGAAATCAAGTGCAGGCAGCGGAAGGAGCGTGCAGCAAACCTGTTCCACCCACCCCTTCCCTCAACAACTGTCTGTCCCACCTGTGACAGGGACTGTGGTTCTCGTATTGGACTGTTCAGTCACCTAAGGACTCATTTTTAGAGTGGAAGCAAGTCTTCCTCGATTCCGAGGGACTGCCTATGATGGACTTGCAGGTGATGGTATTCCCATGCGCCAGCCACCCTTGTCCTTCTAGCAGGTGGAGGTCGCGGGTTTGGAAGATGCTGCCGAAGGGAATGTTAGAATGTGCCCAGAGGTAAGTGTCAACAGCAGGTCCAGTAAAAGCAAACCAGCCCATTTTCTGTTCCTCTACCCCATGCAATACACTATTGAACATTACAGTCCATTTCTAAGGCAGCAATCTCATCACATCACCCACACGAGGAATGCAAATGGACAATGACTTTTTGCACGGGCTCATATTTTGTTTTTGTCATGGCAACACTCAACACTATGATTTTAACACGTTAAAAATAGCAGGTCATTCTCGCTGGTCGAGCTTCAATTACATTATCACAATTAGATTATGGAGGGGGAACTTGGAGGTGGTGGTTTTCCCATTCACCCCAGCTGCCTTCAATGTCTTCACCTACAACTCCTTCCAGGCTGCAACAGAGGGACATAAGAACATAAGAATATGAGCAGAGTAGGCCATTTGGCCCCTCGAGTCTGCTCCGCCATTCAATAAGATCATGGCTGATTTGATCTTGGCCTCAGCTCCACTTCCCTGCCCCTCCCCCATAACCCTTGACTCCCTTATCGCTCAAAAATTTGTCGATCTCCAATTTAAATATATGCAATGACCCAGCCTCCACAGCTCTCTGGGGCAGAGAATTCCAAAGATTCACAATCCTCTGAGAGAAGAAATTCCTCATTTCCTTTTTAAATGGGCGGCCCCTTATTCTGAAACGATGCTCCCTAGTTCTAGATTTCCCCACAATATCAGTAACAACAGTCAGTCTGCAGTTCAGGCTTGTGTTAAGCAGGTGACTAATGCCATTTAATTAAGTAAAGAAAGACTTGCATTTATACAGCGCCTTTCACGACCACCGGACGTCTCAAAGCGCTTTACAGCCACTGTTGTAATATGGAAAATGCGGAAGCTAATTTGCGCACAGCAAGCTCCCACAAACAGCAATGTGATAATTACCAGATAATCTGTTTTTGTTATGTTGATTGAGGGATAAATATTGGGCCCAGGACACCGGGGATAACTCCCCTGCTCTTCCTCGAAACAGTGGCCATGCGATCCCCAAGTAGCCCCCGTGGACAGTTGGAATTAGCGGGAGAAGGCTGTGGGGCTTGCACAGATCACAGACTCTCCCCGGCCCAGGGCCTCATTGACTTCACCCACTGCGGGTTCCTTCGGATCAACCCTCTGCTTCCACGCATAGCCAGGGCTTCCACTCCTGTAATGTGCAGCTCCTGTGCGATCACCGGTAGACACTCACGCAGCTCTGCACCCACTGGCCTGGCAGCTGCCATGGCAATTTTAGACTTGGCTATTCCAACGCTCTGCTGGCCGGCCTCCCACCTTGCACCTGCTGTAAACTTTCTGCTCATCCAAAACTCTGCTGCTCGTATCCTAACTCACACAAATTCCCGTTCGCCCCCTGTGCTCGCTGACCTACATTGACTCCTGGTCTGGCAACACCTTGGTTTTAAATTTCTCACCCGTGTGTTCAAATCTTTCCATGACCTCCCCCTTCCCCCCATCTCTGTAATCTCCTACAGCCCTCCGAGATCTCTGCACGCCTCCAACTCTGGCCTCTTGAGCATCCTCCATTTCCATCGCTCCACCATTGGCGGCCGTGCCTTCAGCTGCCAAGGCCCCAAGCTCTGGAATTCACTCCCTGACCCTCTCTGCATCTCTCACTCTTTGACTAAGCCTTTGGTCACCTGTCCAGATATCTCCTTATGTGGCTCGGTGTCAGATTTTGTTTGATAACGCTCCTGTGAAGCGCCGTGGGATGTTGTGCTGCATTAAAGGCGCTGTATAAATCGTTGCTGTTATCTTTGAAAGATTCCATTTGTTCTCAGCTGAGGTGTTCACAAACACTTTCCGCGAGTCAATCTGTTGAAGCTCTTCACTATACTCTTGAAGTTGGCCTTTCTAAAAATGTACATGTGAGTGTTGGTTCTCCAAATCCCAGATCGCACCAAACATAATCGTGTTGTGATTGCTGCCATTTTGGAGTGCCAGGACATCAATTCTCTGTGCACTGTCATTTCCCATTGCCAAGCCGAGCTCGGGGCTACCTCTCGTGTCTGACTGGGACGTGACGCTGATCAGGGATGACATTTACTAAGTCAAACTCGAGACCACTTGACAATTTCCAATTTTTACTGGGTTAGTTGAAAAGGTCAAGTGGCGTCACCTTGCGGATTTAACATAGCTTAAGTGCTCTTCAATGCATTGCAGACAACCAGAAGAGTGACATATTACAGGATCGATGGCGCAGTTTCTTGTTTAAATGAGTCCTCCTTTGACGAACGGATGTACAAAGAAACTAATACAAAAGCTGTAGTGTCCTTACACACTACTATAAATTCACACGAGGCACATTCTGCAGACAAGGTCACTCTGTGACCTGAACCTTTATTCACAGGACCAAGAAGTGATGACCCTGCGTGTGACCTCCCTTTATATATCTGGATGACCGGGTGAGGAGTGTCTCCCACAATTTCACCCCCTGTGGTCAAGGTGTGCATTTCTTCGGTGTATACAGTATGCAGTGTTGTGACATGAAGGTTACAGTTACATGAAGGTTACATACATGACATCACCTTCCCCCAACGTCTTATTGGGTCAAAGATTACGTTTTTCAGGTGGTCGACGCTCTCTCGTGGAGCGCCGCAGTTGGGGCTCTGGTTGTTGAGCCTTGTAATGCGTCTCTGTCACTTGTGGTGATTCCGGCCTGTCCGGGCTGGCCGCAGGGACTGTGCATGCTGCTGAAAGTTCTTGTTGCTCGTTCACTGGCAGTGGTGTGGGCAGCATCTCATGATCTTCCTCAGGTTCCTCAGTGTCCATGCTGAACCTTTTTTTTACTTGGTCCAGATGCTTGCGGTATATCTGTCCATTGTTAAGTCTGACCACTATGACCCTATTCCCCTCTTTGCCAATTACAGTATCCTCGAGCCACTTGGGCCCCAAGGCGTGATTAAGAACAAATACAGGGTCATCGATTTCTATCCATCTCTCCTTTGAATTATGGTCATGGCACTCATTTTGGGACTGGCGCTTGCCCTCAATAATGTCTGACAGGACTGGATGAATGAGGGACAGCCGAGTTTTAAGTGTCCGTTTCATGAGTAGTTCCGCGGGTGGGACTCCCGTGAGCGAATGCGGTCGGGATCTATAGACCAGCAGGAGGCGCGATAGGCGGCATTGAAGGGAGGGTCCTTCAATCTGGAGCATGCCCTGTTTTATGATTTGGACCGCACGTTCCACCTGGCCATTTGAAGCCGCTTGAACGGCGCTGTCCTGACATGTTTGATACCATTACCCGACATGAACTCCCGGAACACGGGCCGTTGTCGCTAACCAGGATGTCCGGCAAGCCGTGGATCGCAAAGACCGCACGCAGACTCTCCACAGTGGTGGATGTCATGCACGAATTCAATATGATGCACTCAATCCATTTCGAGTACGCATCAACAACAATGAGGAACATTTTTCCCATGAATGGGCTCGCGTAGTCTTCGTGAATATGTGACCATGGCCTGGTGGGCCAGGGCCACGGGCTGAATGGGACCTCCCTGGGGGCATTGCCCAGCTGGGCACATGTCGTGCACCTGCGAAAACAGTGTTCCAGGTCTAAGTCAATTACCGGCCACCATACATGTGACCGGGCAATGGCCTTCATTAGCACGATGCCTGGGTGCTCGCTGTGGAGTTCCCTGATGAATGCTTCCCTTCACTTCTGGGGCATGACTACCCAGCTGCCCCATAGTAGGCAGTCGGCTTGGATGGAGAGCTCATCCATCCGTCTGTGGAACGGTCTGACCTCCTCAGGCGCCCAATACCCAGTCAGGACACATTTCTTAATCAAGGATAGGAGAGGATCTCTGTTGGTCCAGATTTTGATCTGGTGGGCTGTGATGGGGGAGCCTGCGCTGTCAAAGGCATCAACGGCCATGACCATCTCAGCGCTTTGCTCCGCTGCCCCCTCAGTGGTGGCCAGTGGAAGCCTGCTGAGCATGTCAGCTCAATTTTCGGTGCTGTATGGTGTAGTCATACGCAGCCAGCATGAGAGCCCATCGCTGTATGCGAGCTGACGCACTGGCATTGATCGCTTTGCTGTCTGACAGCAGGGATGTTAACGGCTTGTGGTCCGTTTCTAACTCGAACCTTCTGCCAAAAAGATACTGGTGCATCTTATTCACCCCATAGACACATGCGAGTGCTTCCTTTTCAACCATCACATATCCCCGTTCTGATTGGGAGAGCGACCTGGAGGCATAAGCCACAGGTTGGAGTTGGCCCTCATCATTACTCTGCTGCAACACGCACCCAACCCCATAGGATGATGCATCACATGTCAAAACCAATTTCTTACAGGGGTTATACAGTGTCAACAGCTTATTAGAACAAAGCAGGTTCCGTGCCCGATTAAAATCTCGTTCCTGACAGTCCCCCCAAAACCAATCGCAACCCTTACGCAGGAGCACGTGTGGCGGCTCCAACAATGTACTTAAGTTCAGCAGAAAGTTCCCGAAATAGTTCAAGAGTCCCAGAAATGAACGCAACTCCAATGTGTTGCCGGGCCTGGGCGCACAACGAATCGCCTCCGTTTTGGGTTCGGTAGGCCGGATCCCGTCTGCGGCAACCCTCCTGCCCAAAAACTCGATATCTAGGGCCAAAAACACACACTTGGACTTTTTTAGTCGCAGGCCTACCCGGTCCAGTCGGCGTAGCACCTCCTCCAGGTTGTGGAGGTGTTCCTCGGTGTCTCGACCCGTGATGAGGATGTCGTCCTGAAATACGGTTGTTCCAGGGATGGATTTGAGCAGGATCTCCATGTTCCTTTGAAAGATAGCGGCTGCTGAACGAATGCCAAACAGACACCTGTTATAAACAAACAGCCCCTTGTGCGTGGTGATGGTGGTCAGTAGCTTGGATTCTTCGGCCAGTTCCTGGGTCATGTCGGCCGAAGTGAGGTCCAACTTGGTGAACAGCTTGTCCAGTCACTGAATTCAATGGGTGAAATTATGCCCTGTCTTAGCAACCTGTCCAACTCACTCTCAATTTTCTCCCACATCACATACAGCACAGCTCTGGCTTTGTGGTGCACTGGTCTGGCATCCGGGGTGATGCGTATCACTACTTTGGTACCTTTGAAAGTCCCGACACCAGGTAGAAATAGTGACTCAATTTTCTGTAGGATCTGTGAGCATGAACTTCGCTCCACAGATGAAATGGCGTGCACATCCCCCCATTTCCAGTTCATCTCGGCTAGCCAGCTCCTCCCCAAAAGCACGGGACCATTTCCCGGGACAATCCAGAGTGGCAGCCGGTTCTCTGATCCATTATGTGTGACCACCAACATTGCACTGCCTAGTACTGGGATGATCTCTTTGGTGTACATCCATAATTGCGTGTCAATGCGTTCTAGTTTGGGTCTGCTAGCTCTGAGTGGCCATAGTTTCTTGAATTGTTGGACACTCATAAGTGACTGGCTGGCCCCTGTGTCCAGCTCCATGCATAACGGGATGCTGTTTAATAGGACTTTCATCATCATAGGTAGCGTTTTGGTATATGAGCTGTGGATGTTTGCCACATGAACCCGCTGAACTTCAGTGTCCATTGCTGTGTCCCACACATCAACCTGCCTTGCAGACCCCTTTTGTGGTTCATCTGCCTCGCAAATTAGCCTCGCTGTTGGCTTTCTGCACATTCTGGCTAAGTGTCCACTGAAGTTACAGTTTCTACAGATAAATTGTTGAAACCTACAGGTTTTTGCAGCATGTCTGCGCCCGCACCTCCAGCATGAGCTGAGATTGTTGTGAGCAAAAGAGCTGTTACCAGGCATTCCTCTCTGATTGTCTCTTTGATTATTCTTGAGCACTCTGTTAGTGGGTGTCAATGGCCCCATCCCTGGACGCATTGTCCACTGTGATGGTGTAAATGTCCGTTCAACCTGCCATTGTCTCTGTTGAGGACCCACCCTAGAGTCTGTTGCTGCCTGGTTGATGTCGAATTGCCCTTGCCTGCCTGCGGGGTTCTGAGTCGCATTTACAATGTTAACTCTCTGATCCATTGCCACGTTGGGAGCAGAGTTGCGTGCGTATATTATTTTGGTTTCCTCCTCTCCTGCCATGAAGGTCTGAGCCATCAACGCCGCCGCTTTCAAGGTTAAGTCCTTGGTCTCAATTAGTTTTCTGAAAATCCCAGCATGACCAATGCCCTCAATAAAGAAATCCCTTAACATCTCCCCCCTGCAGGCGTCTGTGAACTTACAGAGGCTGGCCAAGCGCCGAAGGTCTGCAACGAAGTCCGGTATGCTCTGTCCTTCCCGACGGCGGTGTGTATAGAATCGGTGTCGGGCCATATGTATACTGCTCGCCGGTTTGAGGTGCTCACCGATCAGTTTGCTGAGCTCTTCAAAGCTTTTGTCCGCTGGCTTCTCGGGTGCGAGCAGGTCTTTCATCAGCGCGTATGTCTTAGGTCAACAGCTGGTCAGTAGAAGCGCCCTTCACTTGTCAGCCGCTGCATCTCCCAGCCAGTCCTTCGTGACAAAGCTCTGCTGGAGCCTCTCAACGAAATCGTCCCAGTCCTCACCAACACAGTACCGTTCCTCTGTGCTGCCGGTGGCCATTCTTGTGAGTCGTTGATTCCCGTTTCTCGTCGCCAAATGTAGTGTCCTTGCACACTACTATAAATTCACATGAGACACATTCTGCCGACAAGGTCACTCTGTGACCCGAACCTTTATTCACAGGACCAAGAAGTGAACACCCTGCATGGGATCTCCCTTTAAATACCTGGATGACCAGGTGAGGAGTGTCTCCCACAAGTTCACCCCCTGTGGTCAAGGTGTGCATTTCTTAGGTGTATACAGTATGCAGTGTTGTTACATGAAGGTTACATACATGACAAAAGCGACACAGTGTGGATGCTGGAAATCTGAAATAAAAACAGAAAATGCCGGAAATACTCAGCTGGTCAGGCAGCATCTGTGGAAAGAGAAGCAGCGTCAACGTTTCAGCTCAATGACCTTGCATCAGTACTGAAAAAAGTTAGAGATGTAACAGGTTTTTAAGCAAGTGCAGGGGCAAGGCAAAGGGAGTGGGGGGGGGGGGTGGAGGGAAGGTCTGTGATTGGGTGGAAGGCAGGGGAGATTAAATGACAAAAGGGATGATGGTGCGAGGCAAAAGGAGATGGTAATGGGACAAGTAAAGAAACAAAAGATGGGTCTAGAGGAGATGTAAATGGGAATGGCAGAACCATCAACAGCTGCCATCTGAAAAAATAAGGGCAGAGGTTATGATCTGAAATTGTTGAACTCGATGTTGAGTCCACAGGTTGTAAAGTGCGTAATCGAAAGATGAGATGCTGTTCTTCGAGCTTATGTTGAGCTTTGTTGGAACAGGGTGTGAGGTCGAAGACAGAGAGGTCAGAGTGGGAGTGGAGTGGGGAATTAAAGTGACAGGCGACCGGAAGCTCGGGGTCAAGCTTGCGGACTGAACGGAGGTGTCCCACAAAGCGGTCGCCCAATCTGCGCTTGGTCTCCCCAGTGTTGAGGAGACCACATCATGAGCAGCAAATACAGTATACTAAATTGCAAGAAGTAAAAGTAAATCGCTGTTTCACATGGTGAACTGCAATCGTTGTCCAACTTAGGAAGTTACTCGTTGAAACATAGAAACATAGAAAATAGGTGCAGGAGTAGGCCATTCGGCCCTTCGAGCCTGCACCACCATTCAGTACGATCATGGCTGATCATTCACCTCAATATCCCTTTCCTGTTTTCTCTCCATACCCCTTGACTGAATTGAATGAGATGTGACTGGTGAGAATAAACTGTAGTAGGTTAGCAATTGTCATCTGCTTCAAGGTTAATGTTGTTTCTGAATTCTGCATAGAGCTGAGCTTGAAGATCGGATCACACATGCTGAGTGGCCTCCACTCGAGTGTGTGCAAAGCCTGGATCTCATCTTGGAGCCGTTGCTTTGCAGCTCATAGCATCTCCTGTGTTCATCCTGGGAATAGCTAATAAAAACCTCTCCAATTTGATAAGGCACTATCACAGTATCTTCATCAAGCATCATGATATTCAGTCACCACTCCAAAATGTGGGCTTTCTGCGATTGTCCAATTATGGGATGGCACCCCTAACTGCTGATTGGTCATTCGATTGAACAAGTTTCTCATGCATCCAATAGATATGCTATAGTTAGAAACATAGAAAATAGGTGCAGGAGTAGGCCATTCGGCCCTTCGAGCCTGCACCACCATTCAATAAGGTCACGGCTGATCATTTCCAAGTCAGGACGGTTGCGACTTGGAGGGGAACTTGGAGGTGGCGGTGTTCCCATGTGCCAGCCACTCTTGACCTTCTAGAGGTTGTGGGTTTGGGACGTGTTGCCGAAGAAGCCTTGGCGAGTTGCTGCAGTGCATCTTGTAGATGGTGCACACTGCAGCCAGGGGGCGCCGGTGGTGGAGGGAGTGGATGTTGAAGGTGGTGGATGGGGAGCCAATCAAGCGGCCTGCTTTGTCCTGGATGGTGTCGAGCTTCTTGAGTGTTGTTGGAGCTGCACTCATCCAGGCAAGTGGAGAGCGCTCTCACTTCCTGGACTGTCACTTCTCACCTTGTGCTCTTTCTATGTCATTGAATGTGGGGAATCTACTTTGAACCAGCAATGCTCTAGTGATTGTCTCCCTGTCATTCAGGTGGGACAGACAGTCGTTGAGGGAAGGGGTGGGTGGGGCAGGTTTGCTGCACATTCTTTCCATTGCCTGCACTTGATTTCTGCGTGCTCTCGCCGACGAGACTCGAGGTGCTCAGCGCCCTCCCGGATGCACCTCCTCCACTTAGGGCGGTCTTTGGCCAGGGCCTCCCAGGTGTCGGTGGGGATGTTGCACTTTATCAGGGAGGCTTTGAGGGCGTCCTTGTAACTTTTCCTCTGTCCACCATTGGATCATTTGCCATGAAGGAGTTCCGAGTAGAGCGCTTGCTTTGGGAGTCTCGTGTCTGGCACGCGAACAGTGTGGCCTGCCCAGCGGAGCTGATCAAGTGTGGTCAATGCTTCAATGCTGGAGATGTTGGCCTGATCGAGGACGCTAATGTTGGTGCATCTGCCCTCCCAGGGTGTTTGTAGGATCTTGCGGAGGCATCGTTGGTGGTATTTCTCTCGTGACTTGAGGTGTCTACTGTACATGGTCCATGTCTCTGAGCCATACAGAACTGTATTACTACAGCCCTGTAGACCATGATTTGGTGGTAGATTTGAGGGCCTGGTCTTCGAAAGCATGAGCCTTACGCTAAACATCCATAAGACAGATCCTCCACCAGCTTATCCTCGCCGCACAGCACTGTCTCCCAGTCATCAAGATCCACGGCGCAGCCCTGGACAACATGGACCATTTCCCATGCCTCGGGAGCTTCTTATCAGCAGACATTGATGAGGAGATCAACACCGCCTCCAGTGCGCCAGCGCAGCCTTCGGCCGCCTGAGGAAAAGAGTGTTAGAAGACCAGGCTCAGAGACATGGACCATGTACAGGAGGCACCTCAAGTTGCTGGAGAAACACCACCAACGATGACTCCGCAAGATCCTACAAGTTCCCTGTGCCAGTGTAACTCAGTTAGTTACGATTTTTAACGTTTTTTTTTTACCTCATTGGGGACGTAATCTGTCACCTGCGCCAATTCTGACCATTTAAGTATGTTTGGCCAGCTCCGATTTACTCCAATTTTTCTTAGGACGGCGTATGTGACCTCTGTGGAAAAACCTTCTGGGCAGTTAAGACAATCGGCGTAGGTTAGAGAATCAGCACAGCAGATGTGGTTCTAGGGCCCAGACAGCAGCAGCAGAGAAGTGAGAGAGGGGGGGGGAGGGAGGCCTTTAGAGTTTAGGAGCGGGTACTGGCACCGACAGGGGAGGGAAGCCTTCCGGCCAGAGTTAGGAATGGGTACCGCGGTGGAGGGAGGAGACTCCTCAGCCTGAGATAGAAGCGGGGACTGGCACTGGCATCGGGGGGGGGGGGGGGAAGATAGACATTTGGCATATACACTTGAATAATTTAATGGAGGTAAGTTGCTGCAATGTGTAAGGTGCTTGTGCAGGTCGCTGTGAGCTGGCCAGAACGTGTTGTATGTTGCACTTTCCAGCCTCAGCCTGCAGTGCGTCCCTGGTTACCGTGGCAACCCGATCTTAGGCTCCACCCCCAAAGCTAAAGGACAGGCTAGTCGGCGCCAAAATCAACAATTCAAACGGGGAAACTTGGGTGATTTTTTTTTTGGCGTAGTTGGGCCCCAAAAAAACGGGCATAACTCTTCAAGTTCGCCAAAAAACAGCTTTGGGGCAAACTGAGTCCGATTATATGTCAGGCATTGAAGGTGAGAATTATCCCCCATCACCTCTAACTCATTCTTTCCAAACTGGGTCTCCTCTCCATACATTCCACGAGCGTTTAAAACTCAAACTAACCATTGATAGATTTTTCCTTCTGTCCACTCTTTTTACAACCTTGGTGGTGCCCTCACTTTGGGACTTCCTTTGCACAGAATTTACAGCAAAGAAACAGGCCATTTGGCCCTACTGGTCCATGCCGCTGTCTATGCTCCATACGAGACTGCTCCCACGCTACTTCATCTCAGCCGATCCTTCTATTCCTTTCTCCCTCATGTACTTACCTAGCTTCAAATCAAATCCCTCCATGGCCTTGCCCCCTCCTCCAGCCCCACAACCCTCCGAGATCACTGCGCTCCTCCAACTCTGGCCTCTTGAGCATCCCCGATTTTAGTCGCTCCATCATCGGTGGCTGTGCCTTCAACTGCCGAGGCCCTAAGCTCTGGAATTCCCTCCCTAAACTGCTCCGTCTCTCTACCTTTCTTTCCTCCTTAAAGGCACTCCTTAAAACATACCTCTTTGACCAAGCTTTTGCTCACCTGCCCCAATGTCTCCTTATGTGGCTCGGTGTCAAATTTTGTTTGATAACGCTCCTGTGAAGTGCCTTGGGACGTTTTACTATATTAAAGGTGCTATATAAATGCAAGCTACTGTTGTTGTTCTTCCCCTTAAATGGATCAAAGGATTTTATTTCCAGACTTAGGTTTATTCATTGATAAAAGGTACAGTGGTCACTGGATGGTCTTTGAGTATTGACTCGGGTATTGATCTCTGTGACCACTAAGTTGGAAACTATAACCATTATTACTGAACTAACTGATGAGAGTACATGAAAACTTTAAGTCAGCAGGCTTAAGTGGCTTGTTTCAAACTACGGGGTTTTTGATGATATCATCTGCTCCCCCTCCCTGTTTTCATTATCTGGAGGCACTGACCTCACCAATCACCACCTCGTAGACTTCCTGACCCTCAACCTACAGCTAATTCAGGACTTCAGGGCTTGAGTCCTCGTCCAAAACAAAGTTCTGCCCTCCCTTCATGCTGACCTAACTCCCGACCCCCGCGCCCCCCACCGCCCCGTCTTTACCAAGCCCCGCTGGCCCTTCCTGCCTCAGCCAATTGACTTCAAGATCCTCCTCTTGGGCTTTGAACCCCTCCATGGGCATTCGGAGTGATCTTCGCCAGCTGTACCTACGCTATCCGCCTCTTGCGCTCTGGGTTGCTGCTTGCTCTCCACTCCCTCTGCTCTAAAATGTTGGCTTGAGTATCTTCTCTGGAGCTTTGAAGAATGAGAAGTGATCTCATTGAAACATATAACATTCTTAGAGGGCTTGACAGGGTAGATGCTGAGAGGCTTTCCCCCTGCCTGGAGAATCTAGAACCAGGGGTCACAGTCTCAGGATAAGGGGTTGGCCAGTTAGGACTGAGATGAGGAGAAATTTCTTCACTCAGAGGGTGGTGAATCTTTGGAATTCTCTACCCCAGAGGGCTGTGGATGCTCAGTCATCGAGTATATTCAAGGCTGAGATCAATAGATTTTTGGACACTAAGGGAATCAAGGGATATGGGGATCGGGCGGGAAAGTGGAGTTGAGGTAGAAAATCAGCCATGATCTTTTTGAATGGCGGAGCAGGCTCGAGGGGCCGTATGGCCTACTCCTGTTCCTATTTCTTATGTTCTTATGTTCCACCCCCCCCAGCGATCCTGACCTCGGGAATTCTCACTCCCAAAATTATTTGCCTTGCTATCTCCTTCCAGTCTTCAAAACCTTCCTGAACATCCCTGTCTTTGACCGTGGCCTTCAGGCTCTATCTCCTTTTCTTCTGGTCAGTGCCCACCTATCCATCAACAACTTGCATTTATATAGAACCTTTAGTGGTAAACTGTCCCGGGGGCATCACAAGAGCATTATCAAACAAAATTTGACACTGAGCCACATAAGGAGATACTCGGACAGGTGACCAAAAGAATGGTCAAAGATGTAAGTCTTAATGTGCATTTTAAAGGAGGAAAGAGAGGTAGAGAGGCGGAGAGGTTTAGGGGGGGAATTCCAGAGCTTTGGGCCCAGGCAGCTGCAGGCAAGGCCCTCAATGGTGGGGCGAAGAAAATCGGGGTTGAACAAGTGGCCAGAATTGGAAGAGCGCAGATATCTCGGGAGGGTTGTGGGGCTGGAGGTTACAGAGATAGGAGGGATTTGAACACAAACATAAGAGTTTTAAATTCAAGGTGATGCGGGACCGGGAGCCAATAGAGGTGTAGTTAGACCCTCCCTCTGACATGTTTCTGAAGGTGAGCAGCAGGATAGAATTGCAAGATTTTGTTGCTGTAGGAACAAGGTCCAAACTCGATCTGCAGAATACTCCTTTGACAAATAGGGTGTATTTTTAATCATTTGATTCATCATTTGTTGGTTACGGACTATCTTATATTTCACAATTTGGTCCTTCCTTTGAAAAGAGATTAATTCTTTCTTCTCAATGGGACCATTCATCTGTTCCACCCGTCCAGCAACTCAACAGAAATCTTTACTTCCTAATCCCATCCTTATTAGAATGAGATCTTTATTTAATTTGCCTGCAATTGATAAAGTAGTTTATCTTGTTAACTAACAGGATAGGGCTCATTTATTGGCCGGCCTTGCCTGTTAACCGTTAGACCGCTAGAGTCGGCATGGGGATTATGTGCTGCTGGGGTCAGTCATTATTTAAAGCTTTTACCTGGTGCAGTGGGACACTAATATTGCAGGAGTAAAGATACTGAGTTAACTGACAGAATTAAAAAAGGTGAATTATTATGCACTTACTGCAATTATACAGGGCCTTGGTGAGACCACACTTGGAGTACTGTTTACAGTTTTGGTCTCCTTACTTAAGGATATACTTGCCATAACAAATGTTCACCAGACTGAGATGGGGGAATTGTCCTTTGAGGAGACTAGGCCTATATGCCCTAGAGTTTAGAAGAATGAGAGTTGATCTCATTTAAACATACAGACTTGACAGAGTAGATGCAGGGAGGATGTTTCCTCTGACTGTGGAGTCTAGAACCAGGGGTCACAGTTGAAGAATAAGGGGTCGGCCATTTAGGACTGAGATGAGGAGATATTTCTTCACTCAAAGGGTTGTGAATCTTTGGAATTCTCTACCCCAGAGGCTGTGAATGCTCAGTCATTGAGTATATTCAAGGCTGAGATTGATAGATTTTTGGGCAGCATCATCATCATAGGCAGTCATTCGGAATCAAGGAAGACTTGCTTCCACTCTTAAAATGAGTCCTTACGTGGCTGAAAAGTCCAATACGAGAACCACAGTCACTGTCACAGGTGGGACAGATCGTCGTTGAGGAAAGAGGTAGGTGGGTCAGGTTTGCCGCACGCTCTTTCCGCTGCCTGCGCTTGATTTCTGCATGCCCTTGGTGATGAGACTCGAGGTGCTCAGCACCCTCCCGGATGCTCTTCCTCCACTGAGAGCGGTCTTTGGCCAGGGACTCCCAGGTGTCAGTGGGGATGTTGCACTTTTTCAGGGAGGCTCTACCCAGCTTTGGCTCGTTTGCCATGAAGGAGTTCCGAGTAGAGCGCTTGCTTTGGGAGTCTCGTGTCTGGCATGCGAATGATGTGGCCTGCCCAGCGGAGCTGATCAAGTGTGGTCAGTGCTTCAATGCTGGGGATGTTAGCCTGGTCGAGGACGCTAATGTTGGTGCGTCTATCCTGCCAGGGGATTTGTAGGATCTTGTGGAGGCATCGTTGGTGGTATTTCTCCAGCGACTTGGGGTGTCTACTGTACATGGTCCATGTCTCTGAGCCATACAGGAAGGCGGGTAGTACTACGGCCCTGTAGATGGCAATTTTGAGGGTCTGGTCTTCAAACACTCTTTTCCTCAGACGGCCAAAGGCTGCACTGGCACACTGGAAGCGGTGTTGAATCTCGTCGTCAATGTCTGTTCTTGTTGATAAGAGGCTCCTGAGGTATGGGAAATTGTCCACGTTGTCCAGGGCCGCGCCATGGACCTTGATGACTGGGGGGCAGTGTTATGCGGCGAGGACAGGCTGGTAGAGGACTGTTGTCTTACGGATGTTTAGCAGTAAGGGAACCAAGGGATATGGAGATAGGGCGGGAAAGTGGAGTTGATGTAGAAGAGCAGTCATGATCTTGTTGAATGGCAGAGCAGGCTCGAAGGGCAGCATAGTCTACTCTTGATCCTAATTCTTATGTTCTTCAGATTTTCCCTGGAAATTCTGACTATATCCGCAACTAAAGTTATATGTCCCACGGCACTCTCAGTATTACTGTTTGTTTGCACATTGTAGTCAAGGTCTGAACCACTTGCTTTTCACAGATAAAGGGATCAATTGTACAATGTGATTGTTGGGGGAATGCTGGGATAAAACCCCCATAATCCTGTGCAATTAGGGTTGCCAACTCCGATTGGGTGTATTACTGGAGGTTGAATCACATGACCTGCCTCAAACCACCCTTCCTGCCATTGGTCTATCCTCCAGGTGCACCTCAGTCCCACGTCCAATCGTAAAAAGGAACAGACTCTTTGTTACCCAATTGGATTAATCCTGACCATTGGTGAAACAGTCTTTTTTCTCCAATGTTTTTACAACTAATAAATGAAAGTGTGCAAGGCAAATGAAAAAAAGCAATTTTTTTTAATGCCTCTACGATTTCTCTCCTGGGTTTTTGCTCACAGCCGTATCTTGGAGATTAATCTTCAATTCCTGGAGGGTTGTCAACCCTATATGCAATAGAACAAAATGTAACCTAACTAGTTTCCATAAGCAACAGGCATTGGTTTTAGGTCAACATTCAGGGTTGGTTTTCAGTTAAAGAAAGAGAAACACTATTTCTATAGCTCTTTTCACGACCTCAGGATGCCCCAAAGCACTTTATAGCCAATGAAATACTTTGGGAGTGTAGTCACTGTTGTAATGTGGGAAATGCGGCATTCAATTTTCGCACAGCAAGCTCCCACAAACAACAACGTGATAATGGCCAGATAATCTGTTTTACTGATGTTAATTGAGGGATAAATATTGGCCAGGACACCAGGGAGAACTCCCCTGCTCTTCTTCGAAATATTGGCCGTGGGTTACATAAGGACTTAAGAAATAAGGACAGGAGTAGGCCATCTGGGCCCTTGAGCCTGCTTTGCCATTCAATAAATAATCATGGCTGATCTGATCTGGGCCTCAACTCCACTTCCCTGCCCTCTCCCCATAACCTTTGACTCCCTTATCTCTCAAAAATCTGTCTGTCTCCACCTTAAATATATTCAATGACCCAGCTTTCACAGCTCTCTGTGGTAGAGAATTTCAAAGACTCACGACCCTTTGAGAGAAGAAATTCCTCCTTATTTCCGTTTTAAATGGGTGAACCCTTATTCTGAGACTATGATCCCTAGTTCTAGATTCCGCCATGAGGGGAAACATCCTTCTTTGTATCCACCCTGTCAAGCCCCCTCAGAATCTTATACGTTTCAATAAAATCACCTCTTAGTCTTCTAAACTCCAAGGAGTATAGGCGCAACCTGCTCACCCTTTCTTCATATGACAACCCCTTCATCTTTGGAATCAACCTTGTGAACCTTCTTCTCTGAACTGCCTCCAATGCAAGTATATCCTTCCTTAAATAAGGAGACCAATACTATACGCAGAACTCTAGGTGTGGCCTCACCAATGCCCTATACAGTTGTAGCAGGACTTCCTTACTTTTATACTCCATCCCCCTTGCAACAAAGGTCAACATTTCATTTGCATTCCTAATTACCTGTTGTACCTGCATGCTAACTTTTTGTGTTTCATGTCAAGGACTCCCAGATCCCTCTGTATCAGAGTGTTTTGTAATATCTCCCCATTTAATTCATAATTTGCTTTTTTAGATTTCCTACCAAAGTGGATAACCTCACAATTTCCCACATTATATTCCATCTGCCAGATTTTTGCGCAGTCACTTAGCCTGTCTATATCCCTTTGCAGATTCTTTGCGTCCTCCTCACAACTTTCTTTGTATCATCAGCAAATTTGGCTACATTACACTCTTTTACGTTCATCTGGGAAAGAGCAGGCGGGGCCACGATTTAACGTCTGATCCGAAAGACGGCACCTCCGACAGTGCAGCACTCCCTCAGCACTCCCTCAGCACTGCACTGGAACGTCAGCCTAGACTATGCGCTCAAGTTTAAATTAGTTGTTGGTTGTTTCGTGAGATTTTTTTTTGGTTAAAGCTTTTGATCAGCTTTTATAAGTTTTCTAGTTTCCTGTTAAAAGGTTACTTATTTAAATTAGGTATCAGGCGACACCGAGTTCTTATTTCAGGTCTAAAACATGGCTGTCCAGAGACGCAGATCTTTCAGTATTGGTCAGGTGAGGCAGCCATTTTGGAAGTCTGAAAAATACATAGCTATTTGGAGAAGGAGAATCATGTTACTAAAATAACAATATAAAACCAGTAATACGCATGTACAATGACTTCCCAAAAGGCACGCCTGCCTATAATGGTCCCTTGAAATAAATAAAAACAGTTTTGTAAGCAGAAAGTATTTTAAAGTATAGGTTACGTGAGACTGATTGTGTTCGACCAATTAACTGATGCCACAATATAGGATGGTATTACGGATGAGGTTCTGCTCCGATTTCAGCTCTCATCCATGTAGTGAAGGGTTTAGGTACAGATAAGACATACATGTGGGTTGTAATAATCATTGAGAGAAGAGAGGGAAGCTAGGTGTGTACAGAGAATCATTTCAATACATTTAGTGTCTCTGTCTGCTTTATACATTAACTGTAAATCTTGGACATTGAGCCTCTCTTTACGATCTTTGTGCATCTCACATATCTGTTCCTGAGGTAATACTGCTGTTAATTTACTCACTGGTATAATCACCCCATGCCTCGGCAGGTAAATGCATTGTCCAGTTTAACACTGAGTTATACTGACCAGGATGTTCTGTAATACTGAGCTATACTGATCAGGAGGTTCTGTAACATGAATTATACTGACCAGGAAGTACTGTAATACTGAGCTATACTGACCAGGAGGTTCTGTAATATGAGCTATACTGACCAGGAGGTTCTGTAATATAAGCTATACTGACTAGGTGGTTCTGTAACATGAGCTATACTGACCAGGATGTTCTGTAATACTGAGCTGTACTGATCAGGAGGTACTGTAATACTGAGTTATACTGACCAGGGGGTTCTGTAACATGAGTTATACTGACTGAGAGATGTGAGGTTCAGCTCTTTTACATACGAACATATGAGATTACGGGCAGGAAAAGACCAGCTGGTCCATCAAGCCTGTCCCCCAATGCCATGATGGCCGGACCATGATGGCTAAACACTTCTTCCCTCCCCCAACCTCCCCGCTTCCCCCCACCTCACATCCACCCCCGTAGCCATCTAGTCTACTGGGAAAGACAAAAAACCAGAGGAAGAAAAAGGGAAACATTACTCTTTAAGATACCTCTCCATCGAGTTAGCTCACCTCAATTTGGGTAATGGGATGGTTTCTACAATTGGCCTCAGTTTCCTCGGGCGCCTTGGGAAGTAAAAACTTCTCCATAGCTCCTACTCCTGATGGGATCTTACTGTACACAAAGGGCTGCCGCGTTTCCTTAGATCACAACAGTGACTATGCTTCGAAAGTACTTCATCAGCCGTGAAGCGCTTTGGAACATCCTGAAAGGCCCAAGTTCTTTCTTTCTTCCGCTCACCGTGGTCACCTGCAGCAAACATCAACCATTGTTGGATCACAGGCAGCCACATGATCCAGGCAAATGTCGCTAACCATTTCCACTGAGGTCAATTGCAAAGGCACCATTTATAACACATTGAGGATGCCGACTATTCCGGGCGTATTTAGTCGTGTCCCTCCTTTCTTGCACCGCCACTTCAGTCCTCTCCCGCTCAATTGGGTACAAGGCATTGTCCAATCAGATACAAGGCATTGTCCAGGAGCTGCCAGGCAGTGAAAACTGTGCTCATTTGCCTACATTGGCTCTCGGTCCATCTACGCCTCGATTTTAAAACTCTCATCCTTGTTTTCAGTTCCGCCCAAGGCCTCACCCCCTCCCTATCTCTGCTGCCTTCTGGAGCCCTACAATCCACCTCCTCCCCAGAGATCTCTGTGCTCCTTCAATTCTGGCCTCTCGCACAGTTCCGATTTTCTTCGCCCCATCATTGGCATCCGTGCCTTTAGATGCCTGGGCCCTAAGCTCTGGAATTACCCTCCCTAAGCTTCTCCGCCTCTCTTCCTTGAAGATGTTCCTTAAAACCTACCTCTTTGACTAAGCTTTTGGTTTCTTGTCCTAATATGGGGCTCGGTGTGAAATTGTGTCTGCTAATGCTTCTGTGAAATGCCTTGGGATGTTTTACTATGTTAAAGGTGCTGTATAAATGCGAGTTGTTTGCTGAAATAGCTTTATTAAAGTAGAACTTCAATGGCTCGCTTGATCTTAAAGCTACTACAGCTGCACGATTAAAGACAGGAGTGGGGAAGCTTAAGGTGGTAAGCAAACAGAAGCGCTCAAACTGTGCAATGGTTACGTTGAAAGTTCCTCTCCACAGCGGGCTTATTGAAATTCCTCTTCATTTCTATCACAGAAGGACTTGTGGCATTCACTTGAATCTAATTTTCCCAGCACTTACAATCAGAGGACAGATGTAGTTAGTCGCACGCCTGCTAACTTCCTGCTACCGGTCAAACCGCCCACCGCCTATTGCGGGGAAAATCGGGTTATCACAAAGGGGTGGAGAATGTATAGAGACTCATTGCACCCATGGATCCTCAAAACTATGGAACTCCTCATCTCCCCTTCCTCCCACAACATTCAAGCTCTTAAAACTCAAGCTTGGGCTTCCCCGAACTACTGCAACATGATTTGCCTTGTCTTCTTTTAAACATGGGTTCTACATCACATGCCCTACATCATGGGTCTTGGCCCTTCTCTACTTCAACGAATACGTTTTCCTCTACTGGGGGAGATCTCTTTGATTCCCTTTACAGCAGCTTCTCATACTCTGTCGGTTTTTATTAACCTTCAATTTGTCAGTGATATTCTATTCCTCAGCAGAGATCCCGTGACATCTACACTGTCGCGTCAAACACACGCTCCATGGAAGGCTCAGGCTGCCTTATCTCCAGCAACAAGTCGCGGAACGTTTCTGCTGTCTAGACTGCTAACGATTGCCTACGTGCTCGGAATACATTGATACTGTAAGACGGGATGATTTATTCTAAGCATGTCAACTCTGTATCTGTGGCTGAAGGGTCCAGTGAATGTAGCCATTTCCATAATGTCATTGCGTTGTATCTTCTCCTGTCTATTGTAAGAGGTAAAGAACGGGAGAAGGCCAAATATTGTTCTTTTAGATAATAGAAAGGAACCACAGAATACAGTCCCACCATTACACCATCCTCACATATCACGGGCAGCCACCTAGATGTCAGGCAAATGGCGCCAACCGTTTGTCATTACTATAGGCATCAATTATAAAGATGCTGCTTAAACTGTATCAAGCACATCAGCCATTTTGTTCACCCATCACGCCTGTGCTCGCTAACCTACACTGGGTCCTGCCCCTCCCTATCTCTGTAACCTCCTCCAATCCTCTGAGACCTCTGCTCCTCCAATTCTGACCGATTGCACATCCCCAATTTGAATTGCCTCACCATTGGTGGCCGTGCCTCCAGCTGCCTGGGCCCTGAGCTCTGAACTCTGTAATTCCCTTCCATGCCTCTCTGCATCTCTACCTCTCTCTCCCCTTTTAAGATTGCTGCTTAAAACCTACCTCTTTGACCCAAGCTTTTGGTCATCGGTCCTAACATCTCCTTATGTGGCTCAGTATCAAATTTTGTTTGATAACGCTCCTGTGAAGCACCTTGGGAAGTTTTACTACGTTACCGGCGCTATATAAATGCTCGTTGTTGTTGTTGATGCTGGGTGAGGTCAGGAGAGGGCTGGGGCTTGAAGTGCTGTATGGCCGAACATTGTGCTGACCCATCACTGGCCAGGCCCACCTATGAAGAATGGAGTGGATCAGTTGAGGGCAGCCAGCGACCTAGAAACTACACAAAGCAAGTCAGTGACCTCAGGGGAGGAGGGCCATATATAATTTGTAATTTTAATTATCGTTGATTGTATCATAGATTAATAGATTTTAACAGCACTGAGGTGGCCATTCAGCCTATCACACCTGTGCTGGCTCTCTGCTAGAGCTATCCAACTTAGTCCCACTCCTCTGCCTGTTCCACATACTTAAAAAAATATATTTTTCAAATATTTATCCTCTTCCTTTTTAAAAGCTATTATGGATTCTGCTTCCCCCTACAGTTTCTGGTCAGGCATTGCAAGTCCAAGTGTCAGCTGTGGCTCAGTGGGTAGCACTCCCGCCTCTGAGTCAGAAGGCTGTAGGTTCAAGTCCCACTCCAGGGACTTGAGCTCAAAAATCTAGGCTGATACTCCAGTGCAGTGCTGAGGGAGCGCTTTTTCCGATGAGACGTTAGACCGAGGCCCCGTCTGTTCTCTCAAGTGGATGTAAAAGATCCCATGGTGCTATTTCAAAGAAGAGCAGGGGAGTTATCCCCAGTGTCCTGGCCAATATTTATCCCTCAATCAACATAACAAAAGCAGATTATCCAAGTCTTTCTTTCCAACAACAATAATTATTCTATATGGATGGATTCATGAAGGGAAAATCATGTTTAACTAATTTACTGGAATTCTTTGAGGATATAACGAGCATGGTGGATAGAGGTGTACCGATGGATGTGGTGTATTTAGATTTTCAAAAGGCATTCGATAAGGTTCCACACAAAAGGTTACTGCAGAAGATAAAGGTTCGCGGAGTCAGAGGAAATTTATTAGCATGGATAGAGAATTGGCTGGCGAACAGAAAGCAGAGAGTCGGGATAAATGGGTCCTTTTCGGATTGGAAATCGGTGGTTAGTGGTGTGCCACAGGGATCGGTGCTGGGACCACAACTGTTTACAATATACATAGATGACCTGGAAGAGGGGACAGAGTGTAGTGTAACAAAATTTGCAGATGACACAAAGATTAGTGGGAAAGCGGGTTGTGTAGAGGACACAGAAAGGCTGCAAAGAGATTGAGATAGGTTAAGCGAATGGGCTAAGGTTTGGCAGATGGAATACAATGTCGGAAAGTGTGAGGTCATCCACTTTGGGGGGAAAAAAACAGTAAAAGGGAATATTATTTGAATGGGGAGAAATTACAACATGCTGCGAGGCAGAGGGGTCCTTGTGCATGAAGCCCAAAAAGTTAGTTTGCAGGTGCAGCAGGTAATCAGGAAGGCGAATGGAATGTTGGCCTTCATTGCGAGAGGGATGGAGGACAAAAGCAGGGAGGTCCTTCTGCAACTGTATAGGGTATTGGTGAGGCCGCACCTGGAGTACTGCGTGCAGTTTTGGTCACCTTACTTAAGGAAGGATATACTAGCTTTGGAAGGGGTACAGAGACGATTCACGAGGCAGTTTCCGGAGATGAGGGGGTTACCTTATGATGATAGATTGAGTAGACTGGGTCTTTACTCATTGGAGTTCAGAAGGATGAGGGGTAATCTTATAGAAACATTTAAAATCATGAAAGGGATAGACAAGATAGAGGCAGAGAGGTTGTTTCCACTGGTAGGGGAGACTAGAACTAGGGGGCACAGCCTCAAAATCCGGGTAGCCAATTTAAAACCGAGTTGAGAAGGAATTTCTTCTCCCAGAGGGTTGTGAATCTGGAATTCTCTGCCCAAGGAAGCAGTTGAGGCTAGCTCATTGAATGTATTCAAGTCACAGATAGATAGATTTTAAACCAATAAGGGAATTAAGGGTTACGGGGAGCGGGCAGGTAAGTGGAGCTGAGTCCACGGCCAGATCAGCCATGATCTTGTTGAATGGCGGAGCAGGCTCGAGGGGCTAGATGGCCTACTCCTGTTCTTAATTCTTATGTTCTTATATTCCCTTGAGTATGGAAGATCTAATTGAGGTGATTAAAGGATTTGATATGGTGGACAGGGAGAAAGTATTTCCTATGGGAGTACAGAGCAAGGAGGCATAACCTTCAAATTCGAGCCACACCTTTCAGGGGTGATGTCAGGAAGCACTTCTTCACACAAAGGGTAGTGGAGATCTGGAACTCTCACCCACAAAAAGCTGTTGTAAATTTCAAAACTGAGATTAAGGGATTTTAAGCGTATTAAGGGATACAGCACCAAGGTGGATTAAGATACAGATCAGCCATGATCTAATTGCGAGGTGGTGGTGAGTCGCCTTCTTGAACCATTGCAGTCCGTGTGGTGAAAGTGCTGTTAGGGATGGAGTTACAAGATTTTGACCCAGCAGGAATATCAAAATATTTCCAGGTCACGATGGCGTGTGCCTTGGAAGGGAACTTTTTTTTGATGGTGCACACTGCAGCCACGGTGCCCTGGTGGTGGAGAGAGTGAATGTTGAAGGTGGTGGATGGGGTGCCAATCAAGCAGGCTGCTTTGTCCTGGATGGTATCAATTAAGTGGGCTGCTTTATCTTGAGTGTTGTTGGAGCTGCACTCATCCAGGCAAGTTGAGAATGTTCCATTACATCCTGATTTGTGCCTTGTAGACAGTAGAAAGGCATTTGGGGAGTCAGGAGGTGAGACACTCACCGCAGTAAAAGAAAAACTTGCATTTATATAGCGCCTTTCACGATCACCGGATGTCTCAAAGTGCTTTACAGCCATGAAGTACATTGGAAGTGTTGTCAAGTTGTAATGTGGGAATACCTCTGATCTGTTCTTGTAGCCACAGTATTTATGTGGCTGGTCCAGTTAGGTTTCTGATCAATGGTGACCCTCAAGATATTGATGGTGAGGGATTTAGCCATGTTAATGCCGTTGAATGTCAAGGGTCAGTGGTTAGACTCTCGCTTGTTGGAGATAGTCATTGTCTGACATTTGTGTGGTCGGAATGTTGCTTGGCAATTATCAGCCCGAGCCTGAATGTTGTCCAGGTCTTGCTGTATGTGGGCATGGACTGCTCCATTATCTGAGGAGTTGTGAATGGAACTGAACACTGTGCAGTCATCAGCGAGCATCCCCATTTCTGACCTTATAATAAGCAGCTGAAAATGGTTGGGCCTAGGACACTGCCCTGAGGAACTTCTCCAGCGATGTCCTAGGGCTGTGATGATTGATCTCCAACAGCCACAACCAACTTCCTTTGTGCTAGGTATGACTCCAGCCAGTGGAGTGTTTTCCCTCTGATCCCCATTGATTTCAATTTTATATATATGTAAAACTGTCAGGAAAGAGTTTCTCGGTGCCAGAGCCAACCACGCCTGTTTTGGTGCATTTTAAGATAGGCCGTTTTAAGGACCCAGGACTGACCCCGGTACAGCACAGTTAGCGAAGCTCTCACCCGCTTCAGCCTACAACCTTTGAGCAGTCCTTGGAAACATATAAGCCTGGGTCAGATTCCTAAACAAAAGGCCAAGTGCATTATTTAAATAAGATCGTATGCAAAAGATATTAAACATTTAAGGCCCTCTCAGAGGCATATGGCAAAGAAAGAGAGGTTTCATGATTCAATCAGCAGCATTGATGGAATCCCCTTGTCCACCTGCAGTAAGATTAGATCGAGCTCCAGATGGATATCGAGCCCACAGAACATCTCTCCACTCCCGGCCTCAGTGTAAATTATTCAGTCACAAATGAAACTCTGGCCCTTTGTTTTAAAGCTGGCATCTGGTACCTGATTTCTGGCTGTCGGCATGTTATGTAATCTCCTCAGTCAGAGTTCTAGAAAGTTCTTCCTCATACTGTGTGCGCAGGTTTTAATGCTTTCCAAAACCAGGATTTTATTTAAATTTCTTTCTTACCCCTCCAGCTCCCATTCCAAATTATTACTTCACAGTAGTCCAAGAAACCATTAAAAATTTAATATAATTTCTTGTTCTCAGGATATAGCCGTGGCTCAGTGGGTGGCTCTTTCTCGCCTCTGAGTCGCAAGGTCGTGGGTTCAAGTCCCACTCTAGAGATTTGAGCACAAAATGACTCCAGTGCAGTACTGAGGGAGTGCTGCATGGCGGAGGCCCTGTCCGTCCTCTCAGGTGAATGTAAAAGATCCCACAACACTATTTCGAAGAAGAGCAGGGGAGTTCTTCCTGGTGACCTGGGCCTATGTTTATCCCTCAATCAACGTCACTAAAAACACATTATCTGGTCATTATCACAGTGCTGTTTGAGGGATCATGCTGTGTGCAAATTGGCTGCCGCGTTTCCTACATTACAACAGGGACTACAAAAGGAACTTAAGAACATAAGAAATAGGAGCAGGAGTAGGCCATTTGGCCTCTCGAACCTGCTCTGCCATTCAATAAGATCATGGCCGATCTGATCATGGACTCAGCTCCACATCCCTGCCCGCTCCCTATAACCCTTTATTCCCTTATCGCTCAAAAATCTGTCTATCTCTGCCTTAAATATATTCAATGACCCAGCCTCCACAGCTGTCTCGGGCAGAGAATTCCACAGATTTACAACTCACAGAGAAGAAATTTCTCATCTCAGTTTTAAAAGGGCAGCCCCTTATGACTAGTCCCCTAGTTTTAGTTTCCCCTGAGTGGAAATATCCTCTCTGCATCCACCTTGTCAAGCCCCCTCATTATCTTATAAGTTTCAATAAGATCACCTCTCATTCTTCTGAACTCCAATGTGTATAGGCCCAACCTACTCAACCTATCCTCATAAGTCAACCCCTTCATCTCCGGAATCAACCCAGTGAACCTTCTCTGAACAGCCTCCAAAGCAAGTATATCCTTCCTTAAATATGGAGACCAAAACTGTACGCAATACTCCAGATGTGGCCTCACCAATATCCTGTACAGTTGTAGCAGAACTTCTCTGCTTTTATACTTTATCCCCCTTGCAAAAAAGGCCAACATTCCATTTGCCTTCCTGTCTGTAACTTCATTGTCTGTAAAGCACTTTGGGACCTGTTCCTGTCCTTGTCGCTCATCCAACACACACTGTACCAGCCACATAAACACCGTGGTTACAAGAGCAGCTTAGAGGCTGGTTATTCTGCAGGGAGTGGCTCACCTGACTTCCCAAAGCCTCTCCACTTCCTACAAGGCACAAGTCAGGAGTGTGATGGAATAAGCTCCACTTGCTTGGATGGGTGCAGCTCCAGCACTCAAGAAGCTTGTCAACCATCTTGGGTAAAGCAGTTACTTCATGCACCACTTTGAACATCCACATCCTCCATCACCGGCGCACCTTGGCTACAGTGTGTACTATCTATAGGATGGATTGCAGCAACTTGCCAAGGCACCTCACAAACCCACAACCTCTACCACCTAGAAGGACAGGGCAGCAGGTGCATGGGAACACCATCACCTCCAAGTCACGTACCATCCTGACTTGGAAATATATCGTCGTCCTTCATCCTCGCTGGATCTACCCCAGAGGGTTGTGGATGCCGAATCGTTGAGTATATTCAAGGCTGAGAGATAGATAGATTTTTGGACTCTGGGGGAATCGAGGTATATGGGGATCGGGCGGAAAGATGGAGTTGAGGTCATGCCATGATCTTATTAAATGGTGGAGCAGGCTTGAAGGGTAGAATGGACTGCTCCTGCTCCTATTTCCTATGTTCTTACCCACCCCACCTAAGACCGGGGCCAACTGCAGCGTCTGCTACTGCTGCCACAGCTGAGGCCAACTTCCCTCAGCACAAAATGGACCTGATTTGGCTTCAAAACAAATACAGGGATCAATGTATTATTTGCAAATGGAGATTGAATGACATTGTTTTTTTTCCCCAATTAACTAAAATGCAAAAAGAAATGCAAACGTCAGTCAACACCATAATCTGATTGCGACAATGTAATTGAAGCTTGACCAGCGAGAATGATCTGCTAGTTTTAATTTGTCAAAATCACAGTGCTAAGTGTTTCCATGACAAAAACAAAAATATGAGCCAATGCAAAAAGTCATTGTCCATCTGCATTCCTCGTGTGTGTGGTGTGACGAGATTGCTGCCTTGGCAATGGACTAGAATGTTCAATAGTGCATTGCATGGGGACAGCGGAACAGAAACTGGGCTCGTTTGCTTTTATTTGTTGGCACTCACCTCCGGGCACATTCTAACACTTCCTCCGGCAGCACCTCCCAAACCCTCAACCTCCACCTTGACCAACTTTCTCTGTTACTTCATCAAAGAATTCAATCAAGTTAGTCAGATACGATTTGCCTTTAACAAATCAATGCTGGTTCTCCTTGATTAAAGCATGCCATTCCAAATGAAGGTTTATTTTGTCCCTGATAATGGTTTCCAATAACTTCCCCACCTCTACCGGCTGACTGTGGGGATGTGGGACTAAACACGACTGCCCTTTCAAAGAGCCAGCATAGGAACAGCGGGCCGAATTACCTATTTCTGTGCTGTAAGTTTGTATGATTCTATGATACACAGGGTTCTGTAAAACATGCAGAGGGATCATGTTTATAGGTTCTGTCTGGTCCCACTCTTTGGATAAATGATTGCACCAGGTGGCCTTAATCGCACAACAGTTTGCATTTATATAGCGACTTTAGCATAGTAAAACGTCCCAAGGCACTTCACAGAAGCGTAATCAAATCAAAATTTGACACCGAGCCACATAAGGAGATATCAGAGCCGGTGACAAAAAAGCTCGGTCAAAGAGGTAGATTTTAAGGAGCGTGTCAAAGGAGGAGGGAGAGGCAGAGAGATTTAAGGAGGAAATTCCAGAGTCTAGGACCTAGACAGCTGAAGACACGGCCACCAGTGGTGGAGATGAAAATCGGGGTTGTGCAAGAAGCCAGAGTTGGAGGAGCGCAGAGATCTCGGGGTGGGGGTTGTAGGCAACGTTCCCTAAGCCGCGCGGCTGCGCAGTGGTCTCGAGGTCCCGCACAGCCAGTGAGCTGGAGCTGGAGCAGCTGGCGGCACCTCCTGCACACGAGGATATCCAGGATGCATGAAGTGTCCTGGCATTCCTACATAGTACAGGATGCACATGCAACAGGTTCCCGCTGGCCTGCTACCGTAGTCAATCTACTGACCTCTAAATCACCGAGACCCTGACCCCTTGACACTGAGCTCTAAAAATCTAAGAGACTGACAGCTAAGTCATGGACCTATAAAACGCAAAGAAACTGACCTCAGAAAGACTGAGATACTAAAATAGTAAAACATTAACTAAAGGCACTGAAAATTATATCTACAAATCTAAAACACAATGGAAACTACAATTTAATAAAACAAACTTACACTTACCTATTAACCACCAATGCAGTCCCTCCAAGGCAGTGACGTCACTTTTGATTTTCTTTCTCAGTTTTCCGCGTTCAGCTGATTCTGACTTTGTCTCCTAACTTGAGGAAGGACATTCTTGCTATTGAGTGAGTTCACCAGACTGATTCCCGGGACTGGCATATCAAGGAAGACTGGATCAACTGGGCTTGTATACACTGGAGTTCAGAAGAATGAGAGGGGACCTCATAGAAACATATAAAATTCTGACGGGGTTAGACAGGTTAGATGCAGGAAGAATGTTCCCAATGTTGGGGAAGTCCAGAACCAGGGGTCACAGTCTAAGGATAAGGGGTAAGCCATTTAGGACCGAGGAGAAACTTCTTCACCCAGAGAGTGGTGAACCTGTGGAATTCGCTACCACAGAAAGTTGTTGAGGCCAATTCACTAAATATATTCAAAAAGGAGTTAGATGTATTCCTTATTACTAGGGGAATCAAGGGGTATGGCGAGAAAGCAGGAAGGGGGGTACTGAAGTTGCATGTTCAGCTATGAACTCATTGAATGGCGGTGCAGGCTCGAAGGGCCGAACGGCCTACTCCTGCACCTATTTTCTATGTCCTCTTGCATGGTTTCCCCTCAGGCCAGGATAACTGGTCCACGCTCCACACGCGCCTCCTCCCACCTGTTTATCTCGCCCTATCAGCATATCCTTCTACTCCTTTCTCCCTCTTGTACATATTTAGCTTCCCCTTAAATGCATCTATACTATTCGTCTCAACTACTCCTTGTGGTAGCAAGTTCCATATTCTAACCACCCTTTGGGTAAAGAAGTTTTTCCTGAATTCCCCATTAGATTTATTAGTGACTATCTTATATTTATGGCCCCTAGTTTTGTGCTGCTATTCAAATGTGATTATAATCAATTCAGATAAGTGTGAGGTAATGCATTTGGGGAGGGCTAACAAGGCAAGGGAATACACATTAAATGGTACGACACTGAAAAGTGTAGAGGAACAAAGGGAGGGACCTTGGAGTGCAACTCCACAGATCCCTGAAGGTGGCAGGCCAGGTAGATAAGAAGGCATGGAATACAAGAGCAAGGAGGTTATGTTTGAAACACTGGTTAGGCCGCAGCTGGAGTACTGTGTGCAGTTCTGGTCATCACATTACAGGAAAGATGTGATTCCACTGAAAAGGGTGCATAGGAGATTTACAAGATTGTTGCCTGGACTGGAAAATTTTGGCTATGAGGAAAGATTGGAGATGCTGGGTCTGTTTTCTTTGGAACAGAGGAGGCTGAGGGGAGACCTGATTGAGGTGTATAAAATTATGAAGGGCCTGGATAGAGTGGATGGAAAGGACCTGTTTCCTTTGGCAGAGGGGTCAACAACCAGTGGGCATCGATTTAAGGTAATTGGGGGGAGGTAGAGAGGAGATATGAGGGGAAATTTCTTTACCCAGAGGGCGGTGGGGATCCGGAACTCACTGCCTGAAAGGGTGGCAGAGGGAGAAACCCTCACATTTAAAAAATACTTAAAAGTGCCATAACCTACAGGGCTATGGACCAAGAGCTTGAAAGTGGGATTAGGCTGGGTAGCTCTTGGTTGGCCGATGCAAACACAATGGGCCGAAATGGCCTCCTCCCATGCTGTAAATTTCTGATTCTATGATTAGCTCGCTAATTGGGTGCATTATACTGCACGTGTGGCTTGGGATGGATAACCAATTGGCTGGAAAATCAATTCAATTGGGAGAGATGTCAGAGTGCATTATACATCCCTGTTGTAATATAGGAAACGCGGCAGCCAATTTGTGCATAGCAAGGTTCCACAAACAGCAATGTGATAAAGACCAGATAATATTTTAGTGGTGCAACAGGCGGTGATGAAAGAAAATTGCATGTTGGCCTTCATAGCTAGGGGATTTGAGTATAGGAGCAGAGAGGTCTTACTGCAGTTGTACAGGGCCATGGTGAGGCCTCAGCTGGAATATTATGTTCAGTTTTGGTCTCCTAATCTGAGGAAGGACGTTCTTGCTATTGAGGGAGTGCAGCGAAGGTTCACCAGACTGATTCTCGGGATGGCAGGACTGACATATGAGGAGAGACTGGATCAACTGGGCCTGTATTCACTGGAGTTTAGAAGAATGAGAGGGGATCTCATAAGAAACATAAAATTCTGACAAGACTCTGCAGGTTAGATGCAGGAAGAATGTTCCCAATGTTGGGGGAGTCCAGAACCAGGGGTCACAGTCTAAGGATAAGGGGTAAGCCATTTAGGACTGAGATGAGGAGGAACTTCTTCACTCAGAGAGTTGTTAACCTGAGGAATTCTCTACTGCAGAGAGTTGTTGATGCCAGTTCATTAGATATATTCAAGAGGGAATTAGATATGGCCCTTACGGCTAAAGGGATCAAGGGGTATGGAGAGAAAGCAGGAAAGGGGTACTGAGGTAAATGATCAGCCATGATCTTATTGAATGGTGGGGCAGGCTCGAAGGGCCTACTCCTGCACATATTTTCTATGTTTCTATGTCTTATCCGAAAGACGGCACCTCCAACAGTGCAGTGTGAGGGGAGTGCAGCACTATCAGCCTAGATTTCTGTGCTCAAGTCTCTGGAGTGGGACTTGAACCCATGACCTTCTGACTCAGAGGCAAGAGAGCTGTCCACTGAGCCACGGCTGACACTGCATTTATTCTGATTTTCTTCTCTCCTCTCCCAAAGGTGATGCTGTACCGTAGGTGTCGCTGGCTCGCTGGTACCTTGTTATTCCTCCTGTGTGAGCACAGGTGGCCAGTACTGGCAAGGTATTGGACCAAAGGAGGTCATCACAGCTAAGCCCAATGCTGTCACCTATATAGGCACCTTGTAGGGGGGGGGGGGGGTGGTCACGGGATGGGAACCAGGAGAAGGAACTTGAGCTGGTTGTTCCCTCACCTTCGGTGATAAGGCCAATCACTGCTTGCGACACCCCGCAGCTCTGGTCTTGGCTAACCCAGCACAGTGCTCCAATCAGGCATCTTTCTGGTTTTGTGTGGCTCAGTTCCACACACAAGATTCCCTTTGAAGTGAAAAAGAAACGCAGAGAAAAGGACCACAGGTGGTTGAAACTGGATTAACTTCGCCACAAACAAGGGAGGCAAGAATGAGCACACAATGTTCGATTGAAAATAAATTTAATATCAATAAATATTGACCTGCAGGGAAAAAAATACCTGTTACACTGTGGGACAACATTGCAGTCACACTTAATTAACAATGTCGTCTTTATACATCTTTTGTACTAATAATGCATTGAGCGCTGCAGACTGGAGCTCAGTATGTGACAGATACACATGAAACCTGCAGATACATTGCAGTGAAACCTTAATGTACACAGCACAGCGTTAAAGTCAATTTGAGATTAACCCAGAACACAGACTTGGCAGTTCCCCTAATTAGAACCAACACAACAGATATTTTTACATGGTTTTAATTTTTAATTTGCCTTGTTTTATATAAAGGATCCAGTTAGATATTTTTTTCCCTAGACTGAATCTGACTCGGCATTCAGTGATCAATGTCACAGAGCTTTGATTGTTCTTTTTCCCTCCTCTCAAGGTGCTGATGCTTCCTGGAGTACAGTTCCTCGGGGGCAGGGGAATATTCACGGCCCTCTGGTAGCCTCCACCCCTCGGCTCTTGGCAAACGAGATATTCCACCATGTGGGGCATTGTGCCCGAGCCTGACTCGATCCTGACGCGCCCTCCAGCCACGTGCATTTTCCTGCCAGGAGTCGCTAGTGTCCAGGAGTGGGAGGCCTCGTCAGGGGCACTGAGGCTAACTGTAATCCCCCCATCACCACCAACGCTGCCACCCTGCCTCTCCACCCACCCGCACCCCAACCCCCACCCCCCTCCTGCTGCCTCAGCTGAATCAGCACGGGCCAGGGATTGAAGCTGGCGCTGTCCTGGTCTGTGTGGCTGGGCTGACTAGCGGGAAATGCACTGTACCTACTGAGGGGAGGGAGAAAGCACAGATCGCTGTTCAAACATAGCATTCACTCCATGGCTCCAGGGTCTGGATGCACACTCGGTCGAAGGGATGAATACAGTGTCCTTAGCATCACTGCAAGAAAATGTTTCACAGCATAGCGCAATCCTCGTATGTGAAAAACTCGTTCTCTTTCCCTTAACCTCCATTTGGACTGTGCGACCTTACCCAGTGATTGCAAGAAGGGCTCAGTTCCAAACATAATCACATTGCACCAGGTTAAGTTTCTGAAAGAATTCTCTGGATACACGGCTTGAATACTGATCAACATCGCACCCTTTCTACAGCACAGCTCAGGAACTGCTCACTGACAGCCTTGTCAGTTTGAAACCTTATAAGAATCAACTATCTTACGCCCTGTGGCAGATTGCATGTAAACTGATCAGCGAGTCCAGAAATAAATTAACATTTACGTTCAAATGGAATGTTGAACAGGAGTGTGCGTGTGTGTGCTTTCAAAGCCCGTTTCCAACGCTGGCTTTTAATGAGCTGAGACACAGGCTCTCCATCTCTTCAGACGATAGCGGGGCCTCCATGGATAGACATCTTATCTCCAGACTGTGACGTGAGTTGAGGGCCACAGTCCTGAACAATGACGTGCTCCAGGGTCACTCTTGCACAGAACCACTAAAATTACACCAGCTCCATATTTTTAAAAGCTTCTCTTTTGAAATACTATTTAAAAAATCTCTCTCTTTCCCTGAATGCAGGTGAGGGGTTGGTGATATACAGGTGAGGGGTTGGTGATATACAGGTGAGGGGTGATATACAGGTGGGGGGGGTGCCAATATTTTTGTAGGGAGTCTCTGGGAGTGTGTCACGGTGTTTGACGGGAATCTCTGGGAGTGCGTCACGGTGTTTGATGGGAGTCTCTGGGAGTGTGTCACGGTGTTTGACGGGAGTCTCTGGGAGTGTTGCAGCATTTACTGGGTGAACCCAGGAGGAATGTGAGTCAGTATTTGCTGGGAGTGTGTCAGAACCTGCTGGGGGGTTGCCCACAAAGAACAGTCTGAGAACCACGGATGTACATCGTTTTCTGATGTACATGTCGCAACTGTTTCAGTGACTGTTGTCCGGTGCAACACTGAACCACAAAGACCAGGAAGGTCCCAGGTTCGAGCTCCAATCTCGTTAAGTGATCCAAGGAGCAAGTTCCCCGGTTTCTGGGCAACGGCTTCCAGCAATGCCACTTGGAGGTGCAGGGAGTGTGGTTCAGAATCATCCCTTCTATTTCAACTGAGCTGGGAGTGGGTTGGAAATGAAAGCCGCACCCCCCCAGTGCAGGGCCCTCCTCAGCAGAAAACAGAAAAGCAGAGTTTGCTCTGTTGTAACAGTGCTTCTAGCGTGCACAGGGCTAGTACGCAGCTCAGACTCAACCTGCTGTTCACTGACGGCCATCAGGAAGGGAAGGGAAAGCAGATGAAAGGGTCTGTACCTTGCACTGGTGCCCTGCTCTCACATGGCGACTCAGGAAGGGCTGACTTGCTTGAAATCGGCACTTGTATTCTGTATTGGATCTTCCAGATTTTACATTAAAAAAGGTGAGAAACTGCTGCTCCTTTTCCCCAACCTACCGAGGAGCACAGCCTGGTGCTACTCCCTCTGTAAACTGACCCACAGCGAAAGAAAGAAAGAATTAATGAGAAACAAAGGAAAAAAAGAAATAAAAGGAAAGAGGGAAATGGGAGAAAGAAAGGAGAGAGAAAAAGAGAAAGGAGAGAAAAAGTTGTATTTTTATAGCGCCTTTCACTACTTCAGGATGACCCAAAGCGCTTTACAGCCCATGGAGTACCTTTACACTGTTGGAATGTAAGATCCTGGGGACCCCCAGTAAATACTGACATACTCCCAGCAAACATTGATTCACAAACCTGTGGACCCCCCAATAAATATCTACAGTGCTGCATTTATACAGGGATTTGTTTCCCATCCTTGCTCTCTTCTACCTATAAGCTTATGTTTTTTTACACCACTCCTGACCCCAGCAGCATTGCCTGACTTTAGCGACAAAGCTGCAAAATCAACGACGCAACCTGGGGAACAGTCGACAATGCTGCCGGACACAGTGGCAAACAGAAATAGTGCTACTGCCAAGGGGAAGCGACTGCTCTTGTGCCTATGGGTGGGCGGGGAGCTTGCCAGTGATGCGTTTTTTCAGCTGTCAGAATGCGTATTCGCACATTGAGAGAAAAATGGCAGAGGCGAACACAGCCCAGTACTTTATACGCTCAGGGTTCGATCTATAGGGAGAGGTGTGGGCGGGGAGCAATGTCCTCGGCCTAAATGGTGAAATGAATCAGCGACAGCACAAACCAGATGCTTGTGGGAGTGAATATTGAGTGAGTGGTTTTATTCTATCCCTGCATTCACAGCCCAACTCAAGGCTTCTTTACATCAATGGGCCTCAATTTTCTTTTGACAAAGGACGATCGACAGCTTTCAACTTCTTTAGTCCCATATATAGATTTTAACCATTCAACTGGGCAGTTAGTGTGTACTGGAAGTAACTGTGACAATTAATTTGTGTGGGTTTTTGTTTCCTTTAAACATCATTCTTCTAGTGTTCCATTTATCATTGGTTTCTCATTTTCGCTATATGGTCCCACAATTTGAATGCAGGTCAGAGTTCAAAGCTGAATGGACGGTATTCCAACACACTGTCCTGAAACCCAGTCCAATATGGGGTGCATAGTTTGACATTTAAAGAACAGTGATTTGGGGTTACACCAGTTACTAACCATCTCTTACTGAATAAACTCCCAATACATAAATATAATATCCTTACACTGCTGTACATAAATACACACACATATATAACCCATATATAGAGATTGATCACTTCCTAAAATTTGTAATGGCTTATGGTGTGGGTTACAAATCTCGAAAGAGAAGGTAAATCTGTAACAATTTAGTTAAAGGTGTGGATTAGGGTGAATCTTACAGCACAGAGGAAACCGGGAGAGGGAGGGGTGCAGATTATATAAGCGGAGCAGCTATTAATGTATGTGCAGTATTTTCCTACTGCTTGGCTAAGGGATGCTAGGCAGCTGAAGTGTTTACTTCTCCCTGAAGCCAGTCTAAACATGCTGCTCTCCCAGCTTGGGCAAAGCATGGTGGGCCCAGAGAAGCTCAAACCCAGCCTTCTCAGTCCTATTTGCCCATACATTTCTCACTGGCTGATTTGCCCCGTTTGAATGTTACAGGCCTGGAGATTTGGAAAAGGCTGTTCTTGGTGCTGTTGCCTCATTGGTGGATCAACCCTACATCCCAACACCAAGATCTTTTGGAAGCAGCACCGTGAGATCTACGGAAAGCAATGGTAACTGGGATCGAAACTTGAGATGCGGTTTCTGAGGCTCCAACTTGGCGGCTCAAAGGAGCAGGAAGCTTGGACATTCTTGGATTCGACGCAGAGTAAAACTCCCTCTATACTGCCCCAACCATGTTCAGTTTCCAAACATGGTTAAATAGCTGATTCCCAGTGGGGCTCCCCAACTGCATCACCAGGCTTTCTTAGCACAATCATCCCTGTGTGTCCTGGGTGAGAATCAGAGCCAAATTCAGGGAGCAAATTGTGTGCTGTGGATCCTCATCACTCGTCACTTATTGCACTGATGATCCATAACTCCACGAGGGGAGGGGGTGGGGAGGGGGGGGAATGTCATGCCGACAGCCGGGTTGGGAGATTGGGAAAAGGAAGAGGTAGAACATAAAATAAAGCTCCATTAGTATACGTGCACACAAGTGGGAAAGGCCTCAGGTTGACCTCCGATCCTCTGGGTTCGGGGAAATGTAAAATGAGCTAGTGACTCGAAGCTGGAAAGCGCACAGAGAGGAGCATTGAGTTGAAATAGGGTCAGATTCAGTGCGATCCCAGCTCCCCCCCCACACCACGATCCAATAGCCCTCCAGCAGGCTCTTGCATAGAGAATGGGTGAGATACCAGGGGGGCACTTGTGGAACTGTAACCTTTGTAGGAGGAGGGAGACGGGGGTGATCTGGAAGAAATAAAAAGGGGTGAGGGTTTGGGGTGCGATTAAGATCAAATATATTGGTCCATGGGATGTTCTGAATCCACACTTGTAAAATAACAGGAGCCCGAGAGGAGCAGGAAGGGATTGTGCATGTATTTAGGGATTGTGCGTGGCTTTCCTCTCCCAGCTGGCAGCACTGCCTGACCCGTACAGGGGCAGCAATGGGGCCGCACTGGAACCACACACCTGCGCCAACTCCTCGGCTCACAGTATCCTGGGGATGACGGTGAAAGGGATGATGGGGCTGCTGGCTTCCAGCTCCAGCGCAGTGAGGAAACATTCTGTTGCTGCATCGTTGCTGCCCTGGGCCTGTAGCACCTCCCCAAGATTGTTCCACACCTCGTGGGCGGTAGAGTTGACCTGCACGGCGTCACGAAGAATCTTCTCGGCCAGGCTGTAGCGTCCCAGTTGGTGAAGGACCAGTCCCTGCATTAGGAGAATAAGGAGAGGGATTAAGTTTAAATGGCAAGCCCCTTATAAGTGTAAAAAAAACCCTCAAGACTTCATTATAAACAAGAGGCAATCAGCTAGAAATTTGTTTTTTGGTGATAACGGTATTTTTTCGCAAGAAAGGCCGAATGGCCTACCACTGCTCCTATTTTCTATGTTTCTAAAAATACCGCTATCACTCCGCTAATTTTTAAAGGCCTAAGTTTCGGGAAAAAATGTGCCCAGTGGTAAAAATCGGTGTTGCACGAGGATTCGCGGTGGAAACTGCGATCCTCGCCAACTTTAGTCCGAGGCCGATTAATGCTGCGAGAGGGGCCTTGGGAGGGGGGAAAACACAAAAACAAAATTTCAAAAAACAAAACATCACAAAACACAAGACATTTAACTATCGAATCGCTGCAAAAGAATTAAAAAAATAAAAACTTTAACTTACCTTTTTTGCAGGTCTTCATACTTACCGCTGTTCCAAGGGCTGCAACGCATGTTTTTCCCGATCGTTTTTTTTCCGTGCAGAATACGGGTCACCGACGAGACAAATTTTGAGCGAAAGCGTTATTTCGAGTCTTGCACCACAGCAGTCCGCTCCCCAGTCGTACTGAAAAACGGCCGGCGCAAGACTTCTCCAAAACTAGCGGTTCAGTTTTTTGCCGAAAAAAACGGCGAATTTCTCGCCAATGTGTTTACCGACTCAATCCCAAGAAAATGTACGTCATTCATAGAATCATACAGAAAAGACTGGCATTTCTATAGCGCCTTTAAAAACCTCAGGACATCCCAACCCACTTCACAGCCAATGAAATACTTTTTGAAGTGTAGTCACTGCTGTAATGTAGGGAAACACGGCAGACAATTTGCGCACAGCAAGCTCCCACAAACAACAATGAGATAAATGAACAAATAATATGCCTTTTAGGGATGTTAACTGAGGGATAAATATTGGCCTCCACGCCATGGCTGCCGTTCGCCACTCCTTTTATGACCCCGACCTGCCGCTGATGTTCCCTCGCAGGTCGGGGCCTCCACGCTGCCCATGGCGCTGCTCGCCACGAGGGAACATCAGCGGCAGGTCGGGCCATAAAAGGAGCGTGAGTTGGTGCAGGAGGGCGACGGCTGTGAAGAGTGACGTCATCAAGATCCAGGTCGTGGGCAGATACAGCAGGAGCGGCGAGATTGAGGCGGAGGAGCAGCGAGAGACTGTGGAGGGATGTGATCGGGACCAAGGGGAGGCGCGAGTTCAGGGCCAGGGGCAGCACGGGCATATGTGTGCGCACTAGGTCCATGCAGCAGAGCTGGTCTCCAGTTGTCTTGGGTAATCTTTGCCACTGGACCAAGACCTCGCTCTGTCAAGCCCGTGTGGTGGCTGGTGTGCAACGGCCACCACACGTTAAAATAATCCACGCACAGGCATCTTCCACCCTTCAGAATGTAGTTCGGGTCCTTCATTGAAACACCTGTGAAACTCATCCTAATTTTGGTGTGGAAGCAAGTCATCTTCGTTTCAAGAGACTGCCTATGATGATGATTGATGAAATATTGGCCAGGACACACAGAAACATAGAAAATAGATGCAGGAGTAGGCCATTCGGCCCTTCGAGCCTGCACCACCATTCAATATCATGGCTGATCATGCAACTTCAGTACCCCATTCCTGCTTTCTCTCCATACCCCTTGATCCCTTTAGCCGTAAGGGCCACATCTAACTCCCTTTTGAATATATCTAATGAACTGGCCTCAACAACTTTCTGCGGTAGAGAATTCCACAGGTTCACAATTCTCTGAGTGAAGAAGTTTCTCCTCATCTCGGTCCTAACTGGCTTACCCCTTATCCTTAAGACTGTGACCCCTGGTTCTGGACTTCCCCAATATCGGGAACATTCTTCCTGCATCTAACCTGTCCAGTCCCGTCAGAATTTTATATGTTTCTATGAGATCCCCTCTCATTCTTCTAAACTCCAGTGAATATAAGCCTAGTCGATCCAGTCTTTCTTCATATGTCAGTCTGCCATCCCGGGCACCAGGGAAAATACACGTGCTCTTCTTCAAAATAGTGCCGTGGGATCTTTTACGTCCACCTGAGAGAGCAGACAGCCCCTCGGTTTAACATCTCATCTTAATGATGGCACCTCCAACAGTGCAGCGTTCCCTTGGCACTGGGAGCGTCAGCCTAAATGTTTGTAGAATTTGAATTCTCAATCTTCTGACTCTGAGGGGAGAATGCTACCACTGAGTCACAGCTGACACCATTCATAATGCCATTCAGGCTCTTTGAAAGAACAATCCAATTAGTCCCACTCGCCCGCTTTTCCCCCCGTAACCATGCAATGGTTTCCTTTTCAAGTATATATCCAATTCCCTTTTAAAAGTTATAGAGCCAGCATAGGCACGGCAGCCTCATTCTGTTAGTATGATTGTACGAAATGTGCTGTGTTTATAAAGGGAGTGGCATTTATAAAATGAGCAATACATTTCCCACTTGATATCCAGACTTTTACAGCAGTGCAGTGGATCCTTCTCGTTTTGTAGCTGGAAAAAATAACTCAGAATGTAAAGCTCCCGAGGGGAGGGGGGGGGGGAGATCAACCTTCTGACCTCCCGGCCTCTGGGGGGAAATTTCAGCAAAGCAAACAGCTCTGGCATTTAACAACCAGGCTCCATATCTTTCCCTCCCAATTTAGTGTCACTATTTTGCAGTGTTATTTTTTTCAGTGATTTGATGAGAGGCGTTTCCCTTCCCAACGCACACTGTGGAAAATTGGAAAAATGTGGACAAGGATTTCAATAACAGCTGGTAATACTTGTTTTAAAAAAAAACATTTTGCACAGCAAAAGTTTTGGCAGAAGTTGCTGCGAATGTCCCTATTTGCTTGTGGAGATACTATGGACTATTGTAGATATGCACTGATACTTTGCAGCACAGAGAGGCCATTCTTTGCCAGCGTTTATGCTCCACACGAGTCTCCTCCAACCCGACTTCATCTCACCCTATCAGCATAACCTTCTATTCTTTTGTCCCTCGTGTATGTATCTAGCTTCTCCTTGAATGCATCTATGCTTCAACTACTACGAGGCCCGTGCAGCAGAGCTGGTCTCCAGTCATCTTGGGTAACCCTTGCCACTGGACCAAGACCTAGCTCTGTCAAGCCCGTGTGGTGGCTGGTGTGCAACGGCCACCACACGTTTAAAAAAATCAACGCACAGGCATCTTCTACCCTTCAGGATGTAGTTCGGGATCTGGAATATTAGGTCCTTCATTGAAACACCTGTGAACTCATCCCTTTTTGGCGTGGAAGCAAGTCATCCTCGCTTCGAGGAACTGCCTCTGATGATGATGATCCCTGTGGTAGAAAATTCCATAATCTAACCACTCTCTGGTTAAAGAGTTTCTCCTGAATTCCCTATTGGACTTATTAGTGAATATCTTATATTTATGGCCGCTTGTTTTGGATTCCCCTATAAGTGGAAACATAAATCTACCCTATCAAACTCCTTCATAATTTTAAGAACCTCTATCAGGTCACCCCTCAGCCTTCATTTTTCTAGAGAAAAGAGCCCCCAGCCTGTTACTACATCCGAATACAAAATTGTTTTAAAACTGTTTATCTAACGACCATTGTGACTTAGAGGCACACTTGTTCTACCTCACATTCCACTTCATGCAAGGTTGCTGCTCCCCCTCTCTCAATTCACTCTGGCGATCTTCTGCCCCATTTCATGCTATCACTCTGGTCCCATCTCCCCTCCTACTCATGCTTTAGTCATCATTCACACTGTCACTCTCCTCCCAATACCCACCCAATCACACCGTCACTCTCCTCCCAATACCTTCCCAATCACACCGTCACTCTCCTCCCAATACCTTCCCAATCACACCGTCACTCTCCTCCCAATACCTTCCCAATCACACCGTCACTCTCCTCCCAATACCTTCCCAATCACACCGTCACTCTCCTCCCAATACCTTCCCAATCACACCGTCACTCTCCTCCCAATACCTTCCCAATCACACCGTCACTCTCCTCCCAATACCTTCCCAATCACACCGTCACTCTCCTCCCAATACCTTCCCAATCACACCGTCACTCTCCTCCCAATACCTTCCCAATCACACCGTCACTCTCCTCCCAATACCTTCCCAATCACACCGTCACTCTCCTCCCAATACCTTCCCAATCACACCGTCACTCTCCTCCCAATACCTTCCCAATCACACCGTCACTCTCCCTCCAATACCCACCTAGTCACACTGTCACTCTCCTCCCAATACCCACCCAATCACACTGTCACTCTCATCCCAATACACAGCCAGTCACACTGTCGCTCTCCTCCCAATTACCCACCCATTCACACTGTCACTCTCCTGCCAGTCACACTATCGCTCTCCTCCCAATACCCTTCCATTCACGGCGTCACTCTCCTCCCATCTCCCCTCCCAGTTCAATCGGCGCACTCCCCTCACCCCTTCCCTCCACCCTCACTGCCGCACCTACTCTGGGGAATGGAACTCTGCCACAGCTGAGGGCAGGAATCCCTGATCTTGCCATACTTATTCAAGGTCAGGAATTCCCGCTCATAGTGTGCAGGTGAATTCCATCACTTGGATCATCAGGTAGGAGAGGGGAACGATGGTCAGAGCCAGTGGTGGGAGTGATGCTAACTTCCCTCCATGAATGAGATCACAGATATCAAAATGGGAAACTAGCCTTGTACTACTCCAAAAGCATTTACACAAGCTGAGAGAGGGCTGACTGTAGGAATGCTCCTTCTCTTGTAGGAACAGATTCTAGTGTCCTTCGGATATTAGGACTAATATCGGGAAGATTTGTTGGGAAGAGTGTGAACAACACTTGGAATGGACATCTAGCTGGGGTAGTGGGATCATTTGAGAAACAGCTAGCTGTTAAGATGTAGTTTATTTGTACATGGATGGGCTCAATCTTCCTCATCCTTATGCATCTTTGTGCATTATCTTTATATGCAACCGGGGGCAGAAGAGAAATTGATGGCAGAGCAAATGTAGACCTGGCTATGTACAACGTAAGCAATTTGGTTTGACTCCAATGTGCCATTATTAAGAAAAGGGGAAGGAAGGCAGACCAGGGTTCATGCCCCCAATCGATATCCAGTGAACCCTGTTGGAAAGTGCCCATGGATGGACAAGAGATGGGGCCAGGATTATGCTGTGATACCGCTTAGTGAAATAGTCTGCTGAGACGCTTCGCCTGGCTTAAAAATGAAGAATGGCTATTTGTGAGTGGTACTGAGGGGGGGGGGGGGGGAGAAACTTCATGCCCATGGAACCATAGGCCCATCCTGAGTCAGTATCTTCAGCAAGGGAAGGTGGAACACACATGGAATACAAAACTCAAAATAGCAACTTGCATTTATATAGCGCCTTTAACGTAGAGAAAATGTCCCAAGGTGCTTCACAGAGGTGGGAGGGACATAGAGATAAAGGAGCGTGGGGGGAATGGGGGGGCGCGGGGGGAAGAGCTGATAAAGTCTTAGTTAAAGATTCAAAGGACAGCGCGGTGGAGAGAGGGGAATAAATGCCAAATCATGAGGCCTAGGTGGGCGAAGGCACGGCCACTGGCGGCAAACAAAGGGAAGGGGAATGCACAGGAGACTGGAGTCAGAGGAATGGTAAGTTGAAGGGTGGCGGAGGGTGCAGAGATAGGGAGGGACGAGGCCATGAAGGGACGTAAAGATGAGGATGAGAATTTAAAATTCGAGGTGTTGAGGGACCAGAACCGACACACGCAAAACATACAAAGATTTTAAGCCTGATAATGATGGTTAAACCTTTTGATAACAGCATCATTAATCAAACAAACACACCACTTAACCAAAATACTAAACCTTAACTTAAGGCTGTACAGTTGAAATGCCTTGTGTACAGTACATTGGGAGTCTAACATGTCCCCCTCTCCCAGTGTAAACATTTATTTTCAATCCCTCTCTCCTCATTTTACTCCTAACGCAGACAAACAGTTATGTGAGAGAGCTGTCGAGCCAAGATCTTTTATAACCCACCCACGCCAAATAAACACCTCTCCCTAACCATTGCAGAGAGATCTGCAGACGGGTTGCTAGGATGCAATCTGTTGCGTGGCAACAGCTTAAATCACCATCCCATCGTGCCAGTTTAAAGGGATGGCTCGAATTGTTATGGGGCACCGTCAATCAAAACTGGAAAAGCAGATATGGGGCACAGGGAGGGTCTTTAATTGATCAAATTAGAGTTTCATCCCTCCCGCAGTACCTGAAAATGTATTCTTGTGGATGTGGCTGCCATATATAGGGTGGTGTTTAGGAGATCAGCAACAACTTGGTGGTGGGGGGGGGGGGAAACTGGCACTATTCATTGGAGCTAAGGCTGCCAACTCTAGTTAAATATATTCCTGGAGGTTTCATCACATGACATTCCTGCCTGCAACCGCCCCACCCCAGCCATTGGTCACCTGACATGTCCACCCTCATGGCATCCTGCCTTCCCACGGCCAATCGGAAAGCGAACAGACTCTCCATTACCCGATTAGATGATTCTTGACTCTTGGTCAAACAGGCGTTTTTCCCCATCTCCCATATTTTTATAATTAATGAAAATGAAAACAGAAATGTTTTACTGTCCCTTTGCTGTTCTCCAGGGTTGCTCGCAGCAGTGTTCTCCTGGAGATTAACCTTCAATTCCTGAGACTCCAGGGCAATCCTGGAGGGTTGGCAACAATAATTGGAGCTCTTTCCGAGCCCATCTCCTACAGACTAATCATCAAAACGCAGGAAAATTCTTGGGGAGTACTTGTTCAAAAATGCTCCCTCTCCTCCAATCTCTATTTAAAACAGCTAGTGACATTCATAGAATCTTACAGCACAGGAGGTCATCATTCGGCCAATCGTGCCTGTGCCACCTATTTGAAAAAGCTATCCCATTAGTGTCTCACTCCTCCACAAAAGCTCTTCCACAAAAGCACTACAAATTTTTCCTTTTCAAATATTTATCCCATTCCATTTTGAATGTAACTATTGAATCTGCATCTACCATCCCTTCAGGCAGTGCATTCCAGATCACAACAACTCGCTGCAACAACTTAAAAACATTCTCCTCATCTCCACCTCTGGTTCTTTTGCCAATTATCTTACATTTGTGTCCTCTGGTTACTGACCCTCCTGCCAGTGGAAACAGTTTCTCCTTATTTAGTCTATCAAAAACCCTCATAATTTTGAGCAGCTCTGTTAAATATTCCCTTAACCTTCTCTGCTCCAAGAACAATTCCAGCTTCTGCAGTCTCTCCATGTAACTGACGTCCCTCATTCCTGGTATAATTTTGGTTAATCTTCTCTGCACCATCCCCAAAGCATTAGCGAAGAAAAACTCAACACACCTTTCTGTCCGTTGTTTCATCACTTTTCTTAAATGGGTTAACGTCTCCTTTGGTTTGGGAGTCAGTGATGGGGGAGTTAATTTAAAATTGTAAATTAAGAGAGAATGGGGAGGGATGCAAAGAGTTACCACGGGCAGCGGCTTTTAAGGGAAGATTGGATAAATATTTTGAGCAAAGCAGGGCTATGGAAGAGAGCAGGGCAGGGGGGATTAGTATTGTATTATCCCATAACCAACAGCACCAATTATGATTATACAGTCATTATCTCAGTGCTGTTGGCGGACCGCCCTATGTGGAGGAAGAGCATCCGGGAGGGCGCTGAGCGCCTCGAGTCTCGTCGCCGAGAGCATGCAGAAATCAAGCGCAGGCAGCGGAAAGAGCATGTGGCAAACCAGTCCCACTCACCCTTTCCTTCAACCACTGTCTGTCCCACCTGTGACAGAGACTGTGGTTCCCGTATTGGACAGTACACTCACCTGAGAACTCACTTTTAGAGTGGAAGCAAATCTTCCTCGATTTCAAGAGACTACCTATGATGATGATGCTGTTTATGGGACCTTGCTGTGCGCAAACTGGCTGCTGTGTTTCCTACACCACAACAGTGACAGCATACTTCATTGGCTATAAAGTGCTTTGGGACGTCCTGACATTGTGAAAAGCGCTATATAAATGCAAATCTCTCTTTGTTTCGTATCCCAGCAAAGTATTGGCCTCCTTCTGTGCCTGCTCATACGCCTATTTTTTATGCTCTTATTTCTAGAGACCCTCCATCTTAGGTCTCCTTGCCTCCAGATTTTACTGAATGGGAGGAGAGCTGTGTGCACGACAGCAGCTCCAGTGATTGCACTGGGGCCACTACTTCGGATTGGCTCAGGGGTTGATTCAGGGCAGCCTGATCCCGGGGGGGAGGGGGGAGAAATTACACACGTATATTGTTTTTGTATCGACAATAGGGGATATTTTAAATTAAAAAATATTCCACCTGCTCCCCCCCAGCCTTTCTATCCGTTGAACAACGAACGCAGGTGGGCCAGCTCAACACGAGATGATAACTTACAGACAAGGGCTGGGAGAGGAACGTTTAGACTTGTGAAGTCTAAACGCCAAGGGAGCCACCACAATCAGCATTACTATCTTGTGAGAGAGGTTTTTGTTTCAATGCAAAAAGGCTACCTGGAAAGTGAGGTGATGCAAAAATCTGCAATTAAGCGGCACTCGCTTTGCTGAAGGAATATTTGCCTTTATCTCAAGGGGGCTGGAATACAAAAGGGGAGGAAGTGATGCTTCAGCTGTACAGAGCCTCAGTCAGACCCCATCAGGAGTACTGTGTTTAATTCTGGGCACCGCATCTCAGGAAGGATATATTGACCTTGGAGTGGGTACAAATGCAGATGCACCAGAATGATACAGGGCATAAAGATTTAATTATGAGATCAGGTTCCATAAACTTGAGCTGTATTGCCTTGAGTATAGAAGGCTGAGGGGTGATCTAATTGAGGTGCTTAATATAAAAGGATTTGATAGGGTAGATATGGAGAAGCAATTTGCTCGGTTGGTGGAGTCCAGCACAAAGGGACATAACCTTAAAATTAGAGCCAGACCATTCTGGAATCAAATCAGGAAGCAATTTCTTCACACATAGGATAGTAGAATTCTGGAGCTCGCTCTCTCCCAAAAGGCTGTGGATGCTGGGGGTCAATTGAAATTTTCAAGACCGCGATCGGTAGATTGTTTTCCTTGGGTAAGGGTATCAAGGGATATGGAGCAATGGCGGGTAAATGGAGTTGAGGTACAGATCAGCCATAATCTGACTGAATGGCAGAACGGGCTCGAGGGGCTAAATGGCCTATTCCTGTACTTTACCGGCGGCAAATATAGGAACAAGAGTAGGTCCCACGAGCCTCCTTCACCATTCAATCAGATCACTGGGCTGGGGAGAGGGTTCTGTGCGCTCAGCTGAGCATTTCTGTCTGTTGCACATAGTTGGCTGGAGAGAGGGAGAAGAGAAAGAAGAACAGGGGTAATGGCTACATCTGATTTTCTCTGTGTAGAAGCAGCTCTGATTAATCTTCCATATAGGGTTAACTTCTCTACAAATATTTTTCTGAAAAGAGTTGGGGGTCCGAAATTGCCCTCCCCTTAAGCTCCATTACTGTCTCTTAGAGCTTAGTGGGTAATGGAGCGGATAGGCCTTACCGACCGGGAGCAGATGGATGGGCTGACCCTTTCTATATTGCCCCTGGACCGAGAGCGGCGGGAACGGGTTTTCGTGCTGCCCGTCGGGAACGCGCCGATCCCCTTCCGACCCCCGTGGGAGTGGATCGGCCGCCGGTTGGTGCCACTGACAGCTTTCCCCGGCGTGAAGCTGTGTGTGCCTGGGTGGTTCATCTGCCCTTAAAGGGGAGGGCGCATTACTGGTGCCTCCATTTTACTTTAATTGTCGGCCAACTCCGAGGTCGGCCTGACAATTGTGGCCACGGGTTTGGCCGGGCCTCCAATTGGCAGCCTGGCACCCGCTGGCCCGACCGAAACACTCCCTGGTGGCCCAGTGGGCCTAACTAAACTTATTGCACAGCTCGCGGCGGCCCTCCCCTTTAATTGAAGGGGAGGGATGTTGTGATGCGTCACAGCGGCACAGCACGACCGAATCGCACTAACATAATCGGCACAGCTGATGACTCCTTGCGTCGGCCGACCCGGCCCACTGGCACTTCCGCCCCAACAACCGGAAAAAAAATACAAGACCTGAATATCGGTCGATCCACCGCCCCATGAATTGGGGTGGAGAACACAGTTTGTGACTCATTGTAATTCATAATCAGTTTATTGTCTTGTTTGTGTGGATTCACATTGACTGTGCAGAGGTAAAGCAATAAAGTGGTTATTGGAGCTATCACTTCCAGATATCAACAGCAAAGCTAAGAGTTAAATGATTCCTTTTAAGTGAATTGGTTTACATACAACAAAGTTCAAGTCAAAGCTAAATTAGGCATCACAAGGTAACCCTACACACACACATAAATCCCAATCCATTGTATATACAGCTACTTGCATTGCATACCCTGAACTGGTACTGACAGTATACACGGAACAAAGAGCCTCACCTTCGAAGTTAGAAGGTGAGCTAAGCTGTAAGAAGAGAGTAAATCCATTTTTAAAAAACAAAATGAAGTAATGGGTTTGCAATATTTTTATTTTCCGTTACTCTCTAGAAGAGTTAAGCTGACTGGTCGAGGCAGCAGAGAGCTGGTCATTGGAAAGGCGAACTTGTACAATGAGGTAAGCTGAAAGTAATACGTGAGGAGGACACACAAAATCTGCAAAAAGACAGATAGACTAAGTGAGTGGGCAAAAATTTGGCAGATGGAGTATAATGTTGGAAAGTGTGAGGTCATGCAATATGGCAGAAAAAAAAATCAAAGAGCAAGTTATTATTTAAATGGAGAATGATTGCAAAGTGCTGCAGTACAGCGGGACCTGGGGGTAATTGTGCATGTAACATAAAAGGTTAGTATGCAGGTACAGCAATTGATCAGGAAGGCCAATGGTATCTTGACCTTTATTGCAAAGGGGATGGAGTATAAAAGCAGGAAAGTCTTGCTACAGTTGTACAGGTATTGGTGAGGCCACACCTGGAATACAGCGTGCAGTTTTGGTTTCCAAATTTACGAAAGGATATACTTGCTTTGAAGGCAGTTCAGACTTATGAGGAAAGATTGAGTAGGTTGGGCTTTTATACTTTATCCACCTTGCAAAAAAGGCCAACATTCCATTTGGCTTCCTGATCACTTGCTGTAGCAGCATACTAGCTTTTGTGTTTCATGCACAAGGATCCCCAGGTCCCTCTGTACTGCAGCACTTTGCAATTTTTCTCCATTTAAATTATAATACTTAATAAGATCATGGCTGATCTGATCATGGGCTCAGCTCCACTTCCCTACCTGCTCCCCATAACCCTCGACTACCCTATTGTTCAAATATCTGTCGATCTCCACCTTAAATATATTCAATGACCCAGCCTCCACAGCTCTCTGGGGAGAGAATTCCACAGATTTACAATCCTCAGAGAAGAAATTCCTCATCTCAGTTTTAAATGGGTGGCTCCTTATTCTGAGACTATGTCCCCTAGTTTTAGTTTCCCCTATGAGTGGAAATATCCTCTCTGCATCCACCTCGTCGAGCCCCCTCATTATTTTATATGTTTCGATTTGATCATCTTTCATCCTTCTGAACTCCAATGTGTATAGGCCCAATCTATTCAACCTATCTTCATAATGATCAGCCATGATCTTATTGAATGGCTCGAATTGCCAAATGGCCTACTCCTGCACCTATTTTCTATGTTTCTATAAGTCAACCTCCTCATCTCTGGAATCAACCTAATGAACCTTCTCTGATCAACCTCCAATGCAAGTATATCCTTCCTTAAATGCGGAGACCAAAATTGTACACAGTACTCCAGGTGTGGCCTCACCAATACCCTGTACAGTTGTAGCAGGACTTCGCTGCTTTTATACTCTATCCCCCTTGCAATAAAGGCCAACATTCCCTTTGGCTTCCTGATCACTTGCTGTACCGGGATACTAACTTTTTGTGTTTCATGCAAAGATCCCTAGGTCCCTCTGTACTGTAGCACTTTGCAATTTTTCTCCATTTAAATTATAATTTGCTTTTCTATTTTTTCTGGCAAAGTAGATAACCTCACATTTTCCCACATTATACTCCATCTGCCAACTTTTTGCCCACTCCCTTTGCAGATTTTTTGTGTCCTCCTCACAATTTGCTTTCCCACCCATCTTTGTATCATCAGCAAACTTAGCTACATTACACTCGGTTCCTTCATCCAAGTCATTAACATAGATTGTAAATAGTTGATGTCCCAGCACCGATCTCTGTGGCACCCCACTAGTTACTGTCTGCCAACTGGAAAATGACCCATTTATCCCACTTTTTATTTTAGAAACATAGAAACATAAAAAATAGGTGCAGGAGTAGGCCATTCGGCCCTTCCAGCCTGCACCACCATTCAAAAAGATCATGGCTGATCATTCCCTCAGTACCCTTTTCCTGCTTTCTCTCCATACCCCTTGATCCCCTTAGCCGTAAGGGCCATATCTAACTCCCTCTTGAATATATCTAATGAACTGGCATCAACAACTCTCTGCGGCAGGGAATTCCACAGGTTAACAACTCTCCGAGTGAAGAAGTTTCTCCTCATCTCAGTCCTAAATGGCCTACCCCTTATCCTAAGACTATGTCCCCTGGTTCTGGACTTCCCCAACATTGGGAACATTATTCCCGCATTTAACCTGTCCAGTTCCGTCAGAATCTTATACGTTTCTATGAGATCCCATCTTATCCTTCTAAACTCCAGTGAATAAAGGCCCAGTTGATCCAGTCTCTCCTCATATGACAGTCCATTCATCCCTGGAATCAGTCTGGTGAACCTTCGCTGCACTCACTCAATAGCAAGAACGTCCTTCCTCAGATTAGGAGACCAAAACAGAACACAATATTCCAGGTGAGGCCTCACTAAGGCCCTGTACAACTGCAGTAAGACCTCCCTGCTCCTATACTCAAATCCCCTAGCCATGAAAGCCAACATACCATTTGCCTTCTTCACCGCCTGCTGTACCTGCATGCCAACCTTCAGTGACTGATGAACCATGACACTTAGGTCTCGTTGCACCTCCCCTTCTCCGAATTTGCCGCCATTCAGATATTATTCTGCCTTCATGTTTTTGCTCCCAAAATGGATAACCTCACATTTATCCACATTACATTGCATCTGCCATGCATTTGCCCACTCACCTAACCTGTCCAAGTCACCCTGCAGCCTCTTAGCGTCCTCCTCATAGCTCACACCGGCACCCAGTTTAGTGTCATCTGCAAACTTGGAGATATTACACTCAATTCCGTCATCCAAATCGTTAATGTATATTGTAAAGAGCTGGGGTCCCAGCACTGAGCTCTGCAGCACTCCACTAGTCACTGCCTGCCATTCTGTAAAGGACCCGTTTATCCCGACTCTCTGCTTCCTGTCTGCCAACCAGTTCTCTATCACATCAGTACATTACCCCCAATACCATGCACTTTGATTTTGCACACCAATTTCTTTGTGAGAGACCTTGTCAAAAGCCTTTTGAAAGTCCAAATACACCACATCCACTGGTTCTCCCTTGTCCACTCTACTAGTTACATCCTTAAAAAATTCCAGAAGATTTGTCAAGCATGATTTCCCTTTCATAAATCCATGCTGACTTGGACCGATCCTGTCACTGTTTTCCAAATGCGCTGCTATTTCATCCTTAATGATTGATTCCAGCATTTCCCCACTACTGATGTCAGGCTAACCGGTCTATAATTACCCGTTTTCTCTCTCCTTTTTTAAAAAGTGTTGTTACATTAGCTACCCTCCAGTCCATAGGAACTGATCCCGAGTCGATAGACTGTTGGAAAATGGTCACCAATGCATCCACTATTTCTAGGGCCACTTCCTTAAGTATTCTGGGATGCAGACTATCAGGCCCTGGGTATTTATCGGTCTTTAATCCCATCAATTTCCTTAACACAATTTCCCACCTAATAAGGATTTCTTTCAGTTCCTCCTTCTCACTAGACCCACTGTCTCCTAGTACATTCGGAAGGTTATTTGTGTCTTCCTTCGTGAAGACAGAACGAAAGTATTTGTTCAATTGGTCTGCCATTTCTTTGTTCCCCATTATAAATTCACCTGAATCCGACTGCAAGGGACCTACATTTGTCTTCACTAATCTTTTTCTCTTCACATATTTATAGAAGCTTTTGCAGTCAGTTTTTACGTTCCCTGCAAGCTTCCTCTCGTACTCTATTTTCCCCCTCTTAATTAAATCCTTAGTCCTCCTCTGTCGAATTCTAAATTTCTCCCAGTCCTCAGGTTTGTTACTATTTCTAGCCAATTTATATGCCTCTTCCTTGGTTTTAACACTATCCTTAATTTCCCTTGTTAGCCACGGTTGAGCCACCTTCCCCGTTTTATTTTTACTCCAGACAGGGATGTATAATTGCTGAAGTTCATCCATGTGATCTTTAAATTGCCATTGTTTATCCACCGTTAACCCTTTAAGTATCCTTTGCCAGTCTATTCTAGCTAATTCACGCCTCATACCGTCGAAGTTACCTTTCCTTAAGTTCAGGACCCTAGTTTCCGAATTAACTGTGCCACTCTCCATCTTAATAAAGAATTCTACCATATTATGGTCACTCTTCCCTGTGGGGCCTCGCACAACAAGGTTGCTAATTAGTCCCTTCTCATTACACATCACCCAGTCTTGGATGGCCAGCTCTCTAGTTGGTTCCTCTTCATATTGGTCTCGAAAACCGTCCCTAATACACTCGAGGAAATCCTCCTCCACAGCATTGCTACCAGTTTGGTTAGCCCAATCAATATGTAGATTAAAGTCGCCCATGATAACTGCTGTACCTTTATTGCACACATCCCTTATTTCTTGTTTGATGCTGTCCCCAACCTCACTACTACTGTTTGGTGGTCTGTACACAACTCCCACTAGCGTTTTCTGCCCTTTGGTATTCCGCAGCTCCACCCATACCGATTCCACATCATCCAGGCTAATGTCCCTCATTACTATTGCATTAATTTCCTCTTTAACCAGCAACACCACCCGCCTCCTTTTCCTCTCTGCCTTCCTTCCTAAATGTTGAATACCCCTGGATGTTGAGTTCCCAGCCTTGGTCACCCTGGAGCCATGTCTCCGTGATGCCAATTACATCATATCTGTTAACTGCTGTTTGCGCAGTTAATTCGTCCACCTTATTCCGAATACTTCTCGCATTGAGGCACAGAGCCTTCAGGCTCGTCTTTCTAACACACTTTGCCCCTTTAGAATTTTGCTGTAATGTGGCCCTTTTTGTTTTTTGCCTTGGGTTTCTCTGCCCTCCACTTTTACTATTCTCCTTTCTATCTTTTGCTTCTGCCTCCATTTTATTTCCCTCCGTCTCCCTGCATAGGTTCCCATCCCCCTGCCAGATTAGTTTAACTCCTCCCCAACAGCACCAGCAAACACTCCCCCAAGGACATTGCTTCCGGTCCTGCCCAGGTGCAGACCGTCCGGTTTCTAATGTTCCCACCTCCCCCAGAACCAGTTCCAATGTCCCAGGAATTTGAATCCCTCCCTTTTGCACAACTCCTCAAGCCACGTATTTATCTGGGCTATCCTGCGATTCCTACTCTGACTAGCTAATAATCCTGAGATTACTACTTTTGAGGTCCTACTTTTTAAATTTAGCTCCTATCTCCCTAAATTCGTCTTGTAGGACCTCATCCCGTTTTTTACTATATCGTTGGTACCTATGTGCACCACAACAACTGGCTGTTCACCCTCCCTTTTCAGAATGTCCTGCACCCGCTCCGAGACATCCTTGACCCTTGCACCAGGGAGGCAACATACCACCTGGAGTCTCGGTTGCGGCCGCAGAAACGCCTATCTATTCCCCTTACAATCGAATCCCCTATCACACTATAGCTCTCCCACTCTTTTTCCTGCCCTCCTGTGCAGCAGAGCCACCAACGGTGCCATGAACTTGGTTGCTGCTCCCCTCCTCTGATGAGTCATCTCCCTCAACAGTACCCAAAGCGGTGTATCTGTTTTGCAGGGGGATGACCGCAGGGGACCCCTGCACTACTTTCCTTGCACTGCTCTTCCTGTTGGTCACCCATTTACCATCTGGCTGTGTACCCTTTACCTGCGGTGAGACCAACTCGCTAAACGTTCTATTCACGTCATTCTCAGCATCGTGCATGCTCCAGAGTGAATCCACCCACAGCTCCAGTGCCGCAATGCAGTCCATCAGGAGCTGGAGGCGGATACACTTCCTGCACACGTAGTCGTCAGGGACACCGGATGCGTCCCTGACTTCCCACATAGTACAGGAGGAGCATGACACATGTCCGAGCTGTCCTAGAGAAACATAGAAAATAAGTGCAGGAGCAGGCCATTCAGCTCTTCTAGCCTGCACCGCCATTCAATGAGTTCATGGCTGAACATGAAACTTCAGTACCCACTTCCTGCTTTCACGCCATACCCCTTGATCCCCCGAGTAGTAAGGACTTCATCTAACTCCCTTTTGAATATATTTAGTGAATTGGCCTCAACTACTTTCTGTGGTAGAGAATTCCACAGGTTCACCACTCTCTGGGTGAAGAAGTTTCTCCTTATCTCGGTCCTAAATGGCTTACCCCTTATCCTTAGACTGTGACCCCTGGTTCTGGACTTCCCCAACATTGGGAACATTCTTCCTGCATCCAACCTGTCCAAACCCGTCAGAATTTTAAACGTTTCTATGAGGTCCCCTCTCACTCTTCTGAACTCCAGTGAATACAAGCCCAGTTGATCCAGTCTTTCTTGATAGGTCAGTCCCACCATCCCGGGAATCAGTCTGGTGAATCTTCGCTGCACTCCCTCAATAGCAAGAATGTCCTTCCTCAAGTTAGGAGACCAAAACTGTACACAATACTCCAGGTGTGGCCTCACCAAGGCCCTGTACAACTGTAGCAACACCTCCCTGCCCCTGTACTCAAATCCCCTCGCTATGAAGGCCAACATGCCATTTGCTTTCTTAACCGCCTGCTGTACCTGCATGCCAACCTTCAATGACTGATGTACCATGACACCCAGGTCTCGTTGCACCTTCCCTTTTCCTAATCTGTCACCATTCAGATAATAGTCTGTCTCTCTGTTTTTACCACCAAAGTGGATAACCTCACATTTATCCACATTATACTTCATCTGCCACGCATTTGCCCACTCACCTAACCTATCCAAGTCACTCTGTAGCCTCATAGCATCCTCCTCGCAGCTCACACTGCCACTCAACTTAGTGTCATCCGCAAATTTGGAGATACTACATTTAATCCCCTCGTCTAAATCATTAATGTACAATGTAAACAGCTGGGGCCCCAGCACAGAACCCTGTGGTACCCCACTAGTCACTGCCTGCCATTCCGAAAAGTACCCATTTACTCCTACTCTTTGCTTCCTGTCTGACAACCAGTTCTCAATCCACGTCAGCACACTACCCCCAATCCCATGTGCTTTAACTTTGCACATTAATCTCCTGTGTGGGACCTTGTCGAAAGCCTTCTGAAAGTCCAAATATACCACATCAACTGGTACTCCTTTGTCCACTTTATTGGAAACATCCTCAAAAAATTCCAGAAGATTTGTCAAGCATGATCTCCCTTTCACAAATCCATGCTGACTTGGACCTATCATGTCACCATTTTCCAAATGCGCTGCTATGACATCCTTAATAATTGATTCCATCATTTTACCCACTACTGAGGTCAGGCTGACCGGTCTATAATTCCCTGCTTTCTCTCTCCCTCCTTTTTTAAAAAGTGGGGTTACATTGGCTACCCTCCACTCGATAGGAACTGATCCAGAGTCAATGGAATGTTGGAAAATGACTGTCAATGCATCCGCTATTTCCAAGGCCACCTCCTTAAGTACTCTGGGATGCAGTCCTGGGGATTTATCGGCCTTCAATCCCATCAATTTCCCCAACACAATTTCCCGACTAATAAAGATTTCCCTCAGTTCCTCCTCCTTAATAGACCCTCTGACCACTTTTATATCCGGAAGGTTGTTTGTGTCCTCCTTAGTGAATACTGAACCAAAGTACTTGTTCAATTGGTCTGCCATTTCTTTGTTCCCCGTTATGACTTCCCCTGATTCTGACTGCAGAGGACCTACGTTTGTCTTTACTAACCTTTTTCTCTTTACATACCTATAGAAACTTTTGCAATCCGCCTTAATGTTCCCTGCAAGCTTCTTCTCGTACTCCATTTTCCCTGCCCTAATCAAACCCTTTGTACTCCTCTGCTGAGTTCTAAATTTCTCCCAGTCCCCAGGTTCGCTGCTATTTCTGGCCAATTTGTATGCCATTTCCTTGGCTTTAATACTATCGCTGATTTCCCTAGATAGCCACGGTTGAGCCACCTTCCCTTTTTTATTTTTACGCCAGACAGGAATGTACAATTGTTGTAATTCATCCATGCGGTCTCTAAATGTCTGCCATTGCCCATCCACAGTCAACCCCTTAAGTATCATTAGCCAATCTATCTTAGCCAATTCATGCCTCATACCTTCAAAGTTACCCTTCTTTAAGTTCTGGACCATGGTCTCTGAATTAACTGTTTCATTCTCCATCCTAATGCAGAATTCCACCATATTATGGTCACTCTTCCCCAAGGGGCCTCGCACAATGAGATTGCTAATTAATCCTCTCTCATTACACAACACCCAGTCTAAGATGGCCTCCCCCCTAGTTGGTTCCTCGACATATTGGTCTGGAAAACCATCCCTTATGCATTCCAGGAAATCCTCCTCCACCGTATTGCTTCCAGTTTGGCTAGCCCAATCTATGTGCATATTAAAGTCACCCATTATAACTGCTGCACCTTTATTGCATGCACTCCTAATTTCCTGTTTGATGCCCTCCCCAACATCACTACTACTGTTTGGAGGTCTGTACACAACTCCCACTAACGATTTTTGCCCTTTAGTGTTCTGCAGCTCTACCCATATAGATTCCACATCATCCAAGCTAATGTCTTTCCTAACTATTGCATTAATCTCCTCTTTAACCAGCAATGCTACCCCACCTCCTTTTCCTTTTATTCTATCCTTCCTGAATGTTGAATAGCCCTGGATGTTGAGTTCCCAGCCCTGATCATCCTGGAGCCACGTCTCCGTAATCCCAATCACATCATATTTGTTAACATCTATTTGCACAGTTAATTCATCCACCTTATTGCGGATACTCCTTGCATTAAGACACAAAGCCTTCAGGCTTGCTTTTTTAACGCCCTTTGTCCTTCTAGAATTTTGCTGTACAGTGGCCCTTTTTGTTCTTTGCCTTGGGTTTCTCTGCCCTCCACTTTTCCTCATCTCCTTTCTGTCTTTTGCTTTTGCCTCATTTTTGTCTCCCTCTGTCTCCCTGTATAGGTTCCCATCCCCCTGCAATATTAGTTTAACTCCTCCCCAACAGCACTAGCAAACACTCCTGCCATGACTTAACCCTTGGATAAATTTAATTTGTTAGTTAGTTTCTGTTAGTTAGCCAATCCTCTATCTATGCAAATATCATACCACCAACTCCGTGAATTTTTATCTTGTGCAGTAACCTTTTATATGGCACCTCATCGAATGCCTTCTGGAAATCCAAATACACCACATCCAAATACACTGGTTCCCCCTTATCCACCCTGTTCGCTACATCCTCAAAGAATTCCAGCAAATTTGTATGAAAGCAGCTGCAGTACAGAAGTCAAACTAGCTTCAGCAAAAAAAAGAGAATTACTGATCAAATGGGCAATTTTGAAGGTAATGATAAATTTGATAGAGCTACCATTTTGAAATCTGGCCCTCCTCTCCTGTAACAAGTGCTGACTTGTGGTGGGTCCTACAGACACCATCAGGACTCCAGCACCTTGCTCAAGTGATCGTCTTTCAGGTATGAGCTTGACAGTGAGCCCAACCGGGCTATTCCACATCGAGGAAAAGATGAAATCATAGCCAAGCCCAGTCCCATCTTCACTTGACACCTGCAAAGGCTAACTTTACACTAAGGGTCAACTGGACAGCGATCTGAAGCAGGAACTATGACTGACTTTACTTCCCCTTTCTCTGGCCCTCTGTGTCTGTGTGGTTCAGTTCCACACCAGGCAGTGCGCTTAACAACTCAGCCATTCGGTGGGAACCTCCTAATCTGAAATTTAGCCCCTAAGATTTGTCAAGAGGTTTAGAGAATTACTGGTTTTGTTTGTTTCTAGCTCAAGAACTGTGCCATTGAAATAAACACTAGTATTACAGTAATAAAACTATTCAAACATCAGCAACAGTAAACTGCAATATAAAATTAAACACCGAACACTTTATATATTCGCAAAAAACAACAGTTCGCATGTCCTCACCTTAATATTGTTTCCTCCCATTCTCTTGCTCCCTCTCCTTCTTGTCCTTTTTGGAAATGTATTTTTAATTTGAACCTTTCTGTAACTAATATACTTTTTTCTACTTATTCGAAACTTTTACAATGACACTTGTTTTTTTCTCTCCTGCCTCCCTATTCCAATCATCCATTTTTGTGTTGGAAATAACGTCGACTGAAAAGTGCTTTATGACCAGTTTTGCAAATGATAAGCACGGATGAAGAAGATTGACAACGCTTCGATGTGGAAAATCAGGCCAAAACTACAAATTACTTTCCGCTGACAAGCAAACCCATCAATAGTCCATGTGGCCTGGGTGAACAAGCATAACCAACATCCCACCGGAACAGGACCAGAACGGTTAATCTAGTCAGCATCAAAGTTCCCCTAAGGTACGCGGGTACGTGGCCACGCATCGATCGAGAGGTCCCACGTAGGCCGCTGGAAAAGATACTGCACATGTGCGGCTGCGCAGCAAATTTAAAGAGACTACACTTGAGGAAAAACAATTAAGAGGGCACACTGGTCAGCAGCACAAATGCCAACAGAACCCGGGGCAAACTCCTACAGAGCCCAGACGTTTAAACTCGTCAAGAGGCCTGCAGTCCGACAGTGTCTGGACCAGTAAAGCATCCAATTAACCCCCAAGTCTGACAGCATCCAGACAAGTCATCTTGATTCCCCCCACCCCAGTCTGACAGCATCCACACCAATGTTCCCTTTAAGTACGCAGCCGAGCAGCTCTCGGAACCTCCCATGCAGCCGGCTTTTCAATACGAAAAACTACGCATGCGTAGCGTTTTGAATGGGCCGCGCACCCCAAAAAAAGGGAACATCGATCCAGACCTTGTTCCCCGTCACACCTTCCCCGCCCCCACGTCTGATAATGACCGGACGAGCAAACAGGTCCTCAGAGCTCATAGGGTTAAGGGAAATTATGTTCCCACACAGCAGACCTATAAAAAGCCACTTCCCTCTTCACCGTGACAGAGTGCGTCTTTGTAATTAGCTTTCCAGCTTTCACTTCAGCAACTTTCCGTTCACTGCTGTTAGCTGACAAGAAAATAACATTTGAGATTCAAACAAAATTACTACTTTCACCCCTTCACAGACCTGCCATTGGGTGGTAGGAATTAAATCCTTAAAGAGTACAATTAATACATTACACTGTGCCATGATACTGTGTTGTGGGGATTGTTATTGGGGTGGTGGAAGAGGAATATTTCCCTGCGTTCTCTTTGTTGCTAACTATATATTTTTTTAAAGTCCAATTTGATCCTCTCTTGTTCGGAGGGTGAAGGTGCTACAAATGGAGTCAGCAGAGAGGGTCCTTGGCCACGGATCCTGCTAATCTCTGGCGCTTGTTGGAAAGTGTTAGTAGGGTGTCAAGTGATAAGAGAATTGGCCTTGCTGCGCAGGAACCAGTCATTCTCTCGTACCTCAGCCAAGTGCCCATTCTTGTGTGAGCTCAGGCAATTATGTGTTGACCATGGAGTCACATCAACAACAACAATAACTTACATTTATATAGTGCCTTTAATATAGTAAAACAACCCAAGATGCTTCGCAGGCATGTTATCAGAAAAAAATTGACACCAAGCCAAAGAGGAGACGTGACCAAAGGCTTGGTAAAAGAGGGAATTCCAGAGCTTAGGGCCCAGGCAATTGAAGGCCTGGTCGCCAACGGTGGAATAAAGGAAGTTGGAGATGGACAAAAGACCAGAGTTGGAGCAACGCAGAGTTCTCTGAGTATTGTAGGGCTGAAGGAGGTCACAGAGATTGGGTGGGCGAGGCCATCGAGGGATTTGAAAACAAGGATGAGAATTTTAAGGCCAATCCTATTCTCATAGGATATCCACATGCACGCTCATTACAATAGAAGCAACAAACATCAGGAGAAACTACTCAATTCTCCAAAGTCTGCAATTGTGTTGTTGCTGAGATTCAGAGTTGGTATGCAGCAGTTGATGGGCTCTCTCTTCAACAGGAACGCTGCTTTCAAGAGGGGATAAGTACCTAAATAAAAGCACATTCTACTGGGAAAGCCTCTGCTGCAAAAGGACAGTTCAAATGGCAAGCAGTGCTAAAATAAGGAAAGTTGTTTGGGATTTCATTTACTTTTTTCGAAGCAATTTTGGAAGATCACAAACAATGCATCCACTATCTCTGCAGTCACCTCTTTTAGAACCCTAGGATGAAGGCCGTCAGGTCCAGGGGATTTGTCAGCTTTTAGTCCCATTAGTTCCTCAAGTACTTTTTCTCCATTGATATTAATTACTTTAAGTTCCTCACTCTCATTAGCCCCTTGGTCCCCATTATTTAGGTGTACTTTTTGTGTCTTCCACTGTGAAGACAGATACAAAATATTTGTTTAAACTCTCTGCCATTTCCTTGTTCCCCAATATAATTTCTCCTGTCTCAGCCTCTAAAGGGATTAATGCTTGCTTTTACTACTCTCTTCCTTTTTACATACTTGTAGAATCTGTTTCAATCTGTTTTTATATTTCTTACTAATTACTCTCATACTCTATTTTCTCCCTTTTTTGTCAGTTTTTTGGCTACCCTTTGCTGGTTTCCAAAGCTCTCCCAATCCTCAGGCTTACTACTATTCTTTGCAATATTATAAGCCTCTTCATTTAATCTACTACTATTCTTAACTTCTTTAGTTAGCCATGGATTTGTTACATTTCCCATGAAGTTTTAATTTCTCTATGGAGAAATGTTGAGAGTTTTGGAATATTTCTTTAAATGTTTGCCACTGCTTATCTTCCATCAAACCTTTTAATCTAATTTTCCAATCTACCTTAGCCAACTCTCCACTCATACCTATGTAATTGGTTGTTTATGTTTTAAAATTTAGTTTTGGGCTTAAGAATGTCATTCTCAAACTCGATGTGAAATTCTACCATATGGTCACTCTTCCCTAGGGATTCCTTTACTTTAAGATTACTAATTACCCTCGTCTCATTACACAAAACGAGATTTGAAATAGCTTGTTCCCTGGTTGGTTCCATGAAGTATTGTTCCATGAAAATGTCTTGAATCCATTCCATGAACTCATCCTCCAGACTACCCTATCCAATTTGAGTTTCCCAATCTATATGAAGATTAAAGTCCTCCACGATTATTGCATTACCTTGGTTACAAGCTCCTATTATTTCTTGATGAATACTCTGTCCAATGGTATAGCTACTGTTAGGAGGCCTACTCCCATCACTGTTTTCTGCCCCTTGTTATTTCTTATCTCCACCCATACTGACTCTACTTCCTGATCTTCTGAGCCAAGATCCTTTCTCACTATCGTCCTTATGTCATCCTTAATTATCAGAGCTATCGCCCTCCTGTTCCAGTCTGCCTGTCTTTTTGAAATGTCAAGTACCCTGGAATATTTAGTTCCCAACCCTGGTCACCTTGCAATCATGTCTCTGTAATGGCTATGAGATCAAATCCATTCATCTCTATTTGTGCCACTAAATCCATCTATCTTGTTACAGATGTTTTGGGAATTCAGGTAACGAGCCTTTAGTTTTTACTTTTTACCTTATTTGCTGATACATTATCTTTAAACTCTCTGTCGCTCCTGTCACACATTGACTATCTTTACCCAATTTACTACACTGTTCCATTGCCTTGACTTTTCTCTTTAGCATTCTAAATTTCCCCTCACCTACCCCTTTCCCCACCTTTTTAGTTTAAAGCCCCAGTTATTCAATTCGCTAGAACACTGGCCCCAGCCAGTTTAAGTGGAACCCGTTCCAATGGAACAGCTCCCTCTTTTTGAACTGCTGCAGTCCTTGTGGTGAAGGTACTCCCACAGTGCTGTTAGAGAGGGAGTTCCAGGTTTTTGACCCAGCGACGATGAAGGAACGGCTAATATATTTCCAAGTCAGGATAATGTGTGTCTTGGAGGAGGACCTGTAGGGGAACGTGGAGGTGATGGTGTCCCCACGTGCCTGCTGCCCTTGTCCTTCTAGGCAGTAGGGGGTTTGGGAGGCAAGTGGAGAGTATTCCGTCACACTCCTGACTTGTGCCTTGTAGATGGTGGAAAGGCTTTGAGGAGTTAGGAGGTGAGTCACTCACCGTAGAACACCCAGCCTCTGACTTGCTCTTATAGGCACAGTATTTATGTGGCTAGTCCAGTTATGTTTCTGGTCAATGGTGACCCCCAGGATGTTGATGGTGGAGGATTCGGCGATGGTACTGCTGATGAATGTCAAGGGGTGGTGGTTAAACTCTTGCTTGTTGGAGATAGTCATTGCTGGCACTTGTGTGGCACAAATATTACTTGCCACTTATCAGCTCAAGTCTGAATGTTGTCCAGGTCTTGCTGCATACGGTCACGGACTGCTTCATTACCTCTGCTTTCCTCACCCACCCCACACCTAAACTCCTGACACTCTGACTGATCTTAATGGTTTGCCTCTCCCTGCTTCTGGTGCAACTGGCTGCAATGATGGACAAGCTACATTTGGCAAGATCTTGCTCAAGGTACCCTGGATTTTGTCGGAGCAGGCTGGTAGCTGGAACGTACCTGCCAGAGGCTTATTGTCCACATTTGCACGTAGCAAAAATAAAGTAATTAAGCTTTAGATGGCAGGTTGACTGATCTGCATTAGCTTTTACACTAACCGGATAAGCAGCTTTTTTTTCATTTTTAATTTACAAAAATATTTCTGCCAATCCTTTGAGCCTTTGCAACAGTGGAGAGGCCAAAATTCAAGGCCATCAGCACCAACCAAACAGCACTGAGAGCTAAATCACACTGACAACAAGCAGCGCCGACATGCTGACGCTGCGTAAAGCTGATCATATGCTTGTGCGCCGTCACATACAGACTGCGTGAGGCAGCGCCTGCAGTCGGTAAGCTGCCTCAGTGCAGTTACGATACATTAGAAATCATCAACCTAGCACTTGAGCATCACGGAGCCAAGCATCGAAAAAGAAAGACTTGCATTTATATAGCTAGCACCTTTCTCAACCTCAGGACGTCCTAAAACACTCTGCAGCCAATGGAGTACTTTTTGAAGTGTAGTCATTGTTGTAATGTAGGAAATTTGTGCACAGCAAGCTCCCACAAATAAAGATGAAATTAAAAAGATCAGATAATCTGCTTTAGGTGTTGATTGCGGGACAAAGTGCTTTATAGCCAACAAAGTACTTTGTTTTTTTAAGTGCAGTTACTACCATGTAGAAAGGCACTATAAAACTAGAAGTTCTTTGCTTTTCACTTTGCAGCAGGGGTCACTGGACGTCAATGGGGAGTGGGATTTGGTCAATATTGTTCTTCTTCCGCCCAACACTGCTGGACCCAACTCTAGAGCTCCAGCTGAAGCTGCTCAGAACCACGATAAGCATTGCATCAATCTAATGAACCATCAGAGGAGCGCTGCAGCTTTAAAAGTCATGCAATTACAACCAGCTCTACTGTTGAGTTCTACATCTACGCTGTTTTCCGAAGCTCCAGCAAGATTAAAAAAATACTTCATGTTTTATTTATTAAATAAAAGAGATCTTTTAAGTAATGTGTGCTTCTAAATAATCATCATTAATTCACAAGCCCTATTTTCTGCCTGAGTTGCTGTCTGAATTTAATGAAGACACGAAGCAGCACCTGTAACACAAGCCACCATGGATCTTGAGTAGCAACAAGTTCGCTGACGGCAGTGGTTAACCTTGGCAAGACTGTGCCCTCTCTCTTTTTCTTGATGAAAACTCACGAGCAATGTTCCCCCTAAGGTGCATGGCTGCGTACCAATGGCGCAGGTCGCTCATCAGCTGCTGGAAAAGATACCGCCCAGAAACTTAAAGGGATCATGCACCAAAAAAAGGAGCACTTAACAGCACTGCGTTTGCTGATTTGGGAAGAGTCGACATGGCTTGTAAAGAGTGGGCACAATAGTCTCTGGACCCTCTCACACTACAACTTCACTCTTCCCCCAGAATAAAGTTACTGGTTCAACAGCTTGCACCTTATGCTGTTCAAGTAACTCTTATTATCGGTTAAATTGTGAGTTTCAGTATCTGACAGGGGTGGGATGCAGCCATGCAGAGAATCTATACCTCAGTATCCATGTTGGAACAAAAATGCATCAATACCTAAGCTACAATAGTGATACCGAACTGCCTCCATATTCTACTTGATGTCCTGTGGTCATGGTTATTTGGAGGATCAGCTGTTTTATAACAGGGACATCAGCAACAAAGTGTGTTGGGGAAAGTGTTACGGGAAGCACGTTTAACAGAATTGTTATACACATAACTTTCAATCTATCTATGTATTAATAACCTTATGTCTACATGCGTTCCCTGTCAACTTTTTCCATTATAAACTCCACATTTATAATAGAAATTTCATATGTGAGCCAGTCACACTGTCATTACACCCTCCTCCCAAAGGAGGCACTGCAGCACCCAGGATAATGCATGCTGCAAGTGAGAGCCATTTCACTCCTTCACACAATTTAATTACATTATTAACTCCTCTTTTTGAGTCAAAGCATAGTGCAAAAGTATTATAAAGTATTACAAATGTATATTCTATTAACAAGTTTCTTCTTCTTTGGACCGTCCTCTGTTTTTGAAGGTGACCACTCTTGCTGGGATACGGTCCTAAAGGTTCCTCGGTTACCTCAGCCAGGTGGCTGCGGGCTACTTGGCCATGGGAGGAGGCAGCAGAGCCAATCTCGATCATGTTCTCACCTAATATTCACAGACACCCACACTTTGGAGCAGGAACTGACTTCAGCTCAGGGCCAGTGAAGTTGAGCGATGCCTGGGCACAGACCAAGGATGGCACCTGGAATCCTCTTGGTCTTAAGGGTCAGCTCCACACATCCCAGAGAGGAGGGGGCGGAAAGCAAAAGAAACACATTCAGATGTGTTCATTATAGGAAAGATGTGATTGCACTAGAAAGAGTACAGAAGAAATTTATGAGGATGTTGCCTGGACTGGAGAATTTTAGCTAGCAGGAAAGATTGGATAGGCTGGGGTTGTTTTCTTTGGAACAGAGAAGGCTGAGGGAAGACCCTATTGAGGTGTATAAAATTACAAGGGGCCTAGATACAGTGGATAGGAAGGACGTATTTCACTTAGCAGAACGGTCAATAACCAGGGGGCATAGATTTAAAGTAATTGGTAGGAGGTTGAGAGTGGATTTGAGGGAATTATTTTCACCCAGAGGGTGGTGGGGGTCTGGAACTTACTGCCTGAAAGGGTGGTAGAGGCAGAAATCCTCACCACATTTATAAAGTAATTGGATATGCACTTGGAAGTGCCGTAACCTACAAGGCTACGGACAAGAGCTGGAAAGTAGGATTAGGCTGGATAGCTATTTGTCGGTTGGCGCAGACATGATGGGCCAAATGGCCTCCTTCCGTGCTGTAAATGTCCATGATTCTATCCAATCTCGCAAAAACTGTAACTGTACAGAGAGGCGTGTGTGTGTGTGTGTGTGTAGGCGTGCGTGTGTATGTATAGGCGTATGCGTGTATATGCGTAGGCGTGTGCGTGTGTAGGCGTGTGTGCGCGTGTGTATGTGTAGGCATGTGTATGCGTGTGCGCATGTGTTGGCGTGTAGGCGGGCGCGCATAGGTGTGTGCGCGTGCATGCGTGTGTATGTGCATGCGTGTATGTGTAGGTGTGTTTGTGTATGCGTGCATGCGCGCGTATGTGTAGACATGTCCATGAATGTGTACTTGTGTATATGCGTAGGCGCGTGTGTATGCGCGTAGGCGCGTGTATACGTAGGCACGTGTGTGTGTGTATAGGACATGCCTGCACATGTAGGTGTGTGTGTGTAAGTGTGTGTGTAGGCGTGTGCTTGCGTATGTGTAGGCGCGCGTGTATGTGTAAGCGCGTTTGTGTGTAGGTGTGTGTGTATGCGTAGGCGCGTGTGTGTATGCGTAGGCGCGTGTGTGTATGCGTAGGCGCGTGTGCATGTGTGTAAACGTGTGTGTGTGTGTATGTGTATGTATGTGTAAACGTGTGTGTGTGTGTGTGTGTGTGTAGACGTGTCCATGAATGTGTAGGTGCGTGTGCGTGTGTAGGCGAATGTGTAGGTGCGTGTATAGGCGTGCGTATGTGTAGGCGTGTGCGTGTAGGCGTGTGTGCGCGTGTGTATGTGTAGGCACGTGTGTGTCTGCGTGTATGCGTAGGCGCGTGTGTATGCGCGTAGGCGCATGTGTGTAAATGTATGTGTGTGTGTATGTGTAAACGCGAGTGTGTGTATGTGTAAACATGTGTGTGTCTGTGTAGGTGCGTGTGTGTATATGTAGACGTGTCCATGAATGTGTAGGTGCGTTTGTATGTGTAGACGAATGTGTAGGTGCATTTGTATGTATGTGTAGGCGCGTGTGTACGTATGTGTAAGCATGTCCGTGAATGTGTAAGCGTGTTCGTGAATGTGTAAGCATGTCCGTGAATGTGTAAGCATGTCCGTGAATGTGTACGTGTGTAGGCATGTACATGTGGGTGCGTCTGTGTACATATGTGTATGTGTGCGCGTTTGCGTATATGTGCTTGTGCATGCATGTGTCTACAGTGCATGTTGCCAGGCTGAGTGACTGCAGAGGGCATCAAAGGCGAGACTAATCCTACTCTCACCTCGATGTTCATGTTGTGCGGCATGGGACACTGGAGCAATTATGAGAAAGGATTTTGGCTGATTTTCCCCCCACCCCCTCCTAGCCTGAGGCACTGAGACACAAAACTGCTGCCCTGGGCGGGGTCAGATAACTCAACCAGAGGCTGGGAATCAAACTTGGGATTTCTGCTCCTGGTGACTTTGGAACGACACTGGGTTAACCACTAAGCTACAAATGCAACGAAATTCATGTGCCAACACAGCAAAGTGTGTCAGGAGATCAATCCCACAATTTCCTGGTCAGGCACTACTTGCTCCACTGGGTGCTTGAAGAAAGATCGGCAAACACATTAATAAATCATGAGTCCTTGATGACTTGTAATAATTAACCAGGCAACATCAAAGCTTTTGATCTGCACTAATGAATCAATACAGAAGGATGCTGTTTATGCAGAAAGCCCGGTCACAGAGTGCAGTATGAGCAGCTGGATCTCTGATGGAACACAATAATCAGGAGTTATACAACGCGTGACACTTTCTGTGTCTGCCTCTGTAACAGTGCAATACAATCGCAGCCTCTGCCTGCAGAGAGAGAGAGAGAGACACCGAGATGATGAGTGTCTTCAGGCAAGCCAGGATCAGGCTGGAAATAAAACACCACACACTGTTCTGCTAATTTGTTGACAGCCTGTTTCTTTTTCTGTAATGATATACGTTTTGTGCAATTTTAATGCGAGAGAGATCATGTATAATTTAGCAAATTACATCTGGGAACCAAGGCAGATAAAACTCATCTGTCCGAGGTGAAGGGGTTTGAGAGCTGATGGGTCTGCTTTGCCAACATTTTACTGAGATTAAAATAATAATAATAGGCTTTACGACACAAACGAACGCAGGGGAAAGGGTCAACTGGAGAGCTCAAGGGTAGTGGAGCTAGTTTTGGTCGGAACAGAGTGGAAAAGCTGTGCCATCATGCACGAGTCACATAATTCTGCGATGTGAATGATGTCATCAAACCATGTATCACAAACATCTAGCAGGCCTTTAAGGGGAAGTTACATAAGTACATGAGGAAGAAAGGGATATGTTTAATCGCCCCACCACTGACGGCAGTGCTGTTAGCTGCATCAGCCCTAAGCTCTGGAAATGTCTTCCTAAATGTCTTAGCTTCTCCATCTCTTTCTTTTTTTTCCTCTTCCTTTAAGAGGCTCCCAAAACCTTACCTCTTTGACCAAGCTTTTCGCCTGTCCTAGTATCTCCTTCTGTGGCTCGGTGTCAAAGTTTCTTAATAACGCTCTTATGAAGTGCCTTGGGGCCTTTTACTACATTAAAGGCATTATATAAATGCAAGTTGTAGCAATGCTGTGCCTATATGTGTGACGTGAGGACAAAATGGGGCTTTAGGTGTGCTCGAAAAGACCATTAATATTCACTGTCTAATATTCACTGTCTAGTATGCATTGACAGTCATTTTCCAACATTCCATTGACTCTGGATCAGTTCCTATCGAGTGGAGGGTAGCCAATATAACCCCACTTTTTAAAAAAGGAGGGAGAGAGAAAACAGGGAATTATAGACCGGTCAGCCTGACATCGGTAGTGGGTAAAATGATGGAATCAATTATTAAGGATGTCATAGCAGTGCATTTGGAAAGAGCTGATATGATAGGTCCAAGTCAGCATGGATTTGTGAAAGGGAAATCATGCTTGACAAATCTTCTGGAATTTTTTGAGGATGTTTCCAGTAAAGTAGACAAGGGAGAACCAGTTGATGTGGTATATTTGGACTTTCAGAAGGCTTTCGACAAGGTCCCACACAAGAGATTAATGTGCAAAGTTAAAGCACATGGTATTGGGGGTAGTGTGCTGACATGGATTGAGAACTGGTTGTCAGACAGGAAGCAAAGAGTAGGAGTAAATGGGGACTTTTCAGAATGGCAGGCAGTGACTAGTGGGGTACCGCAAGGTTCTGTGCTGGGGCCTCAGCTGTTTACACTGTACATTAATGATTTAGACGAGGGGATTAAATGTAGTATCTCCAAATTTGCAGATGACACTAAGTTGGGCGGCAGTGTGAGCTGCGAGGAGGATGCTATGAGGCTGCAGAGTGACTTGGATAGGTTAGGTGAGTGGGCAAATGCATGGCAGATGAAGTATAATGTGGATAAATGTGAGGTTATCCACTTTGGTGGTAAAAACAGAGAGACAGACTATTATCTGAATGGTGACAGATTAGGAAAAGGAGAGGTGCAACGAGACCTGTGTGTCATGGTACATCAGTCATTGAAGGTTGGCATGCAGGTACAGCAGGCGGTTAAGAAAGCAAATGGCATGTTGGCCTTCATAGCGAGGGGATTTGAGTACAGGGGCAGGGAGGTGTTGCTACAGTTGTACAGGGCCTTGGTGAGGCCACACCTGGAGTATTGTGTACAGTTTTGGTCTCCTAACCTGAGGAAGGACATTCTCGCTATTGAGGGAGTGCAGCGAAGGTTCACCAGACTGATTCCCGGGATGGCGGGACTGACCTATCAAGAAAGACTGGATCAACTGAGCTTGTATTCACTGGAGTTCAGAAGAATGAGAGGGGACCTCATAGAAACGTTTAAAATTCTGACGGGGTTAGACAGGTTAGATGCAGGAAGAATGTTCCCAATGTTGGGGAAGTCCAGAACCAGGGGACACAGTCTAAAGATAAGGGGTAAGCCATTTAGGACCTAGATGAGGAGAAACTTCTTCACACAGAGAGTGGTGAACCTGTGGAATTCTCTACCACAGAAAGTTGTTGAGGCCAATTCACTAAATATATTCAAAAGGGAGTTAGATGAAGTCCTTACTACTAGGGGGAATCAAGGGCTATGGCGAGAAAGCAGGAATGGGGTACTGAAGTTGCATGTTCAGCCATAAACTCATTGAATGGCGGTGCAGGCTAGAAGGGCCGAATGGCCTATTCCTGCACCTATTTTCTATGTTTCTATTATACATGAAGATTAAGAGGGGTCACTTTGGCAAGGTGCTGATGCTCGTGAAACTGTACCCCAGGAATCAATGCCAGGAGGAAGAGGGAGGGGGGAAAACAGAGGAAAAGAAAGAGTTGGAGCATTGTTTACCTTTTGAAGCAGCACTGCCTTCTACTGTTCTACCACAATTATCCACTGCAGGCATAAAATGCAGAATACCAGCCTTACCATTAAAAACTGACACAGTATTTTGACAAGCAGTGACTTTAGATACAGAAAAAAATGACCTCCGCACTTTTACTGACGTGTACACACTTTTGCTTGAAGTAATCATCCTGTAAAGTATATTGCTGAAATATCACAGCGACGACAGGGAGGAGAGGCACAGATAAAGCTTCATTTTCTGCAATATTAGCAGTAAGTACATGGAATTAGAAGAAACAGGCTATTCGGCCCAGCAGGTCCATGCCGGTGTCTATACTCCACATGAGCCTGCTTCCACCTTACTTTGTCTAACCCTACTTACTACTACAAAGTGAAATGAAGCACACGAGCCCCAAATTTCCCCAGCCGCTTAGGGCAGCGTAGTTAGATGTGGTGCATCGACGCCGTGGGGGAGAAAATGCGCCGAAAACTTACCGGGATAATTTGGCCATTCCTGGGTCTGTGGTATGGCGCAGAGATATCTGCAGGGGGGCGGAGCTTGGGCCACGTTTGTTCAGTGCAGCCGGCAGGGCTTGGGCCCGGCGTATCTTCGAGTGCCGGCAGAGGGACGCATGACGGTTTGTGCGTGCGCGCATGCGCAATGCAGCAGGAACCTTGGCAATCGGCTATTTAAAGGGAGAGTGTCCTCAGTGCCTCAGCAGCATTGGCAGTGGGCCATATTAGAAGGTAAGGTATGAATTGTGATTTTTGGGTGTTGCATAGATGCATGAAAGGTGAGAACTGTGCATTTTACATAGAAATTAGGTGCAGTAGGCCATTCGGCCCTTCGGGCCTACACCACCATTCAATAAGATCATGGCTGATCATTCCCTCAGTGCCCCTTTCCCATTTTCTCTCCATACCCCTTGATCAAACTGTCACAGGACGGGAGAGTGGAGAGCACCAGTTCAAACTGTCAGAGGACAGAGTGGAGAGCACCAGTTCAAACTGTCAGAGGACAGAGAGTGGAGAGCACCAGTTCCCACTGTCACAGGACAGAGAGTGGAGAACACCAGTTGCAACTGTCACAGGACAGAGAGTGGAGAACACCAGTTCCAACTGTCACAGGACAGAGAGTGGAGAACACCAGTTCAAACTGTCACAGGACAGAGAGTGGAGAGCACCAGTTCCCACTGTCACAGGACAGAGATTGGAGAACACCAGTTCCCACTGTCACAGGACAGAGATTGGAGAACACCAGTTCCCACTGTCACAGGACAGAGATTGGAGAACACCAGTTCCCACTGTCACAGGACAGAGATTGGAGAACACCAGTTCCCACTGTCACAGGACAGAGAGTGGAGAGCACCAGTTCCCACTGTCACAGGATGGGAGAGTGGAGAGCACCAGTTCCAACTGTCACAGGACAGAGAGTGTAGAGCACCAGTTCAAACTGTCACAGGACAGAGAGTGGAGAACACCAGTTCCAACTGTCACAGGATGGGAGAGTGGCGAGCACCAGTTCCAACTGTCACAGGACAGAGAGTGGAGAGCACCAGTTCCCACTGTCACAGGATGGGAGAGTGGAGAGCACCAGTTCCCACTGTCACAGGACAGAGAGTGGGGAGCACCAGTTCCCACTGTCACAGGACGGGAGAGTGGAGAGCTCCAGTTCCAACTGTCACAGGACGGGAGAGTGGAGAGCATCAGTTCCAACTGTCACAGGACGGGAGAGTGGAGAGCACCAGTTCCAACAGTCACAGGACATAGATTGGAGAGCACCAGTTCCCACTATCACAGGACGGGAGAGTGGAGAGCACCAGTTCCAGCTGTCACAGGACGGGAGAGTGGAAAGCACCAGTTCCAACAGTCACAGGACGGGGAGTGGAGAGCACCAGTTCAAACTGTCACAGGACAGAGAGTGGAGAGCACCAGTTCCCACTGTCACAGGACAGAGAGTGGAGAACACCAGTTCAAACTGTCACAGGACGGGAGAGTGGAGAGCACCAGTTCCCACTGTCACAGGACAGAGAGTGGAGAACACCAGTTCAAACTGTCACAGGACGGGAGAGTGGAGAGCACCAGTTCCCACTGTCACAGGACAGAGAATGGAGAGCATCAGTTCCAACTGTCACAGGAAGGGAGAGTGGAGAGCATCAGTTCCAACTGTCACAGGACGGGAGAGTGGAGAGCACCAGTTCCAACAGTCACAGGACATAGATTGGAGAGCACCAGTTCCCACTGTCACAGGATGGGAGAGTGGAGAGCACCAGTTCCCACTGTCACAGGATGGGAGAGAGGAGAGCACCAGTTCCCACTATCACAGGACAGAGAGTGGAGAGCACCAGTTCCAACTGTCACAGGTTGAGAGAGTGGAGAGCACCAGTTACCACTGTCACAGGACAGAGAGTGGAGAGCACCAGTTTCCACTGTCACAGGACAGAGAGTGGAGAGCACCAGTTCCCACTGTCACAGGACAGAGAGTGGAGAGCACCAGTTCCCACTGTCACAGGACAGAGAGTGGAGAGCACCAGTTCCCACTGTCACAGGACGGGAGAGTGGAGAGCACCAGTTCAAACTGTCACAGGAGAGAGAGTGGAGAGCACCAGTTCCAACTGTCATAGGACGGGAGAGTGGAGAGCACCAGTTCCCACTGTCACAGGACGGGAGAGTGGAGAGCACCAGTTCCCAATGTCACAGGACGGGAGAGTGGAGAGCACCAGTTCCCACTGTCACAGGACGGGAGAGTGGAGAGCACCAGATCCAACTGTCACAGGACGGGAGAGTGGAGAGCACCATTTCCCACTGTCACAGGACGGGAGAGTGGAGAGCACCAGTTCCCACTGTCACAGGACGGGAGAGTGGAGAGCACCAGATCCAACTGTCACAGGACGGGAGAGTGGAGAGCACCATTTCCCACTGTCACAGGACGGGAGAGTGGAGAGCACCAGTTCCCACTGTCACAGGACAGAGAGTGGAGAGCACCAGTTCCCACTGTCACAGGACAGAGAGTGGAGAGCACCAGTTCCCACTGTCAAAGGACGGGAGAGTGGAGAGCACCAGTTCAAACTGTCACAGGACATTGATTGGGCTAGCCAAACTGGAAGCAATACGGTAGAGGAGGATTTCCTGGAGTGCATAAGGGATGGTTTTCTAGATCAATATGTCGAGGAACCAACTAGGGGAGAGGCCATCTGGGTGTTCTGTAATGAGAGAGGATTAATTAGCAATCTCGTTGTGCGAGGCCCCTTGGGGAAGAGTGACCATAATATGGTGGAATTCTGCATTAGGATGGAGAATGAAACAGTTAATTCAGAGACCATGGTCCAGAACTTAAAGAAGTGTATCTTTGAAGGTATGAGGCGTGAATTGGCTAGGATAGATTGGCGAATGATACTTAAGGGGTTGACTGTGGATGGGCAATGGCAGACATTTAGAGACCGCATGGATGAAATACAACAATTGTACATTCCTGTCTGGCGTAAAAATAAAAAAGGGAAGGTGGCTCAACCGTGTCTATCAAGGGAAATCAGGGATAGTATTAAAGCCAAGGAAGTGGCATACAAATTGGCCAGAAATAGCAGCGAACCCGGGGGCTGGGAGAAATTTAGAACTCAGCAGAGGAGGACAAAGGGTTTGATTAGGGCAGGGAAAATGGAGTACGAGAAGAAGCTTGCAGGGAACATTAAGACGGATTGCAAAAGTTTCTATAGATATGTAAAGAGAAAAAAGTTAGTGAAGACAAACATAGGTCCCCTGCAGTCAGAATCAGGGGAAGTCAGAACGGGGAACAAAGAAATGGCAGACTAATTGAACAAGTACTTTGGTTCGGTATTCACTAAGGAGGACACAAACAACCTTCCGGATATAAAAGGGGTCAGAGGGTGTGGTAAGGTGGAGGAACTGAGGGAAATCCTTATTAGTCGGGAAATTGTGTTGGGGAAATTGATGGGATTGAAGGCCGATAAATCCCCAGGGCCTGATGGACTGCATCCCAGAGTACTTAAGGAGGTGGCCTTGGAAATAGCGGATGCATTGACAGTCATTTTCCAACATTGCATTGACTCTGGATCAGTTCCTATCGAGTGGAGGGTAGCCAATAAAACCTCACTATTTAAAAAAAGGAGGGAGAGAGAAAACAGGGAATTATGGACCGGTCAGCCTGACCTCAGTAGTGGGTAAAATGATGGAATCAATTATTAAGGATGTCATAGCAGCGCATTTGGAAAGAGGTGACATGATAGGTCCAAGACAGCATGGATTTGTGAAAGGGAAATCATGCTTGACAAATCTTCTGGAATTTTTTGAGGATGTTTCCAGTAGAGTGGACAAGGGAGAACCAGTTGATGTGGTATATTTGGACTTTCAGAAGGCTTTCGACAAGGTCCCACACAAGAGATTAATGTGCAAAGTTAAAGCACATGGGATTGGGGGTAGTGTGCTGACATGGATTGAGAACTGGTCGTCAGACAGGAAGCAAAGAGTAGGAGTAAATGGGGACTTTTCGGAATGGCAGGCAGTGACTAGTGGGGTACCGCAAGGTTCTGTGCTGGGGCCTCAGCTGTTTACACTGTACATTAATGATTTAGACGAGGGGATTAAATGTAGTATCTCCAAATTTGCGGATGACACTAAGTTGGGTGGCAGTGTGAGCTGCGAGGAGGATGCTGTGAGGCTGCAGAGTGACTTGGATAGGTTAGGTGAGTGGGCAAATGCATGGCAGATGAAGTATAATGTGGATAAATGTGAGGTTATCCACTTTGGTGGTAAAAACAGAGAGACAGACTATTATCTGAATGGTGACAGATTAGGAAAAGGAGAGGTGCAACGAGACCTGGGTGTCATGGTACATCAGTCATTGAAGCTTGGCATGCAGGTACAGCAGGCGGTTAAGAAAGCAAATGGCATGTTGGCTTTCATAGCGAGGGGATTTGAGTACAGGGGCAGGGAGGTGTTGCTACAATTGCACAGGGCCTTGGTGAGGCTACACCTGGAGTATTGTGTACAGTTTTGGTCTCCTAACTTGAGGAAGGACATTCTTGCTATTGAGGGAGTGCAGCGAAGGTTCACCAGACCGATTCCCGGGATGGCGGGACTGACCTATCAAGAAAGACTGGATCAACTGGGCTTCTTTCACTGGAGTTCAGAAGAATGAGAGGGGACCTCATAGAAACGTTTAAAATTCTGAAGGGTTTAGACAGGTTGGATGCTGGAAGAATGTTCCCAATGTTGGGGAAGTCCAAAACCACGGGTCACAGTCTAAGGATAAGGGGTAAGCCATTTAGGACCGAGATGAGGAGAAACTTCTTCACCCAAAGAGTGGTGAACCTGTGGAATTCTCTACCACAGAAAGTAGTTGAGGCCAATTCACTAAATATATTCAAAAGGGAGTTAGATGAAGTCCTTACTACTAGGCGGATCAAGGGGTATGGCGAGAAAGCAGGAAGGGGGTACTGAATTTGCATGTTCAGCCATGAACGCATTGAATGGCGGTGCAGGCTAGAAGGGCCGAATGGCCTACTCCTGTAACTATTTTCTATGTTTCTATGTTTCGAGGACAGAGAGTGGAGAGCACCAGTTCCCACTGTCACAGGACAGAGAGTGGAGAGCACCAGTTCCAACTGTCACAGGACAGAGAGTGGAGAACACCAGTTCAAACTGTCACAGGACAGGGAGTGGAGAGCACCAGTTCCAACTGTCACAGGACGGGAGAGTGGAGAGCACCAGTTCCAACTGTTACAGGACGGGAGAGTGGAGAGCACCAGTTCCCACTGTCACAGGACGGGAGAGTGGAGAGCACCAGTTCCAACTGTTACAGGACGGGAGAGTGGAGAGCACCAGTTCAAACTGTCAGAGGACAGAGAGTGGAGAGCACCAGTTCCCACTGTCACAGGACATAGATTGGAGAGCACCAGTTCCCACTGTCACAGGATGGGAGAGTGGAGAGCACCAGTTCCAACTGTCACAGGACAGAGAGTGGAGAGCACCAGTTCCCACTGTCACAGGATGGGAGAGTGGAGAGCACCAGTTCCCACTGTCACAGGACAGAGAGTGGAGAGCACCAGTTCCCACTGTCACAGGATGGGAGAGTGGAGAGCACCAGTTCCCACTGTCACAGGACAGAGAGTGGAGAGCACCAGTTCCAACTGTCACAGGACGTGAGAGTGGAGAGCTCCAGTTCCAACTGTCACAGGACAGAGAGTGGAGAGCTCCAGTTCCCACTGTCACAGGACGGGAGAGTGGAGAGCATCAGTTTCAACTGTCACAGGACGGGAGAGTGTAGAGCATCAGTTCCCACTGTCACAGGACGGGAGAGTGGAGAGCATCAGTTCCAACTGTCACAGGACGGGAGAGTGGAGAGCATCAGTTCCAACTGTCACAGGACGGGAGAGTGGAGAGCACCAGTTCCAACAGTCACAGGACATAGATTGGAGAGCACCAGTTCCCACTGTCACAGGATGGGAGAGTGGAGAGCACCAGTTCCAACTGTCACAGGACGGGTGAGTGGAGAGCACCAGTTCCCACTATCACAGGACGGGAGAGTGGAGAGCACCAGTTCCAGCTGTCACAGGACGGGAGAGTGGAGAGCACCAGTTCCCACTGTCACAGGACAGAGAGTGGAGAGCACCAGATCCAACTGTCACAGGACGGGAGAGTGGAGAGCACCAGTTCCCAATGTCACAGGACGGGAGAGTGGAGAGCACCAGTTCCCAATGTCACAGGACGGGAGAGTGGAGAGCACCAGTTCCCACTGTCACAGGACGGGAGAGTGGAGAGCACCAGTTCCCACTGTCACAGGACGGGAGAGTGGAGAGCACCAGTTCCCACTGTCACAGGACGGGAGAGTGGAGCGCACCAGTTCCCACTGTCACAGGACAGAGAGTGGAGAGCACCAGTTCCCACTGTCACAGGACAGAGAGTGGAGAGCACCAGTTCCCACTGTCACAGGACGGGAGAGTGGAGAGCACCAGTTCAAACTGTCACAGGACATTGATTGGGCTAGCCAAACTGGAAGCAATACGGTAGAGGAGGATTTCCTGGAGTGCATAAGGGATGGTTTTCTAGATCAATATGTCGAGGAACCAACTAGGGGAGAGGCCATCTGGGTGTTCTGTAATGAGAGAGGATTAATTAGCAATCTCGTTGTGCGAGGCCCCTTGGGGAAGAGTGACCATAATATGGTGGAATTCTGCATTAGGATGGAGAATGAAACAGTTAATTCAGAGACCATGGTCCAGAACTTAAAGAAGTGTATCTTTGAAGGTATGAGGCGTGAATTGGCTAGGATAGATTGGCGAATGATACTTAAGGGGTTGACTGTGGATGGGCAATGGCAGACATTTAGAGACCGCATGGATGAAATACAACAATTGTACATTCCTGTCTGGCGTAAAAATAAAAAAGGGAAGGTGGCTCAACCGTGTCTATCAAGGGAAATCAGGGATAGTATTAAAGCCAAGGAAGTGGCATACAAATTGGCCAGAAATAGCAGCGAACCCGGGGGCTGGGAGAAATTTAGAACTCAGCAGAGGAGGACAAAGGGTTTGATTAGGGCAGGGAAAATGGAGTACGAGAAGAAGCTTGCAGGGAACATTAAGACGGATTGCAAAAGTTTCTATAGATATGTAAAGAGAAAAAAGTTAGTGAAGACAAACATATGTCCCCTGCAGTCAGAATCAGGGGAAGTCATAACGGGGAACAAAGAAATGGCAGACCAATTGAACAAGTACTTTAGTTCGGTATTCACTAAGGAGGACACAAACAACCTTCCGGATATAAAAGGGGTCAGAGGGTGTGGTAAGGAGGAGGAACTGAGGGAAATCCTTATTAGTCGGGAAATTGTGTTGGGGAAATTGATGGGATTGAAGGCCGATAAATCCCCAGGGCCTGATGGACTGCATCCCAGAGTACTTAAGGAGGTGGCCTTGGAAATAGCGGATGCATTGACAGTCATTTTCCAACATTGCATTGACTCTGGATCAGTTCCTATCGAGTGGAGGGTAGCCAATAAAACCTCACTTTTTAAAAAAAGGAGGGAGAGAGAAAACAGGGAATTATAGACCGGTCAGCCTGACCTCAGTAGTGGGTAAAATGATGGAATCAATTATTAAGGATGTCATAGTAGCGCATTTGGAAAGAGGTGACATGATAGGTCCAAGACAGCATGGATTTGTGAAAGGGAAATCATGCTTGACAAATCTTCTGGAATTTTTTGAGGATGTTTTCAGTAGAGTGGACAAGGGAGAACCAGTTGATGTGGTATATTTGGACTTTCAGAAGGCTTTCGACAAGGTCCCACACAAGAGATTAATGTGCAAAGTTAAAGCACATGCGATTGGGGGTAGTGTGCTGACATGGATTGAGAACTGGTCGTCAGACAGGAAGCAAAGAGTAGGAGTAAATGGGGACTTTTCAGAATGGCAGGCAGTGACTAGTGGGGTACCGCAAGGTTCTGTGCTGGGGCCTCAGCTGTTTACACTGTACATTAATGATTTAGACGAGGGGATTAAATGTAGTATCTCCAAATTTGCGGATGACACTAAGTTGGGTGGCAGTGTGAGCTGCGAGGAGGATGCTATGAGGCTGCAGAGTGACTTGGATAGGTTAGGTGAGTGGGCAAAAGCATGGCAGATGAAGTATAATGTGGATAAATGTGAGGTTATCCACTTTGGTGGTAAAAACAGAGAGACAGACTATTATCTGAATGGTGACAGATTAGGAAAAGGAGAGGTGCAACGAGACCTGGGTGTCATGTTACATCAGTCATTGAAGGTTGGCATGCAGGTACAGCAGGCGGTTAAGAAAGCAAATGGCATGTTGGCTTTCATAGCGAGGGGATTTGAGTACAGGGGCAGGGAGGTGTTGCTACAATTGCACAGGGCCTTGGTGAGGCTACACCTGGAGTATTGTGTACAGTTTTGGTCTCCTAACTTGAGGAAGGACATTCTTGCTATTGAGGGAGTGCAGCGAAGGTTCACCAGACCGATTCCCGGGATGGCGGGACTGACCTATCAAGAAAGACTGGATCAACTGGGCTTCTTTCACTGGAGTTCAGAAGAATGAGAGGGGACCTCATAGAAACGTTTAAAATTCTGAAGGGTTTAGACAGGTTGGATGCTGGAAGAATGTTCCCAATGTTGGGGAAGTCCAAAACCAGGGGTCACAGTCTAAGGATAAGGGGTAAGCCATTTAGGACCGAGATGAGGAGAAACTTCTTCACCCAAAGAGTGGTGAACCTGTGGAATTCTCTACCACAGAAAGTAGTTGAGGCCAATTCACTAAATATATTCAAAAGGGAGTTAGATGAAGTCCTTACTACTAGGGGGATCAAGGGGTATGGCGAGAAAGCAGGAAGGGGGTATTGAATTTGCATGTTCAGCCATGAACGCATTGAATGGCGGTGCAGGCTAGAAGGGCCGAATGGCCTACTCCTGTAACTATTTTCTATGTTTCTATGTTTCGAGGACAGAGAGTGGAGAGCACCAGTTCCCACTGTCACAGGACAGAGAGTGGAGAACACCAGTTCAAACTGTCACAGGACAGGGAGTGGAGAGCACCAGTTCCAACTGTCACAGGACGGGAGAGTGGAGAGCACCAGTTCCAACTGTTACAGGACGGGAGAGTGGAGAGCACCAGTTCCAACTGTCACAGGACGGGAGAGTGGAGAGCACCAGTTCAAACTGTCAGAGGACAGAGGACAGAGAGTGGAGAAACTAGTCACTGTCATTGAGGACAGATTGCAGGAGCTGGATACCAGTAAGAGTAGTCCCACAAAAGCTCCACCCAAAGAAATGAGGAGACGCTAAAACCTAATTGCAGAGGAATTATCCGCAGGGGTGAAGAACGCAAGAAGTGGAAGCCAATGTAAAAAGAAATGGCAGGACATTGGTCAAGTCGTGAGTGTAAGTATTATCTTGAGTTTTAAATGCAATTGTTACTGTGATCATCTGTATATGTCCCATCCATCAGAAGCTCACCATGTGGCAAAAATGATATTTTCATCTTTGCAGAAGAAATTGGCCGACAACAAAAGGGAGAGAACTAGAACAGGAGGAGGGCTGCCAAATCTACACCAACTATCACCCCTGGAACAGAGGGTTGCTGCCTTGCTGAGTCGCAGAAAAAGAATCAGCTCTACACAAGCTGGGCC